>NW_019525029.1:2970617-3015360 GCF_002814215.2 Seriola lalandi dorsalis | reverse complement strand
AAAAAACGCCATAGTATAGTAAGGCATTAAAATGTCGAAAACGCAATAGTATAGTAAGGCATAAAAAACACCATAGTATAGTAAGGCATAAAAAACATCAAAGACGTCATAGTATAGTTAGGCATAAAAACATCAAAAAACGTCATAGTATTATAGTAAGGCATATAAAATACAATAGTATAGTAAGACAAAAAAAAAAGTCAAAAACGCTATAGTATAGTAAGGCATAAAAACGTGAAAAAACGCCATAGTATAGTAAGGCATTAAAATGTCGAAAACGCCATAGTATAGTAAGGCATAAAAAACGTCAAAAACGTCATAGTATAGTAAGGCATAAAAAACGCCATAGTATAGTAAGGCATCAAAAACGCCATAGTATAGTAAGGCATAAAAGACGCCATAGTATAGTAAGGCATAAAAAACGTCAAAAACGCCATAGTATAGTAAGGCATAAAAAAACGCCATAGTATAGTAAGGCATAAAAAACGTCAAAAACGCCATAGTATAGTAAGGCATAAAAAACGCCATAGTATAGTTAGGCATAAACACATGAAAAAATGTCATAGTATAGTAAGGCATAAAAAACGTCAAAAACGCCATAGTATAGTAAGGCATCAAATGTCAAAAAACGCTATAGTATAGTAAGGCATAAAAAACGTCAAAAACGCCATAGTATACTAAGGCATAAAAATGTGAAAAAACGCCATAGTATAGTAAGGCATAAAAACATCAAAAACGCCATAGTATAGTAAGACAAAAAAAACACCATAGTATAGTAAGGCATAAAAATGTCAAAAACGCCATAGTATAGTAAGGCATAAAAAACGTCAAAAATACCATAGTATAGTAAGGCATAAAAAATGCCATAGTATAGTAAGACAAAAAAAGCGCCATAGTATAGTAAGACATTAAAACGTCAAAAAACGCCATAGTATAGTAAGGCATAAAAACGTCAAAAAATGCTATAGTATAGTAAGGCATTAAAACGTCGAAAACGCAATAGTATAGTAAGGCATAAAAAACGCCATAGTATATTAAGGCATAAAAAACGTCAAAAACGTCATAGTATAGTAAGGCATAAAAACGTCAAAAACGCCATAGTATAGTAAGGCATAAAAAACGTCAAAAAACGCCATAGTATAGTAAGGCATTAAAATGTCGAAAACGCAATAGTATAGTAAGGCATAAAAAACACCATAGTATAGTAAGGCATAAAAAACATCAAAGACGTCATAGTATAGTTAGGCATAAAAACATCAAAAAACGTCATAGTATTATAGTAAGGCATATAAAATACAATAGTATAGTAAGACAAAAAAAAAAGTCAAAAACGCTATAGTATAGTAATGCATAAAAACGTGAAAAAACGCCATAGTATAGTAAGGCATCAAAAACGCCATAGTATAGTAAGGCATAAAAAACGGCATAGTATAGTAAGGCATAAAAAACGTCAAAAACGCCATAGTATAGTAAGGCATAAAAAACGCCATAGTATAGTAAGGCATAAAAAAACGCCATAGTATAGTCAGGCATAAAAAACGGAAAAAACGGCATAGTATAGTAAGGCATAAAAAACGCTATAGTATAGTAAGGCATAAAAAACGTCAAAAAACGCCATAGTATAGTAAGGCATTAAAATGTCGAAAACGCCATAGTATAGTAAGGCATAAAAACGTGAAAAAACGCCATAGTATAGAAAGGCATAAAAACGTGAAAAAACGCCATAGTATAGTAAGGCATTAAAATGTCGAAAACGCCATAGTATAGTAAGGTATAAAAAACGCCATAGTATAGTAAGGAATAAAAAACGTCAAAAACGCCATAGTATAGTAAGGCATCAAAACGTCAATAAACGCCATAGTATAGTAAGGCATTAAAACGTCGAAAACGCCATAGTATAGTAAGGCATGAAAAACATCAAAAACGTCATAGTATAGTAAGGCATGAAAAACGCCATAGTACAGTAAGGCATAAAAGACGCCATAGTATAGTAAGGCATAAAAAACGTCAAAAACGCCATAGTATAGTAAGGCATAAAAAACGCCATAGTGTAGTAAGGCATAAAAAACGCCATAGTATAGTCAGGCATAAAAAACGGAAAAAACAGCATAGTATAGTAAGGCATAAAAACGTGAAAAAATGTCATAGTATAGTAAGGCATAAAAAACGTCAAAAACGCCATAGTATAGTAAGGCATAAAAAACGCCATAGTATAGTGTGAGAAATATTAAAATGTATGTTGCATTGCTAAGAGAGTGTTGTTTATTATTTGTTCATTATTTGTTTATTATTTGTTCTTTAGTATTATGATGATTACTGTTGCTATGCGTTGGGGGGCGCTAGGGTGAAACTCAAGGCAGTCACGCACACATAGGGAGACACCAGAAGAACAGGATGACAGGTGACCGCCTCAGATGCTTAAAGTAAGAAACAACTCCTAACATGGTGAAGAGGCGGTTACAGGAAAAGGAGGAGGAGGGTTTTTTTCTAGGTGAGGACAGCTCAGATGAAGGAGGCACTGTGCCAAGAGGCTGGGACCAGCCTGTGCACCAACGAAGGGAGAGCTGAGTCTAAACCATGGTTTCTCCCCAACCTTTTCACCAATCAGATAGTTACAAAAATACATACAAAACTCTGTGTAACTGCTAAGATAGAGACTCTTCTCTGGGACGTTGGCCACAGCTAACTGCTTGCAGACTGTGGTTTTCAGATCAGAGGAGATCCATGTACATGCTGATTTTGATTCTTTAATAGCAAATAAATATTCGTATAAATGGATAACTTTGAGTGGAGAACTCTTATTGCAAATAAACGAATGCGCTGACAATAGTAAGGCATAAAAAACGCCATAGTATAGTAAGGCATTAAAATGTCAAAAATGCCATAGTATAGTAAGGCATAAAAAACGCCATAGTATAGTAAGGCATTAAAACGTGAAAAAATGTCATAGTATAGTAAGGCATAAAAACGTCAAAAACGCCATAGTATAGTAAGGCATAAAAACGTCAAAAACGCCATAGTATAGTATAGTAAGGCATAAAAAAACATGAAAAAACGTCATAGTATAGTAAGGCATTAAAACGTGAAAAAATGTCATAGTATAGTAAGGCATAAAAAACGTCAAAAATGCCATAGTATAGTAAGGCATAAAAACGTCAAAAACGCCATAGTATAGTATATTAAGGCATAAAAAAAACATGAAAAAACGTCATAGTATAGTATGGCATAAAAAACGCCGTAGTATAGAAAGGCATAAAAAACGTCAAAACGTAAGGCATAAAAAATGCCGTAGTATAGTTAGGCATAAAAAACGTCAAAAATGTCATAGTATACTAAGGCATAAAAAAGTCAAAAACGCCATAGTATAGTAAGGCATAAAAAACGTCAAAAACGCCATAGTATAGTAAGGCATAAAAACGTGAAAAAGTGTCATAGTATAGTAAGGCATAAAAAACATAAAAAACGTCAAGTATAGTAAGCCATAAAAAACGCCATAGTATAGTAAGGCATAAAAAACGCCGTAGTATAGTAAGGCATAAAAAACGTCAAAAACGCCATAGTATCGTAAGGCATAAAAACGTGAAAAAATGTCATAGTATAGTAAGGCATAAAAAACGCCGTAGTATAGTAAGGCATAAAAAACGTCAAAAACGCCATAGTATCGTAAGGCATAAAAAACGGAAAAAACGCCATAGTATAGTAATACATAAAAAACGCCATAGTATAGTAAGGCATAAAAAAACGGAAAAAACGGCATAGTATAGTAAGGCATAAAAAATGCCATAGTATAGTAAGGCATAAAAAACGTCAAAAACGCCATAGTATAGTAAGGCATTAAAACATCGAAAACGCCATAGTATAGTAAGGCATAAAAAACGCCGTAGTATAGTAAGGCATAAAAACGTCAAAAAACGCCATAGTATAGTGAGGCATTAAAACGTCGAAAACGCCATAGTATAGTAAGGCATAAAAAACGCCGTAGTATAGTAAGGCATAAAAATGTCGAAAACGCCATAGTATAGCAAGGCACAAAAAACGCCATAGTATAGTAAGGCATAAAAATGTGAAAAAATTTCATAGTAAGGCATAAAAAATGTCAAAAAACGCCATAGTATAGTAAGACAAAAAAAAACATGAAAAAACGTCATAGTATAGTAAGGCATAAAAACGTCAAAAAATGTCGTAGGCATAAAAATGTATATGGTAGTGACATGTCCCTACCATCCATATGCAAACCTACTCCCTTGTGTCAATGACGTCATGTGCAAATGAGCAATACAAAAGCGATCATGCAAATGTAACAATTTTTTTTCTTTTTGCAATCGCCCTGCCGCCCCCTGACAAGATGCGGCCCTCGGCGGCTGCCCACGTCACCCGTATCTAAATTCGCCACTGCATGAATGAGTGCATTACATGCAAAGCCTGGAAAACTGACTACCATGGTTAGAGATCATTTCTTGGCAAGGTACGCTAATACAAACCAATCCCATTTATGCCACGATCGGATTTCATTCTTTTTGCCATAAGTTTGCTGCCTTACAGGGGCAGATGCATCTACCCAGTGACAGAGATATAAGCCGTCCATCATCCATCGAGTGGTTTGGCCCAGTTTTTCCACTCACTGCTTCCCTAAGCCTTTTTCTTGATTCCCAATTAAATCGAATGAAATCATCCCAGATGATCCGTTTCACGTGCAGCAGATGCCCTGCTCAAAATGAGGACAATATATAAAGATGTGACAGAATAAGATCTGAATGAACAAGTATGAACAATCTGCACAATAATAGAAATAAAGCTATAGAGAGCCACGCTGCAGCCCCAGCCCCAGCCCTAGCCCTTCACATATCTAGGCTATTGTGTTAGGCTTATTTCATTTAGTGTGTTTTTTTACATTTTGACTAAGCACAGATTAAATTGTTAACTTTGCTAACTAATTTATTTCCTATTATGTAAAACAATGTCCAAAATACTAACCACAAGGCAATTAACTGTCATTTTGGTCAGTATAGTAAATTTATCATTGAACATTTCTCACCATAAATGATATGTGACATTAATTAGACTTCAGTGGATATTGACTGAGTGCCATGTGCTTTATATTCTCATTAATGATCATAAACTTCTCTCATTGTCTCTGGGCAGTGTGATTACAGGCAGAAAATTACATACACCAAGCAGTTTTCGAGTTGTAATGCTTCACAGTAAATGTACATACAAATCCTATTAGGTATTACTTTTGACAAGCTGCTCTACGGTAAAATGTTAGGAAAATTTCAGAGGACAATCTGAATTGTATCCAGGTCATATGAATTCTGCCAACAGATTCTGGCTCTTATGTCCTCTTTTCATAAATATCTCCTCTTTTAAGCTGAGTCATTGTACAACCCTTTCTGCTTCCACTAAGCATTTCAGCAAGAAAAGAGACAGAATGTCAGAATGTGACCCACTTGTTTTTTTGTTTTTTTTTTGTTTTTTGTTTTGTTTCCTCCCCTGCCCTGTCCCAGTGGCAGAAAGTAGGTGAGCGTGTCTGTCTGGTAGCCTACTGTCAGACCCAAGGTAATGCCAGCCTCCATTTTGAGGCAGGCGGCTAAATCCTTGCTGATCTGCCAGCTTGTTCATCCGCACTGGGCTGAGGGGAGCACTGAATCTCTGAGGGCAGCAGGATGCACGCATGTCAGCATAACACCCATTTTTTTGAACAGTCATACTCTTGAAACTTCACCGTCTATATAATAATGTGATCTTAGAACAATCTCGTAAGAACTGTGCATAAATGACAATGCTCTAATAACAAGGTTTAGACCTGTTTCTGGTCCATGTGCAGAGACAGTTCACAATTAGTATGAACTATACTAATTTATCCTGTGTTTTAAACAACAGAGAAAATATGATGAATGTAATGTCTGAATTAAAATGAATAAAACTCCAATAGACTGATGATATACTGACTTAGGATGAATTTCCTGGCACTGAATCGATCCAGTCAGCTCTTGGTAAGCATCTGTGCTCAATTTCAACCTATGAGATGTTTCATTTTTGTTGAGTGGTGTTTCTCCCAAGATGCCAACTCCCCTATCACAAGACACAGACACGCTGTAATTTGAATAGGACGGGCATACTGTCAGCCGCATCCTCCTCCAACAACCACATAACCTTCACTTTAAGGGAAGAATGTAAGAGCCCTGCTTCATTTTCACGGTCCTGGTGTTGTGAATGCTGTTATTGTGCTATTAATGTTAGTTAAATTAGTAATTGTAAATAGATTATTGTTGCAGAAATCATGCCAGTGTTTTAAGAGGTGGGCTTTAATATAATTTTCTGTTCTTTTTATATCTGGTCTTGCATGTTTTTTGTTTAATTGTATTTTTTCAGTTTTTATTAAATGTTATCTTTGAGCTTGCTTGAATATTGTTATTTTTTATTTCCCCTGTCATGGCAAACATTTGGATCATCAATACAATACACTGCTATTCATCAAACATTAGAAAATACTTCTGGTGGTATGCAAAATGAGAAGATGAAACACAAACAAAAAATTTGCGACATTATATATATACTTTATATTAAAATAAATAGCATACTGAAAGGAACTGCTACAAGCCTTAAGTTTATCCTGATAAAGTTGTTTTTTCATCTCCCAAGCTGATTGAAATGTTTCATAATGTATGTGAACTCATCAATATCGTTTTTATTATGTTGTTTTCAAGATGACAATGAAAGCTCAAAACAAAACGACTCCATAAGAAATCCAGCAGGAGACAAAGGTTGATTTCGCTTTTTATTATTCAGAATTGAAGACATGAGCTCATGCAGATCCAACAAGAGGATGTGTGTGAATGGAAAAGCGATGGAGAACAGTCTTGAGTGATTCTAATAAAATGAGGCTTCGGCCATCCACTTGTGCAGATACAAGCTTTTTCCTCTAAACCCCGAATGACTCGGCTCAAAATTCCCCTTCCATCACAAATCTGCAGCTTTTCAGCCACATCACACAGTGTAAATACTGATTTGTTGATGTTATGTTTTGGAAGCTTGTATCATCCAGACACGGGCGGCTGATCATATTAGAATCACTTGGCTACAGAATAGCATGGTAACGATGAAGAAAACACAAACACAACGGTTTATAGTGAGCTCACGCTGACTTTAAAGTGCAATTTCATTTTTAGCTTTGTTGGATTTGCAAAAGCAGTGGTCATAATTCACACAGGGACAATGATGAAGGGGCCAATGAAGGGATACATTATCAACTACAGAATTAGTATCAAATGGAAAACTACTTCATGGTATACATGTACTTCCAGGTCTAACAAGTTGTGACTGCACTATTGCATAGTCTGTAACTCTGATTTATTTTCTCTCTGTTCATAACAAATACTACTTGGGAATTATTGGAAAGAACAGGATTATTATGTGTTCCATTATTATTTCTAATAATGCTCAACTGATTGCCTAAATAATTCAAGGCAAAAGACAAGCATTTGCACTGTTTAACTAGCTTCACATACTGTTTATTGATTTTGTGCTACTATGCAATGCTAAATCAATGCTTTAAGATCCCCATCCATCATTAATGTCAAAAACATCACCAGCACAGGAAATATCTCAAAATGATGTCACTGAATGTGCAAAAAAAAACAAAAAAACAATGTTACTACATATAAAGGACCTAAAAGTTACATCATAATGTCACACATAGCGCTCAAGCAAGCAGACACACACATACAAACACTCACAACCACAAACATAGACACGCATACACTCTCTGCATGTCACGCTGTCTTTATAGGAAAATGCCCTCAGTCCAGCTAAGTTAGCTCAACTCAAAAGATCAGATTATACACTATAATCCATGTAAAAAAAAAAAAAAAAGACACAGTCAATGCTGTTGCATGTGCAACTCAACGGGGACACAAGACAGACGTCTCTACTGAAATACATTCACTCATTAACGTTTACACATTGGACTTTTTATGTGTAATGTCTTTTTTGATGTGAATCTGTAAAGTGTGTGAATGAGTGAAACATTTAGGTTTGTGTTCGCTTCACTGGATGATCACATTAATGCCAGTCTTTTGAGATCTCGGAGCAGTTCAGGAAAGGGGCAGGAAGGCAAACTGGAATAGATTGTGATTGAAATCAATAGGTGAACAAGGTTTTCACTGGCAGTTAACGGGTTACAGGTTTACAGACAGTGTGTTACATGGATACAAAAGGAAGACGTAGTTGTTATTGGTCAAGGGACCTTCTTCAATACGATATCCTGCAGGACGAGCTACATCAGTACAACAGGACAGCCTTTCCTATTCACTTCTTTTTCTCTCAGTTTTTACTGTTATACAAAAAAGTCATACAAAAATACCCCAACATTACATTCAATGAAGGAAATTTGTCAATTTCTGAAAAAAGTGCTCTTGCATAACTGATCACGTATGTCGCTTTCCTTCTCACTCTCTCTCTATCGCTATCTCTCTTCAGGTAGTTTGTTTCTAGACAAAGACCACGAGGGAGATTCACAGTATTGGGGGTTAACAGTTGGTGGCCAGACCGGTGGGTGCACGTTTCACTCAAAGAAAAGTGCAAATTAAGTTGGGACAGAGTGTTCAGGGCGTGCAAGAGTTTAGATGCTGCCAGGGGACAGCAGCTGCCAAGAGGGAGCGGTCTCAAAGTTGCTGCGATACTGTCCTATGAGGAGGACAGAGGAGACGAGAGGGGAGGAGAATACGTCACAACAACCAGGAGCGATGGTGGAGAGTTGATGGCAATACTGGCTCAGGGTCAGCCTAATCTAATCTAAAATTGGCAGGAATCCAAGCTGAAACCAGCATCTAAGACATTGCTTTTTCTTGGTTTTTCAACATGTCCCAGCGAGCTTCAAGGGTCCTACTGTTGGAGAGAGATGTTGGAGGTGTTTGGGGGGGGTAGGGGGGTGTTTGGGGTATAGGGTCCAGCAGTGAGGATGTATCTCACGCCTCCATATATTGGGGAGGAGGCTCCTTGGGTGGAATGGCAATGGCTTCCTCGTATGGTGGCAGCAGAACCTGAAATGTAACAGAGAACCAAAAGGAGGCTCAGTTAAAACTCATAGCTCAAATACATCCTCAATACTGTTCTGCTGTTTGTTAGAAAAGGTTCAGTCGTGACAATTGTAAAACATTTAATTTTCCTGAATTGGTGATATCAGTAAATTATTGAAAAGATTTGGCTATCCTTGAGATCTCCATTGAGAACTCCATTGCTGAAAGAAGACTGTGAGATGTGGTTGAAGCTTGGAGCTTACATTACAAAGAATTAGCATCCATGCTTAAATTCTACATATACCTTATTTCACAAGAAGTTGTAGCTGCTAGCTTTAAATTCCAGCTTTGATAATTAAAGTGAATTATGTTTGCTAGAAAGTAGAAAAACACAATTATACTCTTATAAAAGAAAAGCTGAATTCATTCGCCAATCCCTCCCAGTAATTTATCCATAGTGAGCAGTATAGGAGCGTTTGGACACTATAAATCATCATTTTGCATTTGAGTAGTTTACATGCTGGACATGGACACATCTTTCTTCATTCTACTGTGAGAATTTCTAAGGGAGCTACGGTGTGTAGAAATTTCAGACAGAAAAACTAGTTCACAGTATAGTCAACAGGAAGTGATTTCAGACACAGCCTTAGTCACTGTTGCATGTTTCTGCCCGATTCCTTCAAGCTCTTTATACTCCATCCCTATAGAAGGCATTACTAGCTGAAAGGACAACGTCCACAAACACATCCCTGTGCTCTACAGGCCGGACTGCTTTCTCTCTACCAGAGGTCTTTCTCTGTAAATGGCGTTATAAAACCAGCCCTGCTGCTAATTCAGTGAGAGAGAGAGAATATTCTCGGAGGGGATGGAATTGTGAAATAGCCAGGGAGGCCCGGCAAACACATCACAGGGAGGATTTGAAATGAAGCGGACAAGCAGACTATTATGTAACATGTCCAGAAGAGGAGAGGGGGACGGACGGAGATATATAGAGAGAGGAGGGAGGAGAGAGAGAGAGAGAGCGAGGGAGCGAGAGAGAGACGACCCTTGTGCATTTTAATGGCATTTATATAAAAGCAGGGCAGATAAGCAGCTGGGTACTTGATGTTCGAGGCTGTAAAAAGCCATTTAGACACACTGCCGGCTTTCTAATAGTAAAAATAGATGGAGCACTCGATTCACTCACCACCGTGTGTGGAGAGAGGGAACGCCATGAATAAAACCATATCATCACTATTCAGGCCAATTTGAAAGCTATTCAACCTGTTTAAACCACGTGCCATAGATATTTGTTGCATCTAGATTCTATCTGTGCCCTGATAAGTCTCTAATTAAAATTCACACAGCTTATTCTGTGGCCTTCACTTTGACCCACTTGCTTCAGCTGTTTGCTTCATTTTGTTTTGTTTTTTTACATGCCAAGTTTTTTCTGAATTAATCTGGATAAACAGTTGATTTTCTAGTATACATTTATACACTATAACACTAATTTTCTGTTTCCATTAACTAACTAATAATAACAAATGTTACAACACAACCTTTATGTAATTGATTCTGTCCAAGACATTTTCAACATTTTCAAAATAATTTGCCGTTTTCTTTTACTTAATTTCTTTCATTGTGTAATTTAATGAACGTGGTTAAAACCATATCTTAATGACACATTTTATTTCTAAAACTAAAATTAATTAATTAATTCTTATTCATTATATGTGGAGCCCTGAAACCGGAAAAGGGCAGTAAAAGGTTATCAAATCAGTTTAAACTAATCAATACATAAATAAAGCCGAGTGTAATATATATATACAGCTTCACACTTTTCTTTTGACCTCCAATCAACTGGAATAAGGAATTAAAACTTAATTTTAAAAAGTTTTCTATTTGTTTTTGCCTAGCTAATTTTTTCATCTAAAATAATTATTTTCTCAAAGCAACGTACAAAGATTTCTATTTCTTTTTACACTCCATTTTAATAATCTAATATTGTATTGTTCACAACACGCACACAGAAAGGGCCGGTACAGAGACTAACAGGGCTTGTTAATGCTTTATGGATTTTTTTTCGATGGACAAACAGGATATAAAGCACGCACATCCAAAAAAAGAATTAAAAAAAAAAAAACTTTCACGGGTGCTGGGTTACAAATCAAACTTAGTCAGTTAGTCAGACAAAAGATCAGCACACTGTGCTTACTGTATAGCTCCCAGCAATTTTAATAAAGCAATGATTTGGTCTACTGGAGATCTTCGATAGGCACTGTCCAAATCACCATTACAAAGCAGGACAGACACAAACACATTCATAATTCAGGTGATTGTGATTTTATGTTCCCACAGATGCCACGGCCGACTGGAATTTGTCCCTGTAGTCCTGATGGCCAGTCCAACCACAGAGCTCCGGGACTTGAGAGGATTCAGAACTGAAGCCTACTTATTAATACAACCGGTTGTTTTTCTCTGCCTTTATCATAGCACTAAGATTGGGGTTGTTTCTTGCTTTGCCTGGCAGATAGCAGTAGCCATGTTGTGATCTGGCCTTGCAACAGTGGCACCAACAGTAATACCACTTGGAAACAAAAGGGGGAAAGTCAAAAAGTTGTCTGTTTCCACTTTAACTGCTAATCCACATGAATTGATCTCGTTTTGTTATCTGCATTCTTTACAAATCAGTTTTATAATAATCTTTTTTTTTTTTTTTTAAACAGAGTGTTTTGATGACAAATGTATTAAGTTTTTCTTCTCAAATTGTGGCTGTGGAAAACACTTCTTTCCTTTCATATTGGCCCTCCATCATATCTGCAGTGGACAAAACAGACTGGCACATACGATACACAATATGATACCAGAGCCTGCTGGATAAGCTCCTGCCTGTAGAGTCTGTTTCATAAGGTGAGAAACGTCAGCAGTGAACCGGGGCCTCGACAACACAAGGGCAAAGTGACAGACAGATGAAGTGCTACGTATTGAGACGACAGCGGGTGTGAGACAGATTAATGTCTTATGTATCAGTGTGGAGGATTACAGACAGACAGACAAATGGAAACCATGACTATGCTAAAGCCTCTGAGAAGCTTCCTGAGTGAACACTGAGGGATCAACGACGACGGCTGGCCAGCCGGCCAACCCCACCTAAGGATGACCTACAGTGCCTACTGCACTGTGACCAACACCACCAATGTCACATCACTGACTCTCACACAACTGAACACAAAGTGTATGTTGACAACACTGGGATATTTAGACGGCTCAACAGAAGAATCTGGAGCCTGGACATTCTCACTGGACCACGTATATACACTGCAGAGTGTATGCTATTCTACCAGTGTCTATGATATACTACCAAGAAAAAAATATAGGGGGTTCTATGAATTACTATAATTTACTTCTGCAGTACAGTGATACTGTATGTGTAGGATTTAATCATGCATTTAATCACCTTAAATAATTTCTTGCTTATCTTAATAATAAGCAAATCCTGTACAAACATTTTTACCTGTCGGTTTCATTCTCATTTAATTTCTGCTTTGGCAAGAATTAATTAATGATTAAAATACTACACATAGCATCTTCAGCTGTTCATGTATGTCGAGACTGTGACATGATACCTATTCTAGTGATTTAGTAGCAGGACCACACTAACCTGAACCTCTTGGAAATGGAAAAGTTATTTGACATGTGGAATGACCTGATGACCGCAATATACTGAGGCGTGCGATAAAATACTTTCTGAAAATACCTTTCAAATTAATTTGGGGAAATATAATAATTTTTAATATACAGAATGTAAACAGCGATTCAAACAGATCAGTTATCTTTCTCTTTTTTCTTATTTTGAAAGAGTCAATAAAATTTTAATCACATTACATTGGCTGTGAGGTGCCGGAGGTACTTCTTCCTCATTAGCAATGTGGCATCTATGAATGCAGAAAACATTCATTCCCACACTGAATAGAAAATCATTCCCATCTTCTTGCGTTAAATGTCTTTAAGTTCTCAAGTAGGTTGAGGTTAATGAGGTTTTTGAGAATTTTAAAAATGAAATGTTTATTTTTTATTCTAAATTTCTGCTCTAATCACAATTCCAGCTCTATAAAAATGATGATTTTACAAGTAATACCCAGAAACCTTACCTTGTACATTAAGAGGTATCAACTCATTGAACTGCAATAACATACAAAAATGAATAGTCTATATTTTAGTAGAGTTAGGTAAAACCTCAGCAGTTGAGCCTAGCATTTGATACACCGTATTAAAGTTAAAGTGTTACTTAAGTGATGACAATGACTTTTCAAAACCTTTAACTCTAATGAATCAAAGCTTGTAAGCCAAAACCGCAAAAAAAAAAAATAAAATAAAAAATCAATGCTGTGCAAATGCAATTATATTATGATCCCAGGATATGGGGGTGGGGGGGTGGGGGGTGTCAGGATGTCCTTGAGGTGAGGAGCTGGGAGGCGGATGTGCGGACTCACCGTGGTGTCGTTGGTGGTCACATAAACCAGGACCTCTGTGGTGCCCCTGCCGCTCACATATCTGTAGCAGTTCCACACACAGCCAATCAGGTAGGCCTGTCCCCATGAAAACAAAGAACACACAATGACCTTTACCAACATTTCGTACATGTCTCCACTTTTCATTATTACTGATGCTGCTTGCTATGATCTCATCCATTCATCAAGGTTAGGGATGATGACAGCAGAGATGCATCATATCAACACTTCATAAAGACTGTGATATAACGGGTACCATCGTGAGCATCAAGACAGGTAAGGGCAAATGGCAATTCAATTCAGCTGTAAAAACATAAGACAATTTAATGGGTGGACATTTCCAACATTTTACCAAAAGCAACTTAACAGGCATCTCTTGCTTCAGTAAGGCTATGCCTGCACTGAGGTTTAGGTTTGGCTGACTTGGCAGAAGAACAGGAGGTTCATTGTGCGTATGTGTGAGTAGCCTGCTGAGTCGGTACCTCTGCCAGCAGTAAGAGCAACCAACCAACCAGGACGCCAGACAGACTGCTAGCCAATCACTTTACCATCTGCTGAGTTGACCTCCTCACTGTGATACCAACTCTAAACTGAGGTCAACTTAACCAGTATGCAGCACAGTATTGCACAATTATACCTTTAAAACACAACACGTAATGATGATAATGCAGCTAAGTGCAGCAGATCCAGTTCAACTTGTTATTTTGATCAAATAAAACAATTGTTTATTGTTCACTCTCCCGTAAGTTTTATTTTGTTTAACTGACTCAACAGTCTGCAATCTACAGGATACAAACATTACATTTTTAGATTTTTTTTGTCCCTGAAACATTTTGTTTGCGAGGTACAACAGCATTTTGTATCAGAGAAGTAACGTTCTAGCTGTGCTACGATGTCCAAGTTTGTCTATCTTGCCCATTTACATTCTAGTGTGTCATACTGTCTCTCTTTTTATTCATCCAAGCTTCTATCTATTTACACTTGTGTATCTGCCACATCCCCTCCCCTCCTATCTACCCTCTTTTCTCGCTTCAGCTCTACTTCTCTCTGTCTGTCTATATCTGTCATTTATGCCAAATGCAGTCGAGTGGAGGATGTTGGCTTCTGCAGGAACTTCAGCAGGTGCTGCCTCTGTTCTGAGATCTGGGTGCATCCTTGAGTTTTCAGATCTGGCCTCTTCCCAGCAGACTGACTAACTATCATCACTATAGGCAACAGTAGCAAATGTATTGTATATGCAGCTCTTCAATTAAAAAAAGGGGCTCTATTGATTTTGCTTGGCAAGGACTTAGCAAGGACACATCTCTATTTGATCTTTAATTCTGAATTTTGGAGCAATAAGCAGTTCAACTACCGCACATACTCTACACTCCCCCTCTGAGTTGTGACATTTCTAACTCTTCTCTCTGCGAGTCCAACAGTGTGTCTTCCAGTGGCTGCTTCCTATCATAAAACCCCAGCTCTGGCTTTGGATATCTGCCGAGAACATTTCCAATCTGAGCTTAAAGGAGAAACAACTTGATCTGATTGTACACATGACTGCAACTTCATATTCCATCTCGTTCCAGAGCCCCAGAGCATAGCTGCGCCTGGAGAATCATCCATGCATTAAGGAGGAATTAGCTTGACAGGAGTTGGTTTCCTGTTGTCCCTGACCCGCTGCTCTCTAACTGCGTGATAATTTCATGAAGAACATTGATAATGGAAACGTTCACAGTGACAGATTCATTGTACATGCCAGATACTGCTATGAGATGTGTGCAGTGTTAAACTTAATTGCTTTGATCAGATTGCAATATGATGAGCATATCTATAAACAAGAACAGATCAAAACCCAGTATATGGCTGTATCGCATCGAAGGCTATTTGCAGTCTGCCTAGTGTCAGCCGGTTTCAGCCCTTTATCTGTGTGCTTCTGTCTTACTCTCTGTGTTCACATAAACAGTATCTTAATACAGCTGAACTCCCAATAAAACTGTTCCCATTTATATGTTTTTGTTTCTGTTGTCAGACAATGGAACAAGTATAAAAAAGTGACTGAAACACAGCCCATTAAGACCACATGTTAACAAGCAGTCATTTCCAAGCTACTGCTCAGCACTGATAAAATCCTGATTTTATGACAGTGACGTCGTCTGACGAAATCCGAACACATAAGTTAAAGTCAAAGACTGAGCTGTGATTTCAACTACATTTACTTTATAATGATCAGAGAGAAAGTTAGAAGCTGAATGAGGGGCATGGAGAGGTTTGTCTGAAGAAGAAAAGTGTCACCTCATGTTCGCGGGAAGGACTGAGAGAAAGTAGCTAAGGTTTGTCCAAATAGACACTAGATTTGTTGATAGGTGATCATTTTGAAAAGAAAAAAAAAAAGTTGTGAGCGTAAATCTTTTTCTATGCATTCTATTCCTATAGTTTTAGATATCATTCAGATGGATGTTTGCCAAAGCCAAAAAAGGCCGAAGCTAGTGCAGATTAGGAGAATCTGCAGGCTTACCTTGAATGAAAGGATGCAGCCAATGAAGAGAAGGACTGCAAAAACTAGGCACATGTTGTTGGTGGACATGATGTCCTCTTTGTAAGGGAATGTCCCCGGCTGAAGGAAAACAGGTAGAGAGAAGAAGATAAATTAAGGAAGAAGATAAATTAAAATAAATAAATGTCAGGACCAAAACAAAAATCAGTGAAAGAGGCATGTTAAACAGAGAATAATGAAGTGGCCTTTTTCAAATCAGACAAAACCTTTAAGTAATAGACAAGCAAACAGTCCAAAATGGAGTCTGAATCTGAATAACTTCATGCCTGGGTAGCCTTTTTCCATCTTTAGCAGTGCTCAATGGATGCAGAACTAACTCCTGAATCTGCTTTATGGAAGTCATATAGATAGCTGTTTTAGTTGTAAAGAGTGAAATGGTCCTCACCAGCTGCTGGAGGTAGTCCTGCACTGTGTTGGGATAAACCACCACGCTAATGGCTACCAGTGTGTTAAGGGCAAAGTCGAAGATTTGGTAGCAGAAGAATGGAATGATCCAAGCAGCATGTTGCTTTACAGGAGAGATTGACAAAAGATTAGCAGCATAAGGAGTTTGTTTATTAAGTTCATGAATCTGTTACTGAACATGTCAGACCATCAATATACATATATTATTTTTTTTACAAACATTTCTCATTCCTATTGTTTGTTTACCTTGTAAGCACCGTATGTTGCCATGCCACATATAAGAATCATGAGTAGGGATATTGCAGTTGCTATGCAGATATCTGCAGAGAGAAAACACAGACAAACGGAATTACGTGAGAACAGATAATCTAGTTTACCAGTGAAAAAACAGCAAAAAACACGTAACAACATTGGAACCTTGAATCCACTGATGTAATCCAAAAGTCTTTATGGGAACATGGATTTATAAACAAAGCACCTTCAGTAACCTCACTATTTTTAGCAGCCAATCTGCCTCGGATAAAACATGATCAGCACGTGGATAATTGTTATGCAAGAGGTGCTAAATTTGACAAAATTTCACACCCTTCTCACATTCACGTTGCAGCTGTGAAAGTGACTGATGAGACACTATAAACCAAGACAGGACATTATTAGACACATGCCCAGTCCGGTGAAAACAATCCCAGATCACTATGCAGTATTGGCAGTTACTGAACATGGTTATCAGACTCAGTGGTTGCTGAGAAAACATGGGAATCAATGCACCTCTGGCAATTCTTAGTGGCATTTTTTTTGCATGAAAACGTAACACCGTCCACGACTTTACAAAATACAAAACACGAAAAAGTGAATGCAACCACTGTATGTCATCATGACGGTCAGCTTTCCCTTACACTCAGCAACAGTAATTATTACAGTGCTGATACTTAGTTAAAACCCAGGAAATGATGATGCCCTTCCATCTTAATCCCTTTTTCCACATACCCTAGACACAGACACATATGTTCACACATACTGTATATATATATATATATATATATATAAACACAATGCATGCACACATAAATGCACTGCCATCCCTCTCACCTCCCACCTACATCATCCACACATCTGAGTTTTAATTTCAGGATTTCCTGCGTATGATCACAATGGTGTTTGGTACTATTGACACCTTGCCAATTACAAAACCATGACAACAGCTTGTCTCCATCCTCTCCCACTGTTTCACAATCTTTGACTGATGCGGCACAATGCCATCTGAGGGGGAGTCAGTCAAGATGGCCGTTTTAATCCGACGGAGAATTGGAGCAGTCGTTTTTAATCAGAGTAGCCAGTGACAGGGTCTGTGGCGTTCCAGAGGCAACGGTGATGATGATAGCTGCTGGAGGGGAAGCACTGAAAATACACATGCACTCTGATTTGTTTACTATGGTGCCGAGCCTACTCAGCCATGTCTGTGCTGAGAGCAGCATTCTGGGTAAAGAAGTGCTGGACAGAAAGGAGAGGTGATTTTAGAGATGAATAAAAAAATATGGGCTTTATGGACATGCTGCTGATTTTAATGAGCTCTCTCTGGCAGAGCTTGGAAATACATCCAAAGAATATTGTTAGTGAGCCTTCAAACTTTATACTGATATTGTCTAGGACTCCAGTTGATGCGGTATCTTGATACAGCTTCAGTGTTCATAGTCATTTAAAATTTAAAATGTTTTAACTCAGACTTTTCAAGTGGAATTAAATAAATATGTGTAAAGTGTAAAATGACTAGTTGTCTTTAATAAACATTGACACTGATGCTAAAACATTGTAGTATTTGCGTCTTCATTTAAAGTAGATATATCAGCAGCATCTGTGCTGGAAACAAATGAATGCACTAAAGGAAATACCAATGTCACAGTTTTGGGATTTTTTTTACGGACAAAACATAATGTAGATGTTTCAGCCATTCCACCACTAACTGTAGACTCAATTATTTATGTTAAACTTTGGTTCAATACTTAAATGATCCATCCATTGAATTATTCTAGTACATGTTTTTGAAATAGCGCATTATCCAGGAGTATTGAGAGAGTAGGCAAAATAAGAATTTTTGTAAATGGATTATTGAGAATAAGAAATTATTGTTTAAAAAGAAATAAAAAAGCAGTGACATACCATCTAGATGAAATCTTAAACTAGAAAACAAAGCAAGCCTTCAAAGCAAATCTGCAGTGATACATCTTTAATGGATGGGATGAATAGTAGAAAACAACTGAAACAAATAATTATTTTCATTCTTGATTAATCTGCGGATTATTTTCTCAATTACTCAATTAGTTGTCTTGTCTGTAACTTCTTAGAAAATTACAAAAAATACCCATCACAGTTTTGCAGAGGTAATGTCGTCAAGTGTGTTTTTCTGTCTGATCAACAGTCCAAAGCCCAAAGATAATCCGTTTACAGCGATATAAACAGAGACATCCTCACATAATCTACCATACCACTAGGCAATTTATACCAAGTCAGACATGTAACAATGAGGGGATTAGCTGCACTCACTTGCATCATCCATGACATCAATGTCGGTTCCCAGCTCAGAGCTGGTAAGGTGGTAGCGGTACTGAATTGGGTCATTGAGAGCCGACAACAAGATGAGTAGAACCACTGCATTGATGAGCTGTGGGGAAATGAAATTTATTCAATTAATATTATATTTCACAGTTGAGTTACCAATTTTTACATTCTTGAGTTAACCGTCAGATACTTAGTTAGTTTATTATCCTTTCGGGAATTGCTTTTATGATGTTTGGGCCTTTTTGTAGTGTAGCGTAAAAGTAATTCAAATTAAAAAGTAACTACAGGGGACGAAAAGACGAATACCTTTCTGAATTTAGTTACTCTTTAAGATATGATACAGGCCAACTGCTGACATAGATCTGCAAGACAAAACTGTAATGAAGCATCATTATATGGTGATCAAACAATTACTTACATGCCTCTGTCAATTTTTGGCTTAATAGTTTAGCCTGTAACATGAAAATGAATAGCTCTTAGAGCCTGTGGTGGCATTCAATTGATTTGCTTTATTGAACAAAATCAAAATCTAACTTAAAATCGTATAAAATGGAAAGAAATTGATCTAATGTTGGTGTATGAAACACTGGTGTTGATACAGGGTCATAGGATGGGTCATTGCAGCATTCATCCAACCTGCATCTCTAGAAACAAAATGACTTTATGAGTCTTATTTATCACAGTTTTAAACTGACGTCAAAACATCGTATTTGTAAAGGCATTTGTTGCTTTTTCTGCCCTTTGCTCCATTTGACGACAAACACTTGTAGTAGTGAGGTAAAAAAGAGAGGGGGGCTAACGCTTACTAAAGGTCAGGGATTTACCAGGCTTACTGAACTATGTTTAAAACTTTAGGTTATCCCGTGGGTAAAAACAGAAGCAAACCCTATATTTAACCGGTACAAATGTAGGACAGATCAAATGGGATGGGCCGGTAAGGTGATCATTCCAGCACAACAAAAAAGTGCAGCTTAAAGGGAAAGTAAATACATGGCCACAAATTGTGAGTATGTTTTATATTTTTTATACGTTACGATTTGATTCAAATATAAGAGAAGAGCCACGAAAGAAGTCTTCACTGGCAATGTTGGTGACCAGTTAGCAGGCACTGTAGTTTAAATGTATTACTTTGGTCTATAACCGAGGACATCCTCAAAATGGCAAGTCAAAAATGAGAGCGGAAAAACAAATGGGAAACAGCAGCTAGCTAACTTAGCTTTTTTGCTATAAAACTCAATGGCACTTGATATTTTTAATATATTTCATCGCACATTCCACATTTTAGCCATATTCGAAGACATTTAGGCCTGACACCGAATGAATAAATGTTCAAAAAATCTGACTTACCATATACCATATTCCCAGAATAATGGTGCCCGTCCGTACATGGCAGCAAAGGCAGCAGCTCGTCGAGTACCACCGGTCCCACGGCGAAATCATCTTTTTTATCCTGCTCTGAATTTCAAGCTATTTCATGAATGCTTCTGAAAATGAATTATTCAAGTCTGCAAGGTCCGAAAAAGACAGGATAGTTGGCGTCCTTGGTGCTAGGATCGCCACATCCAGCGTGTGTTTGAGTCGATGTTCGCCTGTTTCAGCAAGTGCACTCCTGGCAAACAGAGAGCCGTTAATCTGGCTCATCCGGAGTCACGTGACCACTGTAGGATTTTGACCAAGCTCCGAGGCCTGGATGGTGATGGATGTCAAATGTTTCACAATCACACAAAAACATTTCGGGTTATGACATGATGATCTCTGTCTTTATGACCCAAGTTTTTTAAAAGTTTTGTTCTTTAGTCACAGTTTGTTTTTGGGGGAAATTGGATGTTTAGGTCTGGGCCGGATTAACCTCATGTAAGGGCCCAGGGGAAAAATTAGTTGTTAGACCCCTGCTGAACCTCACTATACAACACAGTTTCATTATTTCCTTAGCATTGTTGGGCAAGTTACTTGAAAACTATAATCAATTATTCATCATACACAACTCATTGAAAAGGTAATGACATTACAATTACTCAGCATTAATCATTGCTTTATTTTTGTTGCTCAGCTGTCAGCTTCATCGTTGGCCTTTGAGCACTGCCATGGTCCACACCCACACATTACATCACATTTTGTATTTAACACATGTAGAAAAGGAGAACAAGGCACTGCAGTTTAACGGTCAGGAAGCACTACAATCTAGAGGGATTTACTGACCATCCAGCACATATACATTTTTGCTTTATTATTATTTAGCTTTTTTTGGTTGCTCCCAGTTATTAGAGAAAAGCAGACAGAAAATCACATGCCACTAAACAACGCACTTTACATGTTAAGAACTTGGCCAGTGGAAGCATTTTACGTGCCCCCAGTATAAGGCTGGGTCACAACTCGGGCAAAGTGGGTGCTCCAGATTCACTGTGTAGTAATTGGTTTGCGGTAATCTAATCGATTGTAACTTTGTCTGAAAGTAGGGGAATAATGCACAGGACCTTTATTTTTTGAGCTCATATTGTGTTTACAGTGCATGATGCATACTCTTACATTAATTTGTTTCTATGCAAATGTACACACAGAAAACATGGGGGCATGTATTATTCCAGCATAGCAATACATACACTCTGCACAGAGAGGGGGAGGAACAAGGAATTAATCAGGCCTCCAGGCCCCCCTCACAGACTTATTGGGCTGTGCTCCAATGCAGCTGTTTAAAGCCTTTTTACAGCGAGTCACAGCCTCTTAAACATAGGCATTCTGCCCAATCAATATGAAGATAATATGGCTCGATTTATTCTTTACACAAGATGATTAACATCGAGACTTAAAAAGATGTCACCACAATAGTATATATTTTTTTAATTTAAAGAAAAGTCTTAAAACTAAATTGAATGGCTAAATATGGATCTGTTTGCAGTGTTAGAATGAGAAACTCTCTCTGTGTTTGTACAAACATCCTGGACCAAGCCTGACAGATGGGCCAGTGACCACAGCTCTAAGCTCTGGTGGGTGGACTGCATCACTGTCACATTAGGGGATTTTCCTCCCCTGCCATGACTTAATAATGACCAGACTACCAACTCTTTAAATGCTGGAATGCAATCTTTGAACAGAAGATCTTGAGAGATTTTCCATACAACAATCAATAGTGACTGTTTCAATTATTAAACAGACATTTTTGTGTAAATATAGAAAGGGCTCTGACATAATGACCGGAAGTACAAAGCTTTTTAATCTCAGGCCTGCTGGAGAACAATAAATCCCATCGCCAGGGTTTGGGTGCACAGATATATCAGTGTGGCTGTATAATGTTGCCACACACTACTGACTTGTTGCAGGACGTGGGATTGTGTGGGTTTCAGACACAGGGACTTTAGACAGATCTTTTTTTTAAAACAGCATTAGCAAGTGATTTTTGTAGCAGGGCTTTGAGCAAGCCACAGTGCCATCCATTAAAGAGTGACCTTCATAATTAATATATCTGCCTTTCATACACACAAAGAAGAAAAAAACGATAAGCAAACAATCCTCCAGCTAGTGAATAAAAAAAAAACAAACGTGATATCTCTATGAAGTGAAGGTGAATGAAGAGTGAGTCAGAGATTGTGACAGATTAAAAACTGGTAAATCCGAAATGAACTGAGAGATAAGGGATAGAGAGAGAGAGAGAGAGAGAGAGAGATGAGGCGAAGGAGGTCAGGCGCTGTAAGCGTGCCACGCGACTGCCTCACCACATTGACTGGGGCAGTGGTTTGGCCTCAGGAGGGTCACTGCAGCCGGAGCCTGTCACAGGCCTGCTGACACAGATTGCACCATAGCATATAGTGAAATCTCATTGAATTAATCACAGATTCAGGATTAGTTTGACAGAAAACGTGAAATCAACATGCCGGTGGACAGGGAGAAAGCACCATTTACTATCAGTACTGGTTATGGGGAATTCTGATGAAAGAATTGGTCTCTAATTCATATTTTAAGGTTAGTGAGGCATGAAAACATGATTCAAGAAAAACAAAAATATGCAAATCATAGTTTTAGAAAGCTTTCCCTTGAAACTAAAAATTGAAACCCTAATGACAAGGTGATATCAAGCATTTCTTATTTATTTATTTTATTTTTAACAAACAGACATAGAAATATCATTTGTATCTCCTCAATAGACAAAATGATTCACAAAAAACATTTCCTAGAGACAAGTTTATAAATACATTGATCGAATCATCTTAATCAGTAAAAATTAAACAAAAAAAAAAAAAGGGTGCCTGAAGCCACAGCAACATATCATGTTGTTCTATCAGATCTACCAACAAACAATTATGTACCACCAGCAGCTGATCAACACTGATGCACTAAGGCTCTTTGCCTACCAGCAACAGACTCCTGTTAATGTCCACTTAATTGGATGCCCACAGAAAAGCTGCAATTTGACTCCTTAAAAAAAAAAGCCATTACAGTATGCACATTGAGTGGTACTCCAGGACCAAGTACTAACAGTTAAAGCAAGAGATCATTCGTTTAATTTCATGTACACAAGTACTATTATCAAAGTCATGCAATGAAATTTATTCTGACATCAAAACTTGCAATTAGATGGAAACTATAAAAAAGGACGGCAATGCTATACATCTACAATTTAAGGCAATGGAATTAAATTCCTTTTAATATGTGTAATTGTGTGTGTGTGTGTGTGTGTGTGTGTCTTCTTTGAAACCAACTTTGATGTGGAATTAAAGCTGCTCCATATCATATCTCTATGTATGTTTTCACTCTCAATTTACATCAAAAAACATTTTCCTCGTCATACTGAAGATCCTGGAAGTCAGGTACAAACCAAAAAAGTTACAGATTTCACATTCCACAGAAAGGTAGTAAAAAACAATTCATTTGACATAAAAAAAAATCAATACAGCCTTTTGCACAGTGCAATCACAGAACTGGAAAAAAGCCCTTACAATCTGTACATATGGCATGGCTTTTTCTAGCACAAAAATCAGAAGAGAGTGCAGAAGGGACCATTAAATCTCTAGAAAAATCAATGCACAGTCTAGTCAGATAAAGATAGACACGCTCAGAATGATAAAAGTAAAGGGACATTAGTGACACAATAGTGCTACTGATTTATGGAATAATCCCACAACTCCTTTTCTTCACTTTACAGTGCCTCCTGGTGGTTGATATCAGTTACTGTGCTCTCTACATAACAGTCCCAGTGTCAATACGGAACTCCTTTACAACGTCTAAATTTCAAATTTAGCGTCATCATTGAGAAAATTATCTGTTCTTATACACGACTGATGAATCAGTAGCTTTTCAGCTGTCAGTTTGTTCCAATTTCTCATTATAGTTTCAACAAAATATGGCTAAATATGCAGCCTTCGCAAAACAGTGAAGAGAAGTGGATTACACTGTAGGAGTTGTTGTTGAGAAGTTTCTATGGCCACGATACTTTTTTTTTTTTCCTGCTGTGAAACAACCCACCACAGTGACTGAGATGGATTTCAACCTGTGCACAGCTGCCATTCCTCATAAAAAGGAGCCTACAGACAGAGAGCTGCACTCGAAGAGATTCGCTGTTAGGGAATCTTACTTTAAAGGGCAAGTTTGGATTTTTTTCAAGTCTTTTTATGTCATATGTTGGAAGTGTTAAAATGACTCGTTCATACAAGTTGTGTAGCAATACCTTCGTATAGCCCATACACTTTAAGAAATAGGTTACAAAATACATAGTGTATGTGCTGTTCAAAAATGCATTCTAAAGTTCAGTCACAACTAATCGGAGGCTTCAGCAGTCTAAGAGTCATCAAATCAGCCTTTGTCCTGGCAGTCATATGTAAGTTTATTACCTGTGGTTTGTTCTGGCAACAAACCTTTATGCTAACACCAGGACGTTTTCCTCTGCCACAGATCAGCAAAAAAATCAATCAATTTGGCAAACAGTAACTTAGCTGAAGCCACATATTAGCTTTGGCTGAACTTTAGAATGCATTTGTGCATAAACCAAGAGGTGTGGATTTTTGTCTCCTGTCTCTTAGCTGCTCTATGACGTTATCACTTCATGGACAGAATGAACTGGAGAGATGATTACAGAGGCAATTTTAACATATGTACGGGATCAGAGTGTTGTATTGAAATAAACTTGAAAAAAATCCAAACCAATCCTTTAAGATGGATTTGAAACCAGAACTGACATGCTGCTGGCTCTCAAAGATTTCAGTAATTGATTTACAGGCAGCAGCATGAAAAACAAAACAAAGTGCAACATTCTGGGGAGTAAAAATGTATTGTTGTATTGGAACTTAAATTTTCCTAAAAAAATCAAGAAGAAGAAAAAGCATTTATGTTTTTTTTTTTGTTCCACAATTATAAAGAACACTCTTGGAGAAAAAAACACCTTTGATGCCATTGAAAAATAATTACATAAACATGTACCTCCACTGCAAGTCTACCGCTCCTGAAACTCCACTCTTTTTGCAGTGTAGCAAATAGTGCAAATTAGTTAAGATTTTAGTCCACAGGACCACATTTCATCTCTATATTTAGCCAAGCAGGTGATATCCACTGCTTGTTTTCTTTTTGTTTCGGTAACTAACAAACTGTTCATGTATCTCAGACTCTCTAACTCTGTACCTGGTAATTATTGCATGTGACACATTTAACAATCATTTGCATATGCTTTGTTTAGACCTGTGATGTGACTTCATGTTTCTCTTCGGACCTTTTTCTTCTGGGAGGGTTTCGGAGGCTCCGCAGTCTGCTCAGACTTCTCTGCAAATAGATTAAAAAGTAAAAATCAAAAAAGTTGTATTTAGAAGCATCTCCATTTAATCCTACAGAACATAGGAACATACATTACAGCTTCAGCCTTAAAGAAATGTATAGGAAAGTACAGAGATTGACAGTTAAGAGTAGTTTTTATTCGGTTGGAACATTTACTTCCTGTCAGTGACTTTTTTCTGAACTGTGAGTAAACACAGATTCAGAGTCAGAACTTCTGAAACCTACTCTGAGAGGAGGATATGCTGGGATTCAGTTTTTTGGAGGCCATCACTGGAAGCTCTTGGGGTTTGGGCCCTGCATTGACCAGGGGTGCAGCGCTCACCACCTACAATCAAACAAACACAAGGACATTGACAAAACAGAGAAAATGCCGACAACACAATAGTTTTATACCTTTGTGCAAGATATTAATCTGACAGTTTGATGTTTTGCTTCCTTGCCTGAGGCTCGGATGCAGCCTCCTCTTCTGTTTTCTTCTTCTTTTTCCTCTTCTTCTTGGATTTGGCTGCTCCCCCAGAGGGATCCTCTGTGTCCTTCTCATCCTCTGATACCTGCCATAAAAAAAACACTCAAATTATCTCAATTAAAAATTGAGATCACTAAGTTCTCTTGATTGCTTTCTGTCATGGTGAATGATCATGACAGAAAGCAATCAAAGGGTGCTTTCGGGATTAACACTCAAAATACAGAATTACTAAAGCCTATTCCACATTTCATTAAGACTCTCAGGTCCTGGATAAGGGGGGTTCATGAGAAGAATAAAGTACAAATAGCAGTGTGGAGGCCCTGAGGATTGAGAAAGACCTTGTTGGGGGATGGCTGTTGCTTCAGCGGAGGGGCTGGTGTCAAGGACACAGGAGGCTCTTCATAGTTTCCCCAGTGCTCTGCTGGGGCATTCCAGTCAGAGCTGGGATCCGCTGCTGCCATCCCATCTGAAAAATTCACATCAGGATGGAAGTCAAGATACAGAAAAATCTTAAATGCTGTTCCCTTCGTTTTTGAACAAACAGCAACTGTTGAGGAGGGTGTGGGATGTAGGATGCGTTGCTGAAACACTTACTGAATCCAGACCATTCATTGTCAGCATCTCGGTGGCTTGCCCACTGCAGCTCAACAGAATTTGATATTGGCTCTATGAGAGACAGAAGGGAGGTAAATAAACTAAACTGACAGAAATGACTGAAAATAGAAAAAAACAATTGATGAGGTGATAAAGCTGGCAGTTAAACACAATATCAACCTGTGGTGTTTAGTCTCCGCATAGAGAAAGACACAGGGTTGAGTTCAGTCTTTATCCGACCATCAATGCCACTCCATGCTGCTGACGAGGGTACACAGAAACATGGATTTACACAAATATAGTTGGAATACTGTTCTGGCAATAATTTACGATTGAGAATACACCTCCAGAGACATCAAAACTGATTGAATCACAATCAACATGAAGTCTTAATTTGGTTTTAATAACCCCTCAGGGTGTGTCACCTTATAAAATGTTATATAGAGAATGAATATTTAGGGTGTCTTTGTTGAACAGTTGATATAATCATTTAATTGTTTCACCACATGCTAGCACAGCCACTTATAACATATCAGCTCAAGTTTTAACAACACATCATTATAACTTCCACTCCTTATCAATCCTCATTTTTCTTGCAATACCACTTCAAGCCAGCAGATGGCTCAGTTGGACAGGGTCTTGTAAATAACTATGATCTCAGTGAATGTAAACTGAAGAATCTGATTTTCTTTCCCTTTTTTTAAATTTCAGCAGTCCAAACGGCAGCGTTGAAATGTTGTTACCGTAGCCTGTTTTCACTTAGTAACTGAATATTGAAATAGCAGTACAGACACAAATGATACAGCATGCTGAAAGATCTGATCACATTGTTAAATTTAAATATAGTTAGAACTGGGAGCCTGTGCATATTCTCATTTGTCCAGGTCATAGTATCCTAAAGGAGTTTTAAATCGAAAAAACTCCTTAAAACTCCTTTGGGTTAGAACTGGAACTAATCAGCCACCCGAGGATAAAATGGACTATGAATACTACACTGTTCACCTGAGGTGGATGCAACTTCTTCCAAACTTCTTTACAGCTGCACTTTAACTTCATAGTCACTGTTTCATTTGGTCCAACATGCTGACTAGAGCCAAAACAATGAAAAATCTCACTGTCCTAATGTATGTTTGACTTTGCTGTGTTATACCCTGCTGCTGTTTTTGCTATTACTGTTTATATTTGTGGTGCAGAAAAAGGTCTGCCAATATGGTACCTTGCGTCTCCTGTGTCCAGCGCTGGGGCTCAGCTGCGACCCTGTAATGTGGAGCTGTGGACACGTTACTCCACTTGGTTCCCTCCATAGCACCTCTCTGACCTGAGAGCTTCCTGGAAATGTCAGTCCATCCTACACCGTTGACTGAAGGCTCCTCTCTCCAGCTGGAGGACACTGAGGAAGCAGACGTACAGGAAGACAGAGAGTCAACAACCTTTAGTCAAGCAGATTTTAATCAAATTAAATCATATATCAGGGTTCAGACCAATGTCATTGATTTAAAAATCACTTTAAGACCTTATCAAATATTTACTTGTGAAAATAAAAAAGGCATTCAGGGAAATGGGAATTAATACAAAGTTTTCTCAGTCACACTCAGTCTTTACCAGCTCCACTGGCAACATCCCCCTTTCCGGTGGTTCTTGAAGGCAGTGACTCTAAAACAAAGGGAAGGGAGAAAAACTATGCTTCAGTAAATCTCAACATTATTAGATCATTCTAGTTTTTGAGTATGAGTGAATGGCTCCCGACAAGACAGTACATTCAGTACAGTAAATAAAACTAAATTTCCATCACATTTTAATGATAGGCCCAACCTTTTGATTACTACTCCTGCCATGTATATGACACAAAATCCCTATATTCTAACATCTAAATTTAATGTCATTCCTTAGATGTTAGATAAATACCATGGCTTCCTCTGTTCTTCTTGGTGTTGGTAGGTGCTGTGGCTACAGGTGCTATCACATGGGTTTTGGGGGTCTCCACACCCCCTGAACTACCAGAGTCCTCAGGGCCCTTGTCCTTTCTGCGCTGCTGCCTCTTCTCTCGGTTACTGACTTTGGTCTCCCATGCACCTGGTAGACACAAAAAAAACCCCAACTACAATTGGTTAGGTGTCTTGGTGTGCACAAGGTAATGATAACTATGTATTTTAAGGTTGAAGGAGTGGATGCACTGAGGTTGATTATTCAACCAAGACAGGGAAAATTGAATGGTACTTCTATCAATTCAGGCTAAACGAAACTCAAGAAGTCAAGTATGTTGTAAATACTTGACACATGAGGGGTATGCACTGATTGACTAAACTGTCATTTTTAAAATGAGAAGTTATGAAATTTCCCCTACAACAGACCATCATCAGGTTCCTTCGTGTCATTTGTAGTCACATGTTGGACTGGTTTCACATCTGTCTTGGTTTTCTTTTTGTTCTTTTTCACTTGCACTGGGGCCTGTACCCCATGGACCTGTGGACAGAGAGAAATAAAAGTTACACAAAATTAAAGGATGGGATAATAATAAAAGTATATATTAATGACAATCATATAACTTTGGTGTACATTGAAGCCTTAAACATACTGGAAAATGTGACCAGCAGTGACAGTAAGGCTTCAGTATCATTTCATCAATAACGAAACTGTCTCATGAGATTGTATAAAACTAATGGCTGTCTTGCCCTCAAACACCCACCCTCTAATAGTTTTCCCCTTAATTTTGGCAGCAGAAGCTCAAACATACCTTCTCGGTTTTGATGTCAGAGGAAGGCTTGGAAACCACAGGAGTCACTTTAACTTCCTCCTGAGCAACAGTCACTGGTTGCCCGTTGGACTGAGTTTTCTGGGGGAGGAAGACAGACAGCAGAAAAACAGCATGATGTCTTTGAAACCAGTCATGCTGCTAACCTTTCATTTCAAGATTTTTACACTGACTGTATCCGACTTTGCTGTATACTTCACAAACATACCTTTCAACTGCAACATAAACAAAAGCTTTTAAGTTTTTAAGTAAACATCAACTTAACGTTATATTTCTAAAACTACTAAAGACAGGATCCATGTGGTGGTCGATAACCTTGATGACACCTGACTCCAAAGACGTTTGGCTGTGGATTGAATAGCTCACGTAGTCCTGAACTTAAGCTTCTGAAATATTAAAAATACAGACAGTTTTTTAAAACTCAGATAACCCTGTTCACACATGAGAGAAAACCTTGCCATTTTCACGCTATCAACAGTTTACTAATCGGAGCTAGACAGTGCTCCATCTTGTTTTACTTGTTTACGTCAACTATCGTTTGTGGCTTGTCAGTTGGCAGCTAGTTAGCATACCTTTCTAATCAAGACGCTGCTATTCATTTTATCTTTAGTCTTTTCTTTATTTTTGTAATTGTAAGTGACTCACAGTATTGTCTTTAGATAGCTTAATTTATAGTGTTTAAACAAAGCGTCTTGTGACCCTTATAAGAATTCAAGGTGTGTGAGATTACCAAGTTAGACGGTTAACAAACGTAAACGTTGGACTTGACGGCTCTTTCTGATGAAATGCCAGTGGGGATAAATGTATAAATTGAGCTAACTGAGTAAACACTTTTGTTCAGCGTCAGTTGTTTCTGGGCACGACTGAATAGATGCACTTATTTTGATTGTACCACTGTGACTCTACCGTCCGTTAACGCAGACTGCGGTACCTTTTCAAGCGTTTTCTTTTTGTTCCTCTTCTTCTGCTCTTCTGGTTTCGTAGTTTTGACAAGATTGGCCTTGTTAGGTTCACCGCTGCTTTGGGTGAGCGGGGATCCTCGCTTTTTCCCAACGAGCAGACCGCCGCAGACGGCGACCCAGGACAGACAGAGTAGCAGCAGCAGACCCACCGCGGCCGTGGACAGGATGACCCACGTCGGGTACAGCTCGGGCTTCAGCCCCAAATCCACCCCGAACTGAGCCCGAACATACCCTTGCCCCGCGGACAGGAGCTCCTTCAAACGGCTGGAAAACAGTTCGGCTTTTTCCAGCGCAAAACCTTCCAAGTCCCCAGCCATCTTTCGAAATTGCGAAAACACTAGCTAGCTGTTAGCTATCATTGCCTGCATCCGTATGCTAATGGAGGAGTGGCTAATCTAATCTGGTTGCTGGAGAAATCTCAGGAAAACTACAATTAGATGTATATAAATATTGTTTTATTCTGGTCGTTAGGAAGTCAAATAATATGAGATAGATTCAGGGATTTGGCAATACCTAAATAATATAGTTAAACAATTACTCACCACCATTTAAAAACGGCCGACAAAGAAAAAATGACGACAAAGAAATTACTTTCATTTTACAAAACATTTTATTGTACCTTTTAAAAATGACAAAATGCTAAAACAGTTCACCATAGAATCCAGTACCCAGACCTCTAAACTCAATAAAATATTATGTATACATATATTTATCACCTTTAAGTGTCAGATAAGGTATGAAACAGTTGTTCCTTGTAACCTCGCTCATTATTTATGCTTAACTAAAAATGCCTGTTCTGAACTGTTTCCAGGTCAAAATTGGCCTTTAACATTCACCTTATTCCACTTTGCAAACTATACTGGCTGCTAATTCACTTGAGGTGTATTTCCCATTCCTCAGCCAAATGTAGCTGTAACATGATGAGGTTTTCTTTGCCAACTACTACATAGAAGAAAAATAAAAATAAATAGGTCAATGGTAACAGAGATCTCTGTTTCAGAAGTCTGCATCCAGTGTGAATTCACAGTCTGTCATGCTCGACATAACTCCAAATCTCTGATACTCCGCCACTCGTTTCTCAAAGAAGTTTGTTTTCCCCTCTAGGGAAATGGACTCCATGAAGTCGAATGGGTTCTCTGCTTGGTAAACCTTGAAAAAGAGAAAGAAATAAGTTTTCCCACGCTATTACAAACAGTTAACCAAAAATCATTAGTGAAATAATCTGTAAATTTTATGTTAAAAACTTTTTTGCTGGGAATATGGCTTCTAGACAAAGGCATTGGGGAATCCACTTCTTCAACAGCATAGCTACCATAATATAAAGAAATTAAATGAGAAATGACCACCTGGCTTCCATTTAATTCAAATTTAAATAGAATTACTTTAGCCAGTCCGAGGTCAGTGAGAAGACGGTCAGCCACAAACTCGATGTAGTGTTTCATCAGACAACAGTTGATTCCAATGAGATCCACTGGCAAGGCCTCTGTCAGAAACTCCTGCAACACCAAACAGGATGTTTATTTATTTACAGAAATGTATGTACTATCAAGATTGTTTTCTTTCAAAATCAGCAAGTACATCAAAGGAGAATATACTGTCAAACACTTGCTGGTTTATTGCAATACCTTTCCATAGAGACAAACTAGACAGTGAACAACAAACATAGATATACTGCATGCTAAAATTTCTAATGTGGTAGTGTGGGTTGGATAATAAATAATAATAAAGCATAAATCCTCCAACACTAGCTGACCTGCTCAATGCTAACAGCTTTTGTGATGATGTCCTTCACTCTGTCCTCTGATGGCTTTTTCATCAAGTAGCTGTACAGCAGGCAGGCGAAGTTACAGTGCAGGCCCTAGGAGACACATCAATATACATGTGAGGATAGTTGATACTGAAACGGGGAAGATCAACCTTTAACTGTTTTCATACTGTGACCATATTTACTACCCAAACTGACCCTAGAGCACCTTAGCTACTGTGAAAAACTTTAAATAGCAAAGTGTGGAAGGAAAAGCTGAACAAGCCAGCAATCACATTATAGGAGTGGTAAATGCAGACACTATGGTAGCAATATAAGTAGCTGAGTGACCTGAAATAAACAGGAAAAACATGCACTGCCAAACCTCAACAGGTGTGTAACACAAAGTTGTCAAAGATTAAAGTTCTGCCAAGTGACAAGATTTCCACGTTTTATTTTATGTACTGCAAGATGTCATGTTCAACTTAAAATGTAATTTGGAAAGTATTATCAACAATAACCTAAATTCCACACCTGCATTGAGTAATGTGTATTGTGTAGCCTGAGATCAAACATTCCTTGTTACATTATTTTATATATATATATTATATATATATATAATATACATTCTGGCAGGACAGAGAAGCAGCTACAGAAGCAAACGTCTCATCTCACTGCGCTGCAGAACAGAAAGGTACAGGAGATCCTTTGTTCCCACTGCCATCAGGCTATACAACACCTCAGCCAAAGGAAGTGGACTAATCTAATTAATATTGTTCATTTATTGTTAACTGTTTTATTATTATTATTATCAACAATGAGCTAACGGGCACATGAATTTCCCCTAGGGGATAAATAAAGTATCTATCTATCTATCTGTCTGTCTGTCTGTCCTCAAAGTTAAGTGGACTTTTCAGTTCAGTTTAGTTGTGAATTCCTCTCACCTCATCCCTGCTTATCAGCTCATTGGAGTAGGTAAGCCCGGGCATCAGGCCTCTCTTCTTGAGCCAATAGATGGCAGCGAATGAGCCAGAGAAGAAGATTCCTTCCACAGCTGCAAAAGCCACAATCCGCTCCCCTGAAGGCAGAAAGTCAATGTCAAAACTACTATTAACCCCCAGTAAAAGGAAGCTCATCTGGGCAAGAGTTGTTCATTATGTTCAATCTATGATATGATGATTTTAATGGCATGTTGTACTTACCAAATGAGGCTTTGCTGTCATTTATCCACTGTATGGCCCAGTCTGCTTTTCGTTTCACACAAGGCATAGTCTGAATGGCGTTAAACAAATAGTCCCTAAAACACATGCAATTTATTAAAAAACATTCAACATTACTAGTTCAAAACATACATAACAAAGACAGTGCCTACGAAAACTATTCACTCCCTTGGTTGTTTTTTTGTTTGACTCATAAACAATAATGAATCATATTTGAGGCACTTACTTTTTTATAAAAACATAATCTATGGCAGAACCTCTGAATGTGCGGGATAAAATGAAGGAACAAAGATGCATGATGTAGAACAATAAAAAATAATGTCCATATACTTTTTATAGACATAGTAAAAAGCTTGTTTAAGCATGAAAGTGTTGTCTTCCTAGTCTGTAGGGACATCAAAGCTGCACCAGCTGGGAATGCAACAGACATAACCACAAAGTGTTGTAGATATTTCCTGTGACGAACAGGTGCAGATCTTACAGTTTGTTTTGAATCTTCAGAAAATTTGATGTACAGGGAGAATCAAAAAATTAGACAGAACCACTGAGCCACCATAAGAAAAGACTAGACCAATAAGAAACTGACCTTTCCTTCAGATCCCTAATGTAAGTGTTGATGAGCATGCTGTACATCTCTGAGTGAACAGTCTCTATGAGAATCTGGAAGCTGTAGAAGGAACGTGCTTCAGGGACCTGCACCTCCTGGCTGAACCTCTGCACCTGTTAGTTGAAACACAAATTCAAAAATATTACCATGACACTTTATGTATGCAAAAATATAATTTCAATTCAAAATTTAAACTTAATCTGACTTTAGTGGGTCATTCTTGATGGTGTATGTCACAAACAGTTGATTGAGTAAACCATGTTCCAGTCAGGTGGCCATTTACAGTGTTTATGCTATCAAACACAGCATGTACCATGAACTATTAAGTTCAAAAGCAGTTCATTTTGGCAGTGGCTAGAAAAATTTACAAGTGACTATGGAAGAAAAACCAAGCTAGGCTCATTAGGTTCTATCTTAACTTGGCTGCCAATACATTTAACTGCCATGCTCTGAATCTATGAGCACTTGTGGTGGGTCTATAGAAAGAAATGTTACATCTTGTTGTCTCTTTAGAGGTGTACAACCCACAAAACAGCTGAGTGACATCCCTGTGGTATCTCTCTCACCAAGTTCTCATTGACGATACCGTCACTGGCAGCAAAGAATGCAAGGACATGGGAGATGAAGTGTTTCTCTTCAGGTTTCAATCTGTCCCAGTGTGGCAGGTCTTTGGAAAGATCAACCTGAAAGACACAATATGAGCAGTAAATCTGTCCATCTCCTAGATTGTTCCAATTTTTCCAATGATGAAAAGCTGTGGTAGACATTAAATGTATGTATGTATGTATATTGTACGCGGTGGCAACATGTAAATCTGTGTGGAAATTGATATGAAAAAAAATTACTCAGTAATTGAAAAGTTGTTTTTATTTTTAGTATTTTCCCCTTAAGGCAGTCAGAAATACCAAAATAGCAATACCCACCTCCTCCACTGTCCAGAAAGAGGCCTGCGCCTGCTTGTACATCTTCCAGATGTCGGGGTACTGGATGGGAAAGATGACAAACCGTCTGGGGTTTTCTCTGAGCAAAGGTTCATCCTCTGTCTCTGAACCATTTCGGCAGTCTGGATCTTTATCTTTGATGCCATTCTATAAAGAGCCAGAGCCCAGTAAGTAAACACACATATTTTCACCTCACATTTAGTTCTGTATTTTCCTGATTTGTTTTTTAATTGCTAAACTGGGGTTCAGTGGGTACAACCCCTCAGTACTAATTGTCAACTGTAGACAGCTTGTTTTACGACATGTACCTTTAATTACAAAAGATGCCACTGCGCATGCGCATTAGTACATAACTCGTAACAACCATAACAATGGACATATAACCTTCACGTTTAATATGGGATTTGTATAAGTCTTCACATTGAACGTTTTTGTCTTGTTACCAAAAGTCTTGAACGTTAAGGCCCGAGCGTAGTCGACGGTTGTGTTGTATCCGACGTCGCCATCACGTCACTGAGTTAGCCAACATTACCAGACGAGGCTCGATTTAATATTACGTTAGCCATAAACCATAAGCCATAAATGCGCTGTACTTTGACAAAGCGAGGCTAAACTTGAGTCAGCCATGTGGTTTGTCAGACCACGTTAACACACAGGCAACAGATCTGACAGTTACACAAGTACGCTCTTTATCATTATTTTACGTTTCCCTATATGAATTAAGCGCAGTAGCGAGCTGCATTGAAAACTGCTTACCGATTGTTTCAGGTCATCCGACGGAGGACTTATATTCACGAGATCCATTTCCATGTCATTCAGAGTATTTAATTTGGTTCTTCTAGCTCCTACTCAGTGCCATGACTTCACGTAACAGCAGCTGAGGCTTTGTTGGTTGGACCATTTAAACTGACACCCACAGATCAGGCGCTGCGCCTCTAGCGATCATGTATGAAACCACAAAAACCTCATGGTGCATGACAAAATTACAAGAAAATGCAGTTTTAGTCATGGGGAAAATACGTATTTGTCAGATCAAGAGAACACAATTACAATAATTCAGACTAATAAATTCTTTTATTGGACAGGAATGTAGTTTGGCATTTCTCTACTAACAGCATGCTTACACATGTATTGCCAACATTGAGGAATTTTGCATATAATGCCTTGCGTTTTCAATGATGACCCCAGCATGAATTCAGAAGTGGATCTCAATGTGTGTGAGCCAACAAATCCAGATTGCTACACTGGTATGTTATGTATCCCCAACCGGAACACATCGTTTGTGCAAGCCCATGCACAGTTTTGGTTCTTCAGCATAAACACTTGATGGAAGGCCATTGGTGGATCATCATCGACCTGTTGCAGAAAATGTTTGAGCACAATGATGAGAAAACAAACTGTGATGTTAACTAAGGCAGAAATGTTTCCCTTACATGCAATATCTGCAATAAAACAAAGGCAATCAGATTGTCAAGGAGGACAAGGGAGAGTGGTGTATAAAATAAAAAGCTTTGCTCTATTTTGAAATCTATGCTACAAAATTGTTTTGAGATACTTAGCAGTGACAATCAAATGAAGCAGGTGTACAGGATGATCTATAAATAATGAGTAAAGAAAAAAAAAAGAATACCAAGCCAGGTTGTCCTGCACTGCAGCACATATATAAAGGTTGTACAGTTGAAGTCAGAAATGTGCATGCACTTAGGTTGAAGTCATTAAAACTTTATTTTTAACCACTCCAAAGATTTCATGTTATCAAGCTATAGTTTTGGCAAGTTGGTAAGTGCATCTATTTTGTGCATGACAAGTAAGTTTTCCAAAAATTGTTTACAGATTGTGTCACTTCTAATTCATTGTATCACAATTCTGGTGTATCAGAAGTTTAAACTCACTAAGTTGACTGTGCCTATAAACACCTTGGAAAATTCCAGAGTGACATCATGCCTTTAGCTTATGATAGGTTAATTGACATAATGAGTTCATTGGAGGTGTACCTGTCAAAGTATTTTAAGGTCAACCTCCAAACTAAGTGCCTCTGTACATGGCATCATGGGAAAATCAAAAGGAATCAGCCAAGATGTCAGAAAAAAAAAAAAACTGTGAACCTTCGAAAGTCTGGTTCATCCTTGGGAGCAGTTACCAAATGCCTGAAGGTACCATATTTATCTGTGCAAAAAATAGTAAGCAAGTATAAACACCATGCAGGCTGGTGTCATACCAGTCAAGAAGGAGACATAAGAGATGAACTTATTTTGGTGCAAAAAGTGCAAAGAGCAATGAACCTTGTGAAGATGCTTGAGGATTCTGCTACAAAAGTATCTATAGCCACAATAAAACGTCCTATATCGACATAACCAGAAAGGCTGCTCACCAAGGAGGAAACCACTGCTCGAAAACTGCCATAAAAAAGCAGCAGTTAGTAACTGCACACAGGTGCACAAAGATCTTAGTTTCTGGGGAAATGTCCTGTGGTCTGATGAAACAAAATTGAACTGTTCGACCATAATGACCCTCCTATATTTGGCAAAAAAGGGTGAGGCTCGCAAGCAGAAGAAAACCATCCCAACTGTGAAGCATGGGGGTGGCAGCATCATGTTGTGAGGGTGCTTGGCTGCAGGAGAGACTGGGGCACTTCACAAAACAGATGGCATTATGAATAAAGAAAATTATGGGGACATATTGAAGCAACATCTCAAGACATCAGCCAGGAAGTTGAAGCTTGGTCGCAAATGGGTCTTCCAAATGGACAATGACCCCAAGCTTACTTCCAAAGTTGTAGCAAAATGGCTCAAGGACAACAAAGTCAAGGTTTTGGAGTGGCCATCACAAAGCCCTGACTTCAATTGAAATTCTGTGCACAGAACTGAAAAGGCGTGTAAACCAAGGAGACCTAGTTACACCAGTCCTATCAGGAGAAACGGGCCAAGATTCCAGCAATTTATTATGAGGAGCTTGTGGAAGCCTACCTGGAACATTTGACCCAACTTACACAATTTAAAGGCAATGTTACAAAATACTAACAAAGTGTATGTAAACTTCTGACACACTGGGAATGGGATGAAAGAAATAAAAGCTAACTAAATCATTCTATCTACTATTATTCTGACATTTTACATTCTTAGAATGAATACAACAAATGTTTATTAGGATTAAATATCAGGAATTGTGCAAAGTGTATGGAAACTTCTGCCCTCAACTGTACATCTGTGGAAAGTGCAGACCCAAGCCTGTTAACTAAAATCTACCAGCTTACCTGCAACTGTCCAAACACCATGATGAGGATACAGCTATCTATCGTGGGTTGGAAGTCTTGTTCTGTGATAATGTGCTTAATACGCTTGAAAGGCAAGTTCTGTGGATTGGAAATAAAATTATTATTGGAATATACAGCAACATCCAGCAACCATAATGATTTGCTATTAATACTAAAAAAAGGTGGGACAGTGTTCAATGCAGAAAAGTGAGACAATACTATCTGTTGAAACGTGTGAACAAATGCAGGCACTTAAGGCACAATGAACACAAAAAGCAGCTTGAACCGGAAGCCTACAATTCCACAGTTTCTTTGTGGATTGTGATTAATATCAACCATGGTAAGAAGAGATACTTACTGCTAGTTTGCCTGTAATGGCTTCTCTTCCTTGAAAAGGTGATCCTTCCCACGTCAAACAAGCATCAGCAGACTAAGAAAAAGAAGTTTGTTTACATTACATACATGTACACATTTTTAAAAATCATACATTGTAACATTTACAAAAGTAACTTGAGTGTAACATGAATGTTTACTGAGATGCAATTTGGTTTGCAGGAAATGTCATGTTGTAGCAAACTTAAAATGGACAGTGAACAAACGTACATAAAGGTTACCCAGTCCCATCCTATTGGTATTGTCAAACTGGTTGTAATATTCTTGCACAAAGCCCTCTCCAATCTTTTGCCATATTTCTTTCTCACAAGCCATGTGTGAAGCTTTGGATCTGAAAGAGAAAAGAGTCTCATCATTAGCTGGCAGTCAGAGTTGTGGTAGACTATACACTGTTCAGTGAAGTCATACTGATGTACTCATTCTCTAACACAAGATTTTGTAGCACCCTAGTCGCTCCTGTAACTTAACATAAATGCTGTGTGTATATATATGCTATATACTCTTGCCGATGGGGCAAGCTCAGTATAACAATATTTTAGTTATATAGTTGCCACATGTGTGTAATTTTATTTTATAAGTGTTTCATAGTGTGTGGAAGGAGAAACCACAGCAACTTCTCGTCTATTTTTACTCCTATTTTTTATTTAATACTGTTTTTAATGTTTATATTGTATAAATTTATTCAGTATCTGGCTTTACACACCTACAATTACAATTCAACTCTATTTTTCTATTGTCAGACAGACAGAAAGTCAGTCATTCAGTGTGTGATTGGTCATCTGCAGTATACAACAGCTGCAATGATGAAGATCAAGCTTCATATGATCGGGTTCTTCTTACAGATGCAACTGCTGTGGAGAAAAGCTTTTCATATATAGGCTATACAGCAATAAATGTGGGTTTTGAGTAACAACTGTCAACTAACCACAACATGCAGATACAGAAAATACAATATCTTTATTTCTGTAAAATTAAATTCTTAAAAAGGGAGGAAGTTTACAATAACATAACTACCACGTCCCACCAGGACACCTTAAAGATCCTACTAAACAGTGATAACCCCAACACAAAGTTAGGCACAGGTCTATACTCCCATTTTAAGGTAGACCACTCGACCACGGCACGCTATCACCCTCTAGTGGAGGCACGGCAATTTACCTTACCACACTTACCTGTCAAACCACACAGTACAGGCACTGTAATCCACACAGCCCCACTTAAGGTGAGAAGAATTTTAACTATCCTGCACAAGATCGAGGTGTAGTCTCCCATCTTCCCTCAGCACCTCTAAAATACCGTTACTCACATGTGGCAACTGTATAATTATTAAACTAATGTTTTACTTATTTCGCCCCGTTGGCCAGAACATGGCAAGTCAGTGGCAGCTGAGATTGCCACAGGAAGTGCCACAGCTAGCTGCCACTATCTGGACTGGCTGTATGTCTTCAGGGTTTTATTTAGCGCTGCAATGATTAGTCAATTGATCGATCAATCCTCAGTCATCATCGATCATTTCAATCATTTTTGAACCAAAAATTCCAAACATTCGCTGGTTGAAGTTACTCAAATGCAATAATGTGGAGCGTTTCTTTGTCATTTCTGATCATAAGCTGAACATTTTTTGTGTTTTGGACTGTATAATGACTAATACAACCACTGAATACGTAAGCTTTGACTTCTGAAAATTACAGTGGGTACATTACACTATTTTAGGACATTTTTATAAATAAATCGATTAATAATAATGAAAATAATAGTTCGCTGCATCCCTAGTTTTATTCCTTCTGATGGGGATTACGCCAAAGACCAAAACAGAAATATTAGCTTGTATTGATACATTTGTATTCTGAAACTATCACTAGTCATGCAATGAGTTTCCAATGTTATTTTCTGTAATTGGCCCGAGTCATAGCAATCTATTATCGTATAAATGGGAGCTCGGTACAGAAAGCTCCATCAAAGGTCCATCAAAAGTTACTACCGGCGGTCCAACAACTGTTCAACGCCGGGAACCATCGCCATAAATGAACTTAACTTACGGCTAACTTTGCCGTTAGCACACAGACTGCCTTTCTTCCGGAACCGTTTTATTAATTTTCCTTGTACTTGCCTGAATAAAGCCGTGCTACTACAACTAGGTAAGTTATCACCTTTGAAAAGCGTTAAACTAAAAAAAGAGTAGGCCTACTTTATCGTGTTGCAAGTTTTAGCTTACTTTTTCAGGCAGCAGGCCAGCCAGCGTGGAGACAAATTCAATCAGACCGGGGCTTATGGTGTTCCCGCTTCCTCCGAGTTATGACCAACTTATGACGTCGCTTGCAAGCTGACCAATGAGGACCCACATTTCTGAAATGTAATATTTGCCCTGAGTTTGGCCTGTCAGGACCTCTTTCTCCACGACTAGGTACCACATCTAAGGTATTAGGCCTATTTCCAACAAGGGCAATATCCCGTTAGAGATGGTCGGTATGAACGTCAGTCATAGTAGAGGATGCGGGACTTATATACACACTCTGGGGAAAGGCTGTCTGAAAAACTCAATTCAGGGCTACAAATCTCAATACATTTTAAGGTCGATAGACAAGTGGCAACCTTTGTATATACACTTTGATACAATCTATGGACTAATTAAAATATAAAACCATTATGACCAAACTGAGAGAACTTACAAATAATGGGACATGCAACAAAGAATTGTCTCAAATAAAACTTTAATGATTATTTTAAAAACGTAATCCAAAATCAAACTGTAAATGAAACATCTTTATTCCTAGCTATTTTGGCAAATAATTAATCCAATAACGAATCACCACTGCGACCATTACTCATTAAACCTTGTTCGAAGGGTAAGGGCCACATCACATCTTCATCACTGGCCCAGACTATGATTCATCAGATAGTTGGACTTGTGAAACGAATACAATTTATCAATAGTGTGCTTCTTTTTTTTTCTTTTTTTAAAAGGTGCCATTAAATATAGCCCCACATCATTGGGGCAACTGTCATCCATAGTCGGTAAAGTCAGGCTTGCAATTAAGTGAATATTTTGAAGTGGAAGACATTAAATGCTTAACTGGATGAGATCAATATTGCTTGGGGAGAGTGATGAGATATTAGAAATACAAATTAATTCATAACAGCGTGCAGGTTTTTTACAAATGCCAGTAACAGGAATGTAATTTATAAAAAAACGCTGGGTTAATTCTTCGTGTAATACATCTTTAGATGTTTACAGGTCCTCCTATTGTACCTTCTTTACAGTGGGATGACTTTGTCCTCCTGACTTGTCACATTTAACAGCTGACATTGTTTTCTTCACAACTGTTGAAAACAAGACTGACAGAAAGAAGACCCATTTAGGCACTTTTAAAATCATTTTGCTACAGTTCAGTGCTTGTTGCTGCCAGGACACTAAAAAGTGTCTTCACGCACTTGACTTCCAGTGACTTGTTCAGAAAGGCTACTATTGCTTTGTTGAGGCCGCTGTACCAATAGATCCTCTTGCAATGGATGGCAGTAAAAGTTGTCTCTACAGTTTCACCCAAATAGGCCTCTGAGGTTAGACCAAGTTATGTTAAGTTAAATGTTCTAGCGTGTCACTGTTCTGGCTGTGATGTGAAATAATCATCTGTCCGAAACACACTGGGGATCTCTTGACGCTGATGTGGTGCTGGTCTTCTTGGGCTGGCTGGTTTCTGTCAATGAAAACACACAAATGAATCTTAATTGTCCAATAGTACACCCTTGAGAACAATTTCAAATATGCTAACTAAGAAAGGGTCTCAGGCATGTTCAAGTCAGTGGTACAAAAGACTATTTCACACCATAGTTCACCGTTTACCGTCAGAATTAACACAGGAACACATAAAATTCATAGATACTAACAAACAAAACTGACAATGTAAAACTACATATTCCAGGCACATGAGGGAGCTCTTACATTTAAGAAGCCTGGGACACTCATTGTGCGAAGGATCTTCTTGAAAGCACCAGGTAGTGTTCCTAGCTCTCCCTCTGCCTGTGTGACTTGCTCCTCCATGGCGCTGACATTGGCTCCCACCATCTTTACAAACGCCTGTAGGCACACCAGGCATAACATGGCAAAACTCTTTCTCCAAGATTCTTGGCAAAATTATTTAGCATTTTGCGAATATTTTGTAAAAAACTAAGTGTTTTGTAAAAAAATTGTGAATATAACCAAGAAGGCCCTTTACATGAGGAAAGGACAAAGAACAAATAAAACCAAAGATTTCATACCTAACCAAAAAGCGGAGGCTTACAATTAATACGTTTATGTATTGGCTAGTTGGCTTCTGTCTCAGTTATCTACTCAGTGTGTGTGACAATATTAGCCTTTGAAAACAAGAGCATACTGCACTCCAAAACCATTGTTTACTTCCATTTTTGATAGAAGAAAATAGGAAGTGGCCAACACGGAAAACTGACTAGTTCGCAGTATTTCTAACACTTTCTCCTTTTGTGATGAGGATATATCGTATACGTAATAATAAAAAAACACTTTGCACAAATCTTATTTTCATCAAATTACATCATAGGTTTCATGTTACATTGATTTAACAGTCCTTAATGGAGTAGTTTACAGTCTGCTTTGCTCACAGGATGCCATTCACTAGATCAATTGTATATTACAAAAGCACTGTATTTTGTATGAAGCAGTACTGACCCTTTCAACCTCACAAAGTTAAAATGATCACTTACCTCTAACTTATCAATTCTTCTGTATATTTGTCTCATTTCATCAGACTTCTGCTGGATTTGAGGTAGGTTTTCATTCACTATCTGGGAAGTGTCATTACGGATCTGGAGACAAATCATGAAAGGAGACAAGAGACAAATATGCATTTAATTCAATAAAAAATGAGATACAGTGCACTCATAACAATCTTAATAATAAGACACAATCTTTCACTGTTTCACAGCCTGACCTAGCTTACCATGTCCAGCATTCCAACAAACTCATCGACTCTGGTCAGCATTTCTTCCAAGCTCTTTTCCAAGCACAGGATCTAGAGGAGAGATAATTTAAAGAAAACTTTGTTAAATGTTACACACATACAAACTATGACTTGACCTGACCTGCTGAACCTAAAGCCACCGATTACACATTGAATGAAATGAGGCAGCTGGGGACTTAGTTGACAGTTTTTGTGCACTTCAAATTCAGTCCTATGCGCCTGTTTAGGCTGGAATTCAATCAAATCCCTTTAAATTGTGTCAGAAAGGACCCCATGGCCAAAAACACAGGGGCCTTTGTCTTCCTACAGAGCCCGCTAGCTCATTTTATAAATTGCCAGGTATCATGCTGATCCAGTTAATGTCAACTCAGGAGTGACAGTGAGCTGGTCGGTCAGCCATCATACAGTCAGTAACTACAAATACAGAACACTCCTCTCCTTAAGCTGAAGACAACTGACACTTTTTGGAGTTGACAAAGTCTGCGGGCTCAGACTGTTAAAGTGTGTGATATTATAAACAAGTTTTATTTGACTATAGGGCCAGAAAAAAGAAGTGTGGACACAAGTCACATGGCCTGGTTTCAAATCGGTCTCGGGAGAGAAATCTGACAACTCAGTTTTGACTTTAACTACAATTATTTGTGACTTCACTTGAACTTAAGCCTGGAATGACTTGAGAAAGATAAGAAATAACTTTAAACAGTCATTGTGCAGTGGACCCTTCATTTTTCTGACAATGGATATACTTTGAATCAATCTGATTGCACCTCATCACATTATATTAACAGGAAGACGAAAGACGACATCTCAAACGAGATTGGTTCTTCAAAAATGAAATGAAACATGCAACACATTTGGCTTATCAAATTATAATTTTGCTTTAAATACTATAGAGTTTGTTTTAAAGTAATAAAAACATTTCAAAGAGTACTATAGAAATGTATTGTTGTAATTCTATAAAGATGGGAAGACTCTTTACAGACTCATGATACTATAGCCATTGATCGACTCATTCACTGAATTTGACCACTGTTGATCTGAATGTAAAACTTAGTGTACAAATGTAGTGAGAACA
>NW_019525029.1:2954235-2970197 GCF_002814215.2 Seriola lalandi dorsalis | reverse complement strand
TGTAGTTGGAGTAGCTGAGGGCGGTGTGTCTCAGGACCTCGTCGTCCTGCTCCGAGTCGTGCTGGTCGGTCGTCCCGGGCTCTGCTGCTTCGTTGAGGCTCGGGCTTTGAGGGATAACGTTAGCTACCGCGCCGAAGCTGGGGCTCTGCGACACCGTGCCGCTGCTGAGGATTTCGCTCACCATGGACAAACTGCTCGCACTTTGGGAGACGATGCCGCTGTCTCTGCTTATTTCGGCGCTGGACTCCTCCAGGGGAGACAAGAGGCCCACCCTGTCAATCTGATGATGGTCCATGTCTCCTCTCTTTCTCGCGTCTCCTGCCGTGTTTTGCCCTGTCAACTGACTGACTAGATCACGTGTGTTGTGCAGCCGACGGTGGCTCGTAAGAGTCAAAAACAGTGTACCGTACAATAAAGCGTTGAAAAACTTTGTACTTATTGACCACTGTAGACTGTAATGTATATTACAGGTACACGTACATTTGAAGTAAAAAACAAAAGATACGCTTTTAAACCCTGAGCAAATCAAACACAGAAAGATAATCACAAGCACTGCGACATAAATATACAATAGGGAAGCACCATCAAAAGTGAAAGACAAAACCATGTAATACATGGACCGTGAATTTGACTGAAACGTCGTTTATTAGTATGTCAAAAGACATCATACTAATAATCTGCTAACATTACTTTTGAAAAAGGAGAGGCACAAAATGGTGGTGATGTGTCTGATAGTTTGGAAAGTCTTTTCATGTCATTATTACAGACGGTATTTTTACACATTCAACTCACAACCATTAATGACTCGTGGTAAGAAATTGTTGTCCAATCAATTATACAAGGCAAACGTGAATATTGCGTGAGACTGATTTTCATTCCGCGCATTGGACATTTCATGACATACTGTCATTGCAATCTTGGCCAGCAGATGGCAGACAGAATTACTGCATGGCAATGGACTTCAGTTGTCTGCACAGGTCTGATGCATAAACTATAACATGCAAAATATCTAATAGAATGAATTACATTACATGCATTTAGACATGGGCAGGTATAAGAATCACATTGGTGGAATAAAATGGCTGGTCTGCTGGAGTATTTTTTCCACTTTAAATTTAAAATGTTCCTGTTTTATGCAGTTAATTTTAATTTGATAGATCTACCAAGACTTTGTCAGTGTTAATCAGTCTATTAATCCCTGAATTGCAAAATGATCATCACTAAGCAGCCTCATGTTTGAGAGTTCAGTGTTAAGTCACTGATAGCAAAGATCGTTTGTGTGACTGTCAGGATTTGGGGTCCCCCTTTAATCCTACAATCTGCTGTTTAGCAGTGCATACTACAATCAAAGTCGACCAGCTGGGTGTCAATGATCTGTTAGCTGTTTGAGGTGTGTGGCATGCTGAGTAAACACAACAGACACACATTCATTAGCAGAGAGGTGAAAGGAGCTTGTTGCTGCTGGAAGGCCTGTGACTCAGGACAATGCTGCATTCCTTCTGCATGTCCAGGTCAGATATATTGGCTCTATCCAACAGCTGGAGGATGATAAAGAATGATTGTGTCTGGAAAGGGGAAATCTGACCTTCAAACTCTATTGTTTTCACCTTGTGATGTCTACAGAAAATCATTTGTGTGTTGAAACTTGATCTTTGTGTCTTACCCACTTCCACTCAACCTGATTATTGCCTCCAAATGGCATGATCATGTTGCATTAAGATGCAGATTTGCATGTTTGGGGTGAAGTGACAATGAAAATGCTCTTGTAGCACACTTGTTCGTCGTCTTAGAATCATCACATTGTAAGTAATCAGTGTGGTTTGACCTAGTTCGCTGTAAGTACTGAGATGAAAAAATCTTCATACTTTTGCTTTAGCTGCAGAATGGTAATAGCACAGCTAGTAATTAAAACAAACCCCAAAAAACCAAAACAAAGTCACACCTTTTATGGTTATGCATTTCCAGTCTCCCAGATGCTGCTGTTGGTGAAGACATGATGGATCAGTCACAGCCATGATTATTTGTTCTGTTGATTCAGCAGTGAGTCTAGAAAAAAGCTTCTGAATTTTCTCCTGAGGGTCTGAAACCTAAAGTAGATGTAATGTGTTGTTTTAGATAGGTTTCCCTCTAAAACCCAGTCAAGCTAAACTGGGCAAATTAATATTGAATTAAAGCTGCATCCACTGCATGTTTAGTAGACAACATTTTTCTTTGCCACAAAAGTTTGGTGAAGCAAATGAAATTACATCAAATTTAAGCACCAACAACTTTGAAGGAATTGGGGGACTGAATTGAGAATAAACTGAGATAAATAGAATATTTTTTGACTCAAGTGTCCTTTACAAGTCATGATACATCACTGACTATTTTCTGTTGTAAAAAACTAAAATGTGGACATATACACTAAAAAAAACCCATCCACACGTAGCCCCTATATGCTGGACCAAATCATCACATGTCTTGTTTGCAAAGTTGTGAGACAGAATAATTTATTGGAACAGATACAAGGTTTTGATCACAATCATCAATGCATAAAAGAACTATTAAAAAAAAATCATACTCTACACAGCATTTATCAGAATATAAGAAATATAGATTTACTCTTTAAAAACATCCATAAGCAACCCCAAGTTGGTCCCAGTAATAAGAATGAAAGGATCTTAATAAAAGTGGTCACTAACAGAAGATATCGGCTGTAGGCACATTCAGAACTCTAGGATACAGTGGACTCGCCTAAAAACAGTTATTTGTTCTGATGCTTATTACATACATACGTACAAATCTTTTCATGTAAGACAAAAACAACTTTAAAAATACAAGAAATATATACAATACATTTTCCTTGTTTCCTGGTTTTGTAACTTCCTGTTATCAATTATCTTGTAAAAAAACAAACAAACAGAAGTTACAAAATTAGTATCTGACAAAACTCACTTGCGCTCATATGTATCCGGCCTGCTGTTCCAGTTTAAGTCTCTGAGCAGTTTGGGATGTTTATGTCTCTGAGTGTGTGTTTATCAGTATTATAGGGTAATGACGGTGCCATCCTCCTCCACCCCTCCCCTGGGCAGTGCAAGACTGTTTCGTGGGTCCGTTTTCAGAGAGCTGAGGATTTTCTGTAGGCTGCCGTTGCTGTGGCGGAGGGCTGGGTTGCTACTGTGATGCGGGGGCTGTACGTGGTGGTGACTGTGCTGGGACTGTTGGTGCTGAAGGTTCAGGTCTCTGTGGAGCTGGTAGCTGAGGCTGCTGTGTTGTTGTTGGTGGTGGTGGTGTTGGTGGTGTTGGTGGTGGTGGTGGTGGGACCCTCCGTTGAGGCTCGGCTGGGTGTGGAAGGAGGCAGTTGAGACTACCGATGAAGGACGTGTGGGGGGGCTGGGAGGTGCTGCCGGGCCTGACAATGTTGTTGGTGGCTGCTGATGTGTGCGCGAAACACTGGACGCCAGGGAAGCATTGGACCTCTGAGACGGCCGCTTGAGGCTGTTTTCAATGACAATATCTGCCTCTTCGTCACTCTCCAGGTCGTCTTGGTACCCATGTGCTCCGGAGGACATCACTCCCACTGAGGCCACTGACAAACTTGGGTAACCAGTCGATCCGCTGCTATCAGACGATTGACCTGAGCTGCCTGAGATCCTGCTGCTGCGGACCACGTTGTTGCGCTGGTTCACCGGCTTGACCGTCACGATCAGGTTGTGGCTGTTGGCGATCATCATATCGGTTACCTGATCCAAGGACTTTCCAGTCACTTCGATGCCGTTCACCTCCAAGACCTCATCGTTAACTGCCAGCAGTCCGGTGCTTTCTGCCAACCCTCCAGGCACCAGCCGGGATATGAAGATGCCGGGGACTTTCTCCAGCCCATGTGGTGTCACCCGTACGCTGGTTCCATCTCGGATGTAAAAACCCAAGGGTTTGTCTGAGCCATGACGATACAGACGGACACGACGGTGAGATTCAGGTAAGATATCCACGTCAATGATGGAGGAGACGGGGCGGAAGTCCTGAGGCATGCCAATGCGGATCTGTGGCCGCTTGCGGTTGACGTCGTTGTTGCGCAGTGCGACCACTGCCTTCTTCTTGCGTGTTATTGTGTTCATGCCAAAGTTAGCATAGTCGGCCTCCTCTGCAAAGAAACGAAAGGAGACAGAGAAACAGAAAGCAATGAGTGCACAGGTTTCATTATTATTAATATGCAGCACAGGTTGAAAACAGACATGCGCTTTTGACGTCTAATACCCGAGTAGTTTGAGAGAGTAGGATATGGAAAGTTAAAATAAACTGACAACAGAAAAGTTTCCATACTAGAACTACAAAACCTGTACTCATGAACACACCTTTAAATCAAACCACCTGCCTCTCAGGCTCGAGAACCTTTCTTCAAACTATGCACAGATGTGCTTGAAAAGAATTTTCCTGCAAGAGACCTGTTAATCATTTAAACAGATTTTATTCCACATGTGACATTAACACAGTTTTTATTATCGGAACCATAAACAAGACTTGAGTAGTTGCTGGTTTAGTGCTTAACTGTGTCCCTTTTAGAATGATGAGTCCAACTATGTATGAAAAATGACATGTGAGCATGTCAACTATATTCACATACTCCTACTACTGAGACGCCCTGTGTGTGTGCATGTTGGGATAAAATGCTGAGTGTGCAGAGCATTCCTGTCTGTGCTGACAGAGGTGACCCACCCTTCTGCTACCAGGCAGCTGTAGGGATTCCCAGTGTGCATTTCTGCACTCAGATACAAAAGGCACATATATGTACTATCCTCAGTACAAACAAAACTTGACAGACAGAGAAATACCGATTGTTCTTCCAGTTATACTACTGGAAAAAGTCTTCAGCGCTCCTCTAGCTTAACCTGAGAGTGAACTCAAAGGAAGACAAGACAATACATTGTGGAAAGAATGAGCTGTGAGGGAAGATCAGTGTGGTAATCTCAGTTAAAGCATGATGTTTCCAACCAGAGATTTAGAGCAATCAGTGAAACAATGAAAACCTTCATGGGAGGACTAGATCACCCTCGCTGTAAGAGAGAGACTTCTTCATAACAACATATCCGCTGACAAACATGCTCATGCACTCGCTCAGATAAAATAAAGGAGGGTGGATTGAGGCTTAGCGAAGAGTGGAATGAAGTAAGGTGAAATAAGATGTCACCTAAGAAAACCTGACTAAATGTGTTCATTGAGTTGTGGTTCTGGCAAAGTAACAGTCACATATGTGTGCTCCTTGTTAAAAACAAACAAACAAACAAACAAACAATAAAAAAAAAACACACAAAAAAACATGATAGCTCTCTAATCTTCCCTTCTCAGGCAGACAGGAAATCTGGACACAGCAAAGCCTGATGTGACAGGAAGTGAGGGTCCCCAGGCGGGAGTATCCTGCACTTCCATGGTAACAGCGATGAGTCATCTTTGCCCTACTGTGTGGGACACCTGCTTTATAAAATTATTGTGTGTGTGTGTGTGTGTGTGTGTGGGGAGGTGTGTGTCTATGGGTGAGCACACTGTAATTTAGGGTCCCATCTTCAAAGTACACTGTGGAAGGAGAGAACACTAAAAACAAACATGGAGTCTCTGAGCAGAGCCAGCTGGCCAGTCGTCCCCCCAGCCTCGGAGGAGTGCGGACGTCTGCCATACAACTCCCTATGCAATGCTGACTCAATAATAAATGTCTTCCTCCAATACCTCCTCTTGCCCGTCCTGAGCAGAATGTTGACTAAGCAGGAGCATGTTTTTGTTACAGCGTTAGAGAAGAAATGGAGTGAATCTGGGGGAAATGGTGTGAATTTTGGTATGTGCTTCAATGTCGCCGTCAGGTGAAAAGAAGCAGCTTGTGGGGGTTACCAGTGACACCGACCACAGTGCACATACGGATCTAGCAATGACTAAATTGAGGAAAATGAGGAACATGACAAAAACAAGAATGATAAATGAGTGTTAGTGAAATAGTAGATTGACGTCTCTTGGAACAGCATGAAACAATGTTGTCAAGTGCTCACAGACCCGAGCCAAACTGCTGTGCCAAAAACACATAATACCTGATAAAGAAATGGCTTGGAAAATGCCTCTTATCAACTTTTACTGCTTTAAAATCTTTTTTTTTTTTTTTTAAACAATTCTTTATGTTTTTTTTGCAAAAGCATCTGAGTATCATCAAACTTATAGTGCATGGTATTCTTAGTTTTCTATGCATGTCGTGGCAGAAGCTGATTTGATTGAATCCAGACAAGGCTTTTTGCTGCAGCACTGGAATTTCAGCCACAAGTGCAAGTCTGCCTGATGGGAACCATATTGGAGGGGAAAGTCTCATTACAGGTCTATGGTGCAACACCCTCCTCCTTCCACACCCTCACCTCACTGAAACCAACGGCACACCACACAGCCCACCACATCACCAGTATCTTTAGTCGAACAGACGATCTTTCAGTCAGAAATCCTATGGATACAACTATAATTATGCTTTCTGTGTGTAATGTCTCACAGCTGTTTTGCAAAATCCCATAAGAAGCCCATGCTGCTGTAATTTGTTGAAAGAAAGCTACAGATGCAAAGATGTGGATGGTGGTGCATTTGATATATCTTAGGGCAACAGCTGAAGAGGCAAGATTGAAGTAAAGTTGAGCATTGGCTAAATAAGGACACATATTTGTTACAATCCACCAGAATAAATATATCTTAAAGAGTCTATGTAAACCTATCTATATAATTACAAAACATCAAGTAATGCCACATAGTTTGCGGAAGAATGTGAATGCGAGCCAAGTAAGAAAGAAGGAAGGCTTTCAGACGACAATAACCTCAGGTGGAGCAGGTTCACGTTCAGAAAACCCTGAAGTCATCTCATATTTCAGGGGAGCGTGATACTACACATATTACCTTGAAGTGCACAAGAGCTAAACAATTAGTGAATTGAATATTCAAAAGATAAAATTAATCAACAACTATTTTGGTAATCAACGAATCATTTGAATCCAATTTCAATCAAAAATGTAAAACATTCACTTCCTCCAAATGTGAGAATGTGTTGCTTTTCTTTGTCTTGAATAATGGTTAATTGAACATCTTTGGTGGTTTTTGATGGTTGAAGATGTCACCTTGGGCTCTAGGTCATTGTGATTGGCCTTTCCCCCCCCCAAATGATTGATCAGTTAAGATGAACTCATGATGAAAATAATTATTTGCAGCCATTATGTGCAGTATTCCTTCTATAACAAGTATGACTGAAGCTACTGCATATTCCCTTGGTCAGTAAAACCACTGGAGCATCATGGGATTACAGTATTTAGAGATGCCAAACAAATTAAAATGTCGAGTCATAGAACCAGGCTGTGGCAGCAAAACCCTGTCTGTCTATGTCTGTCTGCAGGGCTGGGCATTCATCAACCTGAAAAGGGTTTTTTTCCATTGCAAAGTTGCACATTATGTTCTCTGTTACTGGTGCACATTTTGCATTATCCTATAATGCAAGAAAATTACTCTGTTATTTAAGCTGCAAAAATGAAACCAAATCCAATTTTATAAAGATCACTAATTACTTCAAAGAAGCTAAGAATGAACTATCAGGTGTCTAAGCTTTCTAGACCTAGCTCAGCCGTGCCAAGTTTGGGACACACACACGCGCACACACACACACACACACACACACACACACACACACACACACACACACACACGGTCTGTGGCGCAGGGCTAGACTAAGTGAGCACGTTCCAGCCGATCACACAAAGGTTATCGTAACAACTTCTGACAACCCTAATCCCAGCTACACTGAAGCATTATGGGTAAGCCAATGTGAACCCGTTGATCAAAGCCTGTCGGGTCACTGCCAGGCATCTGCAGGCTCAACAGCACCTCAGAACAAAAGCCTATTAGAAAAACTTGCTGTTTCAATTAGCTGTTACTCCATTATTTCCACACTGTTATTAATTACCAAATGTAATTTAGTGACCAGTGATGGAATATAAAACATGAGTTTAGGTGATACACAACCTAGGAACACCTACTGTGCATATAGTGTGCATGCTCAAACCAGCTGTTTGCATTTACCCTAAACCTCAGTTTGTTCGAAACTTAAGGTCAGGGAATTCCACTAAAAATCCAGCTAATAGTGAGGCTAAATGCTGACAGGGACGGAAAAACATTCATTCACTTAAATAACATTTAACATCTGTGGTAAAGAGTATCGGTGAGGGTAATGTGAGAGCTCTGACACAGCTTGGTGGATAAAGAAAGAGGGTCAGAAATTGACAGTGGGATTTCAACATTGCCACTTTTTCCATACTCGAGCTGGACTGAAGCTGAAACCCCATGACACCAGAAAACACCACCTAACGTGGCTCCAATCCATAACCCACGGAAGGTCGGGGGAAAGAGGTCGGAGGTGAAAAGACGGCTTCTTGGTGTCTCGACATTCTACTCCCTGCTGAAGAGTGTTGCAGTGTGTGTGAGTGGGATAAATGTAGATGGAGATATCTCCCAACAGGTTGAAGACCTGCATACATTCACAAGACAAGCACAGGCTGCTTTGAACCAAAGCAACTGGGTAATTTAAGCTTGCCAGGATATTGTTCAAGTCATATGATTATTGGCATATTTCTAATCTTCTTCGCAGCCACACTAAGTGCTAACTTTAATGAAAACTGAACTCAATCATATTTAAATTATTTAAAAAATAATGTGCAGCGCTTTTGTGTGATCCTGGTGCATTCAGAGAGGAGAAAACTAGTTTCTTTGTGATTCTCAGTTGCTGTTGAATGCCCCATGCTGTTTTCAAGCTTGCAAAGCATAGGAAAAAGTTGAAAAATAGTCTTTGTTCCACTGAAGCCCACCTCTAGTTAACCAAAGCTGTGAAAAGAAGGCCCTTTAAAGTCCTACTGCCTTCCACCATTTCCCATAAAAAGTCAGGAATCTAAAGAGTTTTATGATCAGCCATTAAGGGCTCTGCACACTTGTTCCTGGCACGTCTTCTTACATTCACTACTGACTCGACAAAACTGTAAACACAGACTGAAAAGACGATGGAAATGAACCAAAACAAAAACACTTCCATTTTTACACTGTGCCTCAAATCCTTTTTATGCTTAATTACATGTGTGATGCAATGTGCGTAATACACAAACAGTACCATAATATTTATCAACAGGGAATTTGTATTGTGTGTGTGTGTGTGTGTGTGTGTGTGTGTGTGTGCGCATGCCACTATGTGAGCACTGACATGAAAAGGTAGACTGTTACAAACACAAGCGTTAGCTCCTGGCTTCACATAAGTGAAAGCTCCACACCACAGCATGACTGGTATGAGACTACTAAGCGGCACCATAATAACAACACAGACGTTTAGACTAATGATGTTTGAAGAGGTGAGTGAGGCCGGCTTCATCTGTGATATTTCACACGGAAATTTGTGAAAGTTGGGACGATAAGTATTTTTGGTACACCAGTGTTGGCAGAGGGAACATCACGAGGAGAAACGCAAGCAGCTGCTGGAGCTAAAACCAGAATTCATATTGATTTGTATGATTTGTCAGTGCTGTGTCTGTAGTATTATGTTATGCAATGTTAATGTACATGAATGGAAGTCTCTGTGCTTAGTGGCCAGTACATGTTGAATGTGTCTTCACACAAAGCTCCGACCCTGACCTCTGATTGGCTGAGTCACTGTCAAAGCAGCTGTAAAAAAATATTTAAAAAAAGGAACATGACAATTAGCCATTGAAAGCGCTAACAAGTGCTATATTGTTAATCAGAAGGCTTGTGTTCAATTACTGCTGATTTTTTAAAACATAACTTTATCTGTGAAAAGCCTTGTTGGTATGTGCATGCGAGAGTTGGGTTAGAGGCAGCAACATCAACACCCTCCTAACAGCTTTAGCGGTGGCCCCTCAGGGGTGCGACCCCTCTGGTAACGATATTTTTATCCAGTGATATGACCCAGACACTCACAGCCCAGCTGAGGAACTTCACAAACACACAATCCTTTCAGACTGCTTCACAGAAGCAATGACATCAGGCCATGCAAAGAACTCTGCATTACAGTTGGGCATTGAGATATATGAAGCATGCATGAAATTCTAATTATACGCCACATGCTAGACTTAACATCTTGAGCACAGATCGACCTATCGTCACTGTCGCAGTGAAAACTATGCAACCCCCAAATTAAGGGAAACTTAACTTAGCTTAGCATACAGACATGAAAGTGCCATCATCTTCTTGTCTGACTCTTGGGTAGAATTTCCCAAAATGTTGAACCATTTCTTTAAGTATGGATTAAGCTTCTACTTCTTAAGCTAATAAGCCATTTAAAAACAGGAGCTCATGTAAAAAACGTCATGTCACAGAGCTGATAAAAAGGGCATGAGAGGTTGACTCTATATTCATCAGTTCACTACTGTATACTCTAACGACAGCCACCTCTGGCCTGTTGCTATGTCTACAGCATATCCAGCTACAGCATATCCAGCTACAGTCCATCTATGCAAGTGACATTCCTGCACCCCAACAACCCCCCCTCCCAGCCCCCAACATGGTCTTCGGCCAAGCGTGACAAAGTGCTTAGTGACAGGAGAGACCATAATCACTAGAGAGAGAGAGAGAGAGAGAGAGAGAGAGAGAGAGAGAGAGAGAGAGAGAGAGAGAGAGAGAGAGAGAGAGAGAGAGAGAGAGAGAGAGAGAGAGAGAGAGAGAGAATGGTGAATAGTGCTCGACCCTGCTGCCTTTTGCATTAGGTCACTGGATGCTGCAGCAGTGGGCTCCATTCCTGGGCCCCACATATAGACATATAGACACATACACACAAAGCTGGAACCTCCTCACTTATAGCAATATAGCATGAAGTAGAACGGGATGAAACAGCTCATGACAGAGCAGAGCCATGCAGGACGAAGCGAGGCAGCCCAGTGCAATGCTGCACAGTATGCATATGTGTCCACTGAAACATTTTTCTCCTTTACTGACCATTTGCATTTTTTCTTTTGGTAGTGTTTGCATTATAAAAGACAAGATTTAATGAAATGCAGAGCGCTTTGTGTCGCTTTCCTCCTCATAGCGTGGGGTTCAGAAATAGCTGGTTTTCACGATGACTCTCCAGTGGTTTCATAAAACGAATCCAAATACAGAAAAATGAGCTGAACAGCACTTTTCTACATCTCTTTCCCATGTAACAGAACTGCAGTGAATAAAAAAAAAAAAGAAAAAAAAAGAGGCTTTTCTCTTCTAATGCAGTTCCGTTTGCAGTTGCCATGTCAAGTTTTCACCTTTGTCAAAATAAAATGCATGTGCAGCCCCTTCTAATGAGACGTACACAAATGAACGTATTGAATGAACCAAAACAATCAGTATTCTTGGACGTCTCCTCTCCTTCCCCATTGGAGACAGCCGGGAAGTCTATCTGTGTGTTTAGGGGCTGACTGCTGCCAAGACGTTCAGCTAACACTAACATGGAAAAAGAATCCAGACAGAATAAAGAAGAACTTTTTTTTTTAAACATGCAAACATATTTCGCATTCTTGTAGGGGTGGTTGAGGCAGCGCCCGGGTGGAAATTTGGAGAAGCTCGATAAACATACGTGGTTATAATCGACAGCTGCTCTGAAGGTCTGGGTTTGAACTTACTGGAAGTTTCTGTGATCTTATGCATGCTCTGAAATGCTAGGTGCAAAGTAACGAAGTACATTTAGCTAAGTACTGCACTTGAGCACAATTTAAAAAGGTATTTGTACCTTATTGTGTATTTCAATTTTATGCTAGTTTATACTTGTATTTCAACATTTTTATTGACTACATGCCAGCTTCACTGAAAAGAAGCCACTGTGCATACTTTTACTTTTGATATTTTACATCCATTTTGCTTGTAATACTGATTTGGTTTTACACATTTTTCAATGCAGGACTTTTACATGTAATGAAGTATTTTACATTGTGGTATTACTAATTATAATCGGAATATTTCTTACACACATACACACAAGCAACAACTGCTTTCACTTTTATGTGAACTGTGGACCTGCTCATTCCAGAAAGATGTGGTAGAAAAAAAGGTCTTAGAGGCTTTGTATTAGCATTATGCTTCAGGTAAATTAAAAAAAAAAAAAAAAAAAAAAAACTGTAGAGAGTATGAGACTCATACATACTGTATATGTGCTGGGTATCACTTTGCATGCACTCCCTGCACTCATTTCTCTCCCAGTTACTGCGGCACATAGGGGCAGAGCTGCACATCTGGGACAAGTTAAATGGAGCTGCCTTGTCTGCTCCGTTCTGGCTTAGTCTATGTGGTGGGGTTGGGTGGGGAGAGTCACAGGTTTAAGATTCGCTACAGGTATCACCCCACCCCCCCCAATAACACACATATGCATACGTATGCATGCACACGCACGCACATGCACGCACGCACTGGACCCCACACAGCACAAGCAACTTTATTCACACACATGCAGATGCTGGGCCAAATCACATGGGGAACAGAGGTTAAGACCAAGAGAAGAGTATTTAAAGAAGAAGGGAGTAGGAGAGTGCATGTGCGTACATAAGGAGATTAACCTGTGTGCGTGTGTGTGTGTGTATATGAGGGGGCTGACACATAACAGAGGAGAGGAGGGTGAAACATCAAAGAGGAAGGAAGAGGAGAGCGATGGAGTAGACAGGTCTTGCATTCCTCAAAAGGAACAATCTACACTCCCCCCCACCTTCAAGGGAAAAAAAAAAAAAAAAAAAGTGCCGGTGGGGGTTCAAACCTTCCTGCCTCCACCTCCTCCTTCTACTACTGCTTCTAGTTTTAATCCAGCTGCCTCTCTGCTGATGTTTCCAACCAAGAAAACACATGCTGTTGATTTAAGTTCCACAAAGTCTCCACTGCCATCTGGCCCACAGGTACCCGCGCTGCCTTTACTGCTCACTACCCATGCAAAGATATAAATAAATGTCACTGTGGAATACAAAGTTAATGGAAATCTTGGACTCTTTTCTTAAGAAGAGATATACTGGGCAATAAACAGGGGGCAGATTTCTTCATTTCAAAGAGAACAATGAACAATCAGACTCAAGTGTAAACATTAAAAAACAAGTCCCACAATCATATGACAAATAATACATTTCACAGGCATTCTGGCAACGACGCAGTAAGGGGAAATAGATTCTGGCAGTGTAGTGGTGACACAAGTCACAGCAGCAGACTTGGACTAAAGTCCTTGCCACCTGTCTGGCCTTCTGTTTGTATGAGAGTCCATGTGAGTGATTAAGTGGGTGCGTGTGAGCGAGAACAGACTTAAGGATAACACAGACAGAATGACTCTAAATGACCCTAAAACTAAGAGGAAACATGAGATATTGTTTCCTGATAGACAATTTTTCTTCCAATATTCCTCCTCTCTTATACACAAGCCAATACTACTATGAGAAAGACATTCAGATAACAACATAACATAATAACAGTCGCTGTATAAACTCTCAGTTCCTCTCCAACACTCACAAACCAGAGCGTGAGCTTAGCCGCCTTCAGCCTCTTCGACCATCAAATAATGTTTAATGAGCCCCAGGCTGAAAAGATTTGCCCTCAGTTGGATTTGCTTCACATTGTTTAATGAAGAGAACAATATTTATGAGTCCTGTGTGAATATTATTCATGCGGGCCCACTTAAGGAGCGAAAGAAAGGGAACAACGGTTCATTTGCAGTAGTTTGTTGAGATAGTTTTATAAGAAAATGAATAAACCTGTCTAATGTTGTAGTAGTGTTGAAATTATTCATGTTATTTAAATAGCTGCAAACAGGTTAGGGGGATTAGAGAGAGCTAAGAATAATAAACCCACATGTAAAGAGGATGCGGTGGTTGCTGTGGATGGGTGTATAAACCACTGAAACCTGCAATAACATACCTTAAGTCTGTGTATTTAGCCGTCTAACATGAGAACAGTCTCATCTATATTTGGAAGCCAAATGCAGGAACTGACACATCTAAATGCTGTAGTTGTATTACAACAGTATATATTTCTAATAAACTTAAAAGCATAAATGAGTTGACTTTATGGGCTTTCTGGTTTCTGGCATGCGTTTGTTTTGTGTCCTTTAGAGACCAATCCCTTCTGCTATCTAGAGGTCTTCACTCCCAAAATAGAAGAGTGGAAAACATGCATATTTTAGTTCTTTAAAAAGAGAGCAGATTTTAATAGACCAGAGGATCATTTGGCCCAAACACGACACAAATAGAAAGACAACACCAGCACCTGCACTAGCACTATGTGCAATAAATTAACAAGCAACAAATAATAATTATAGGAACAATGTCATAGAAAAGTCATAGAAACTAATTCCAAAAGCAATTTGTATGCTTCAAAGCTAGTTTACAAAAATAATGGAAGACCTATTTTCATCCCCTGCACCGACAAGTAGAAGGCACAGTAGAGCGCATACCTGACTTAACATTTTCTTCCACCAAATACGGATTATTATTTGGATCTGCCCCAAATTGGACTCACTCATAGATGTCAACACCAATGTAATAAATAAAACTCCAAAAAATACCTGTCATTTAAGCTAGTGACACAAATCTTTTACACGGTCTACTGATATCCAAAAATATTTTCTCCTGTGGTGATTACAACTTATCATTTGAGCTAATGAGTATGCTCGGATCCATTCCAGTCCCCTTAGCTGGACAGAGACCCGGGACCTGTGGCAGTAAAAGATGACCCCACCCGATTAGAGCAGCTATAGTTGGGTCCTGGACTCATTTCTTCTACTACTACCCCTTTGTCCTTCTTAACCTCTTTGGCACTGACCTGAACTAGAGTCAATCTCTAACCTTTTATCAGCTGCAGGGGACAGACAACAAGCAGACTAGGAGGATTATGGGGGCTCACTCTCTCTCTCTCTCTCTCTCTCTCCCTCTCTCTCTCTGTGACATTCAAGCAGATAGGTAAGGAAATGAGACAATCGAGGAAGCAGACAAATACAGACTCGAAAATTGACAAATTTCCTTCCGTAAACAGGTGAAAAGAGTAAAAACTCATCATGCTGCCTGTGAGACAATTTCAATTTCATTTGTGGTAAACTGCTGGTTTAAGGGGGAACAGAGAGAGAATGAGAAAGAGAGAGAGAGAGAAAGAGAGAGAGAGAGACAGACAGACTGAGAAAGGGAGAGACTGTCTGTCTTCACAGAAGAGGTCTTGCTGAGAAGGTCTTACATCAGCCCACAGGAAAAGTGATCCTTTGTTATGAAGCTGCCTCTGGAGACATTCAGCTCATTCACACCATGGGCAAGAAAAATAACCCCTCACGATACAACTCGACTTATAAGTGGCCAGAGAAAATGTTGTCTCCGAATGCGAGTGAGATCATTTTTTATCCTTATCCAAGCAGACGAAGACAAATACACATTCACTCTCTCTCACACACACACACAGACACACAGACAAAGACACACACACACACACACACACACACACACAGACACAGACACACACGAACGTGCATTGTTTTGCAACAGATCGGTGTGATAGTCTTGGCTGAATATGGGCTTCTTGTTCACTTTGGTTGTTGATCCAGTTTGACATTTGCATTCTTAATCCTTTGAAGGGGATCCAGCATGAGATTTGCACTGGTATGTGTTGGATCCTGCCATTAGCGCAGGCTCCCTCACTGACCTCTATTCAGTCATGAACAAGGGTCAATGAAAAGCCCCTTTCCGGCCTCCAGGTGAGGGCCCCCCATTCCCCGGTTGTGATTGGGCAAATCCTTTGCAAGCTTGGACAGGCCTCAGTCCCATCCTCCCCTGCACCTGAAAATACCAACACCCTGTCTTACACAACCACACAGCATAACAGAACACTTCCTGTGTGTGGTGACACAGATCCTTGGTTCTTCCTGCTCCTGCTTTGCTCCACTGACTCCATTTGTGTTTTCCTTCATCGCTGCAGCCATATCACTACTCTCTCTCTCTCACACACACACA
>NW_019525029.1:2922256-2952857 GCF_002814215.2 Seriola lalandi dorsalis | reverse complement strand
CCCCCCCCCCCCCCCCAAAAAAAAACAACAACAAAATGGCCTCAGATTTCGTCAGTGTGGCTTGGCCGCAAGGGGATACCAGAAGAATAAACAACCCTAAAGAAACAGTCGACTCCCTCTCAGCAGACCAGAAAAAAACACATCCAACATTCACTAAATGGGTTGTGACACATAAACATTCCTTTTTAATGCTAAAGGCATGATCATCTGTTCATTGTGAACATGGAAAAGCTGCATGTAATCATTTTAGTCATTGTGTTGTGCACACATGGTCTGTGACGTAGTATCTCCACTTTAGGGATCCTGAAAAGAAAAAAAACAAAAAAAACAAAACAAAACAAAAACAAACAAACAAAAAAAAAAAAACATGCAGACAGAAGGACACGATCAAGAGTTCATACACACACACATACACAGCCTGTAGCAGCCTGGCTTTCATGCTCAGTGGATTTAGTTCTGGATGGTTCTTGCCTCAGGGAGTGAACTTCTGACCAGGGTCATCAAATGGGGAAAATAAATGACTTCATGTGCTACGAGGTCGAGCACATCTGATTGGTTTCAGGGGACAAGGAGTGTGTTTGTGTGCATTTGCAATGTATAGTATTTATAGCATATGAGCCCGCCATGTGTACCAGCAGCAATAAGCACAACAGACTCCACTACTTTCAAAGCAAAGTAGGAAGTTAATTGCCTCACTTAAATTATAAACTAGGTGGGCTGATATATTTATTTGTTTATTAACTAAATATTAGGCGAGCTACCAGCAGTGAGTATGAGCTTGTTTTTTGTAGCCAAGACACAGCTAACCTAAAGTAAGCTGGGTGGCTCTAAACCTTGCCAGTGGTGAGTGTGTTTGCTGCGGATGAGCTGTCGAGAAGCAAAGTCAGTCCCTCCTTTGTAATTATGGACTCTCAAAATAACCCTTTGCAGAGGCAATACTAGGTTGATGTTGTGCTAGCTAGCTCTGGGGCTCAACTTGCTTATATCAGAAAGTTGCATGCTGTCTCCGAGGCCAGAAAAAGAAGTGGATGTGGTGCTATTGTTTAGAAGATGACAATTCAAATGAGCGGTTTGGAAATGATCCAAAGTTTTTGAAGTGTAACTCCCACCGAAAAACCAGGAGGAAAAAAAATCTTAAGATCCTGAAGAATTTCAAACTGTAGCCTAACCCTGGAAGAGATGGTGTGTGTGTGGACGGCAAACCCAAAGAAGACTCAGACATGGTGGGAAATTTGTGAAAAAAAAAAAAAAAAAAAAAAAAACCTGAATGAAAAGACATCCAGCATTTTGTTCTCATGTGTGCATCAGTGACACTCTTTTCTAGCAACCCTGTATGGTCTGATGAGGCGAGGTAAACGAGCATATCCTCAAAAGGACACAAATCCCTCGCTCAAACTTGTGTTGATAACATTAGCATATGTGAATTAGTGTGAGTTTTCAGATGCACTGGCAGAGCGTGCCTGGCCTTGTCCTTCAGTAGAGCTGTAATTAAACAGGAACTGCAGTGAGCAGTCCCACAGCGAGCCGTCTCTGCACAAACCAGCGACTCCTCCCTCAAAAACCCACTAACACCCACCCAGCGTCCATATTCCCCGCTCTCTCTAACCCCAAATCTTCACCCTCTTCCCTCACTTTGCTCGTGGCTCGGTTCTAAACTTGGCCTGGGAATTTTCCACTGCATTCTCTTATTCAACCAGTCTCAGTATTGTCTCAGTCCTGGCTGAAGGAAAAACCGTCCCTTCACTGTTAGTTACCATAAACTTATGATGTTTAGTGTGTTAGAGTAGGTATTTTCTGTGTATGTTCACCCCTCAACGTGTCATGCAAACTTCAGCAAATTACTTCCTATATTTCTTAAAATGATTTTTCAATCACATCTGAAGGGCCCATCGCTTTTCTAGTCTGTAAGGATGACTGCATAGTCGCATATGATAAAACTGGTTAGTGGCCTTCTCGATGCAAAATGGAGAATCTAAAAACAAGCTGTTACTCTTTGAGTCTGAGGGGCTGACGGCAAAACCCAATTTTAAAGGAATAGTCCAACATTTTGGAAAATGCATTTAGTCGCTTTCTAGCAGAGAGAAATGAGAAGATTCACTCCAGTCTCATGTTTGCGCAACAAAACCCACCTACCAGCACCTCTACACCTCTCATTTGTTTAGTGTGTACAAAAAACAAGACAAGCTAGCTTTTCATGCTAAGCTAACCAGCTGCTAGCCATAGCCTTATACAGATATGAGAGTGGTGTCAATCTTCTGATCTAACTCTCAGCTAGAAAGTGAAAAATGCCAAAATGCTGAACTAATCCTTTTATTAAGAATCTTAAGATTAAGTTTTAGATCTTTTCTGTAATACATGAGAATAAGAAAATGTACCACCATACAAACATTTTCTGCTTTTTAATGTTCATTTTCTATAGAAATCAAATGTAAAATGCTGGAGAAGGGCTCCAAAATAAGGTAAAATTCTACTGTAAATAGATAAACAACTGTCTACACTGCTGTCTGGCCCAAAACAAGCCCTGCCCATTATTCATATGACAACATACAAACAAACACACAAACAAAAGAAAAGCCCGCACACTGTTGGAAATTCTAGGTCACACACGTTTGTAGGATCTCATTCCACTTTCAAGCCCGGAAAAGAAATAGTGCACTCAAATATTTCAAGCTTGATTTCTCACTTTGAAGGTTCATGCTGCTGAGGAGTGGCTGTAGTGGTGGTGGTGGCTTAGGAAGTTGTTTGTTTGTCCCTGAAGGACCGGCTATATTCATCACATCCAGCATACAATTTCCAGGGGCCTGCGTCTCTGGGCTTATTTAGATGCAGGATGAGGTCAATTTCGACTCAGCCACTGAGTTTTTGAGAGTCGGAGCAGTCAGACAGTCATAACAGAAGGTCTGTCAAGGTATTGAGGCATTTCTGAATTGAGAGCAGCTGTGTGTATTGTTCATTTTTACCAAAATGAAGAACTGCAAATCATCAAATTTGCACGTCAAACATTGGAGAAAACATTTAACACTTTTTCGACAACTTGTGATCATGCAAAACCATAAAGGCGACTCTGTTGACTTTCGGGTTTTGAACACGCAAAAATAAATCTCTGAAATGCTTATCAAAAAGTGAGCAACAGATTGGAGGAATGCCCTGACACAGACACTCCTGTCCCACACTGTCTGGAAACTTCATTGTGGGGGAGCGCGGACTCAGTTCAAAGCTGGGGTCGTAAACCAAAATGAAAGCAGGGACTTAGGAAACACAAACACCAATATAGTTTTGCCAAACACAACAGCCCCTCACAAGTTTAATTAAAACACAGGACCTCCCCTTCTGGGCTTCAGGAACAGGGAGGAGGACTGAACATGTGTGTCAGCTGCGATTTGTGACGCATATGAACAAGAAATCATGTGTGCATCCGCTACAAGGATATGCTTTGTTACAGTTAAAGCAAAAGACTGCTGTTGTGCAGTTACCATAAAATGACTCAGTTCACAAACACACATTAAGTACAAAGTGAATGTAATGGAACTGAGTGTGTGTGTGTGTGTGCGTGCATGTGTGCGTGCATCTAGCTGCATGTTTAAAATGGGTGTGGATTTGTGTGTTTGTGCTCAGTCATGCACATGTTTGTCCCTTTTTTTTGTGTGTGCCAGCTGACATGATATACAGCATCATCCAAGCTGGTTTGCAGTGTCTTCACAGTCAGAGGCACAAAGAGAGGCAGCTCTCCGTCGGACATGGCTGCTGCTGCTCTGTCCTGCTCCTGGCATCTCCATCACACTTTAACTATGGCTGGCATTGTCTGAAGACATGCAGTGAAAAGGCCACACACGGGTTTTATAGAGAGGCCCACACACACACTACCTAAAAGGCTTTATGGCAGAGAAACCTTTCCTATGTAGAGACAGGGACACATTTCCTACACTGACTAGACCTTAAACACCTCACTTTCCTGCGTTGAGGCATTTTCAAAGGCAACGCAGTTTCCCGTGCTGCTGCCCACTGAGTGTAACACAGATGTGTCATCAAAGTATCTCTCTAAATCTTACAACAACCTCTAATAAAAGGCTTTTTGTCTCTTGCCGTCTCTGACATTTGCACATGGCACCTCTGCTCACACGGGCTTCCCCTCTTTCCCAGAAAATTCCTGATTTCTGTTGGTTCAGATTGCAACAAGAGGATAACAGCCAGACCATTGGATGGAGGTGGACTGAACCTGCCCACTCCTCCCTCCCTTCTCCATGCCCGTCTGTCTTTCTTACTGTCAGGCTGACTCCCCACTGTCTGCAGTGGTTTTCTCTCCCTTGCCCTTGACAACTGAGTCATGCCTGGACTCTAATGTGAAAAGAATGAGGATCAGTCTAAGCAGATACCTAAAACAGCATTCCTGAATGCAGACCAAGATGATCGGATGGACGGGTTGCAGGGCTTTATTTGAAGTCTGTCTGACAGGAATTGCTCACTGTCCTCGGGAAAAGGGAAAGCACAGAAGGGTGGAGATGTAACAAAGAAAACAAAAGCACAAGAGAGAGGAAAAAAACAGAGATGGGGTTTTAAAAGACAGCTGCCGTCTCTTTCAAGGAGCACTAGGCCGCGTATAGGCTTGTTGCATCATTGCGATCCCTTTCACTAAACCAGCTCCGTCGTTGCACAGCCTCAGGCCACTCTCTTGTGCCAGGCACAAAGGTAGTGGAAGCCTTGGAATAAAAGACCACACTCAAACATACTCTTAATGATTGATGTTCAGTCTAGAGAGTCACAAAAGCAGACTGAGGCAAGGCAATGAGGCAGTACCTTTACATGACCAAAATAGATCTGCTGGTATGAGGAAAGGGATGCTTTCTGCTCATCATGGTATTTGATTGGGTGGCTGGAATGCAAGTTATTAAGCCACCAAACAGCATCCAAAACGCAAGTGAGCAATAAGACAAAATAGAAAAGGCTGCATTTTGGCATGAATGAATTCAGAATTATCCATACCAATCAAGAGATCTTTTATAATCCACTGTCCGAGGACTAAATCAGCTTTGTGAGATGTGGCTCGGAAAAAGAACCAATGCTAATTACTGAAGTGGCTCTTTTTCTTGTGTACAAGCATCAAATGCTGCGTGCGGGGGGGGGAGGGATGAAGGGAGGGAGGGGGGGTGGTCAAAGCTCTGACCTACAGCTACCATGACTGAGCACTGGCGTGTTGACACATGTGCTGCACAATCCCATCTAGCGAACAGGGCCATGTGGGCAAAGGTACACACACACACACACACACACACACACACACACACTCTCGGAGGCCCTGTGGCCATGGTGCGAGAGTGGCCAGATGTGCTGACAGGATTCCTGCAGTTGGCCAGTATAACATCACACAGACAGAGAGAGGAACACAACAGACATTGTGGATCTAAAATGTACAATGGCTGCTTTATGAATCTCTGTAGAAACATTTGTACATTGAGTCTCTGTAAATGTGACACAGTGAAGAGAATTTGTATCTTTCGGAGCTCAAATTCCTTCTAGTGTAAACTGAATAAATAAACAAAATGTTTTTTTGGGTTGATAATTAATAGTCCAAAACAGTCCAAAATATAAGTGCAGATTCAAATGTAAAACACAAATTCTAGTATCAACAGCCTGGAAGAACATGAGAACTGAAAGATTTGATGTCTGCTTGCAATCCTTTACTTTTATGAGAGGAAATAAGGTTCTACGAAAATGTAAGTAGAGGGAGTCCAGAAAAAATTAGAAAACCAGACAAAAAAAACAAACACAAACCCACCAAAACTTCCTCTCCATTTCAACATTTGGACTGTGACCGTTTCAGGCATTAAACCAGAGTTTCTGTTTCACGTCCTTTCATGACTTTTTATTCCGTACTGTTTTATCTATTTTACAAGTTTCTCACTATTTCTGATCTTAACAATAAATGACAGACTAAATCATCAATAAGAACTAAAACCCATGCAAAAAAAATGCAGCAAAATTATGGTTGAGTGTGGCTGATGGTTGACCACAGCTCCTGATCCTAGTCAGAGTGACTCCATAGTCGGAAAGGTCAGGTCAGGCCTGGCTAAGGTCAAGCTTTTGCCCATCATGCCATATCCCCTAACAGCTCTAACACACCTGAGAGCCAAAAATACATTGAAGCGACAACTACTTCTTCTATAAAAAAAAAAGTCATTTTTCATAAAGCTGATTTGCATGTGATGAATTTCAAACAACTTCATCTGGAGTATAAATAACCAACCGTCTTACTCTTATTTCCTTAGTAGAAATGAAAAGTCACGTCTGGGTGTCAACAATTTCCAGTGACCACAGACACCTTCTTAAGGTGACGACTAATACACTGAAACCATTATGAATCTTTCACATCATGCTGCATTCAATGTCCTGTTGTCCTCCTTTAATATTTTTGAGTATAAATGACACCTTTTATTCACAGCCTGCCAGGCTTTGTTCTGTTTTTTTTTTAATCTTTTTTTTTTTTGCATCAGTCAAATCGTAAAAAAGCAGCTGAGCCAAGTGTGGAAAGTGCAGACAGTCAAGGCAGCCATAGCCATTTAATAACGCTGGCATTTCTTTGATCTCCAAGCAACTGTGTCGTCCAAGTTGTTGAGAAACAAACAGTGGTCTGGATGTCTGCACTTTTTTTTAAGCTTGAGCTGGCGTGGCTGCTGTTACATTCTGGCGTTTGAAAAAAAAAAAAAAAAAAAAAAAATGTTTTATTTATGCTGCGGTGCCACATCTCTCTTTAGTCTGGCTGCTGTTGATATCTGGCCCTTCTAGTTTTTACAGGTGTGGAGAGCGCAGCTGTAAACCCCCTGCACTCAGCAAGCTAGATATGAAGCCACCCAAGGCTCAACCTTGGCCCACATCGTCTAGCTCTATTTATTTAAACTTTTAATCCTTTGCCAAACAGGGGTCTCTTCTTTTTGTTCAGAGTTTAGTCTGTGTGCAGGCCACTGGCACTGTCTACAAAAACAACCCCCCCCCCCAAAAAAAAAAACTGAGCTGCAAAAACAGGCCAGTGTTTTACTTGGATGGAGACCGTTTTTTTTGTCAACCATTACAGTAATTACAGGTAAAATTTAAATTAGATTTAACACAAATAGCCTTATTTGAACACTAATTGTCCTCAACTGTACAGACTATCATTAACATTACTAACATTACTACAGTCACTGCCGTAGTGTGGGAAGGTAGTAGATTGTGTCAAAGTTTGCCAACTTTAAAACCCTTTTAGCACATTGAAAGCCTTCATTCACAGCTCCTCTTACTCCAACAACTGATTTGTGGGAGTAGATTAGATATATTCTGTCCACTGTTTTTACTACTTACACGGATCTTTTACATTTTTTTTTCTTTCATAAGGAGAAATGTGGAAATCCATGAGCCAAGTGGCCGCTTTCCTGTCCAAGTTATCTTTGCCTAAAAACGAATATGTAGGCAGTGTTCCCTCTAATGCTTATCTACATCCTAATTTGCATCATTCTGCACAAGAGCCATAATATGAGTGAACAGTTAGTACTCACAGTAGTTTCCCTAGATAAACATACAATGAACCCTTGACACGATGTCAGACTACCTAGATAAGTATATTCAACATGCCTCTGAGCACAGCAAGACAGATCGCAGACTGCAACTTTTGAAACTAATTTAGCCGGAAGTAGGAAATGAATAGCTTGATCCAAGATCAGATCCTTTTCTCTGCAGGAACATACACAAAGTCATACGGCAATCTCAAGAGCTGAAACATCCGTGTGACCCCAGTCTAACATCTATCATCAGCTGTCCACACATGACTAAACTACTACAATCACACACCCACACATGTGACCAGACGACGAGTCCACCTCCACATACAGAGCCGGTTCATTCACTCCTCTTTCGCCACAAATCTTTTGATGCGTCCCATTTCTTCCCATCACTTGCTAACACCCCTCCCCCGCCTGATTGTGTTGAGCATGAGAAATGTTCAAGTGTCCCAGTAGGAAACTCCCCCCCCCCCTCTTCTTCTACAAACTGATATGTTTCACCACCACAGGTTTTGACATAATACAGTAGAGCTTTCAGGAGCAATGATGATGATGATTTGGAGTGCGTGGGTGGAGGGGTGGGAAACAGGTGGAAGAAATTCTGGCTTCGACACAGTTTTCATGCCACCTTAAACTTTTAACATGAAAAGTACAGACATGCACCGACATGCACAGTCTACATGAACATGTACGCTGCACGCGCCATCCTCCGTCGTTGTCACTCAATAACCAACATCATTATTTACACACTATGTACGTGTTCAAACATTCCAGCACGGCTCAGTGGCCCAAGGTATGTTTTCTCTCAATCTAATTTCTTTGTGTTAATCATTATGTTACGAACAGATTGCCAGTGGCTCAAGTTATTATGCAAATGAATGAAGACAGAAAGGCTCCGTTGTACTGCGGGCACAACCAGATAAAAAGGCTTTTTCTGTTCTTCAACACACAATTCATCAATTTTCATTCTAATGAAGTGAAATATATTCAAAGTGAAACATGTTGCACCTATCGGTTTTGCATTGCTGACAGTAATACCTGATATGTAGCTGCAAAATTATAAACCTTTAAAGGATGTCTCTGTTTGTTTTTCTCTGGGTTTTTTATAATTATTTCACTGTGTCGTAGTGCTTCATGTGAACGCTAATTAATTATCTGGATCCAGCAACTTTCAGGTCTGTGGATTCATTTTCAGAGTTTAATAATAAGTAGGAAAATTAACCCTAACATTGCCAAATATGACTGTATGTGTAGAGACACAAAAGGGGAGAGAGGCATTGAATCTGCGACAATGCCTGTGTCTGTTTTGGACTAACTCTGCACTTATATGTTTTAAATGTCAGTAGATTTCCTGATTCAAAATACAACTAGAATTGCCGCCTCACGGTCGTACGCCTCTCCGCCAAGGTGCAGGAAATATTGTCACAATCTCCCCTTCCTGAGTTACAGCATTGAATAATGGCCAGAAGTGTTTTTACAGAGCATTATGATGTCACAGTGAAGTTGACCTTTGACCATTTGGATATAAAATGTCATCACCTCATCATTTTGTCCTATTAGACATTTGTGTTAAATTGTGTCATAAATAGGATATGAATTTGTCGGTTAAGGCAACACCTTGTTTTGTGAGGTCACAGTGACCTTGACCATTGATCATCAAAATCTAATCAGTTCATTCTTGAGTTCAAGTGAATGCTTGTGCCAAATTTGAAGAAATTCCCTGAAGACATTACTGAGATATTGTGTTCATGAGAATGGTGCGGAAGGACAACCTAAAAACATAATACCTCTGGTCCTGGCTGTCGCCGGCGCAGAGGCATAAAAACAACACAGGTTTTATGCCTCAACTTCCCCTCTGACTGAAGATGAGTCCTGTGTAATCACCTACGTTGAGAGGCTATTGCTGGGAATTACCCATAAAGTGTCAACATCTATTCTGTAGGCGCAGGTCATCATTACACAAGCTGCCATTTTTGCCCACAGGGAGAAACATCCGGTATCATCAGCAGGATTATCATTGTATCGCCACACAACTGCTGCACGTGCTCAAGTGATCTTGCCAACAATGGCAATCTAAGCCCGGAAGGGGGGGTGTCAGGTAGATAAAAGACACACACGCGCACACACACACACGCACGTACGTACTCACACACAAAGACACACAAGGTAAGTCACAGAAACTTGTCTGGGGGGAGCGGAGGGGCTGTGTGCACACCTTTGACGCACCACTGTACTCTCCACTCTTACTCAGCCTCAGAGACCCCTCCCCTCCTTTCATTTCTTCCATGTTTCCTCCTGTCTCACTTTGTGTTTCATCTTTAACTCTGATGAGATCCTTTAAAAACACTTATTGTACAATGTTTCCATGTATCCATGGGAGTTTCGAATATTTTGTTCTATGTGGCAACCCAAACTGAAACAAAGGCATGTTTCACACATTGTAACAACTTCTTTGTCACATTGAGATCTTTTAATTTTCTTGTCTTTTAAATGACGAAAGCGAGAAATGAAAACTTTGTTGGCTGAGCTCTCAGGGAAGCAGTCCAATTAAATGTGTTTTTTTTCTTTTTACTCTCATATACATATGAAAGGCCAGTCCAGTTTAAGCTACACAGAACATCCCTGCTATGACTGAGGGGTGAGTCACAGTGTCTTTATATATGTGTGTATGTGAAGGCTTTTCTTTCATCTGGGGTGGTCTGCTGAGGGTCTGACGCGGTGGCAACAAGAGCTCGCTCGCTGATGACCTGTGCTAACAGGCTGGTACTGACTGATACAGTCATTACCACACAGACAGACACTTTCTCGTGCATGCACCACACTGGGTGCACGGAGAGCTCTTCTGAGACATGAGGTACTCACGCTCACACACACACACACACACACACACACACACACACACACACCTCTTTGTCTGGTTGCGAACAATAGACTGCAGTGAGGCCTTAAGATGCTCATATGGCTGCAGCATCAGTCACAACAGTGCACATTCCCCTAAACCACATCACCATGTCAGCGTTGTGTTTACACCACAACAGCACTAAATAAGCCCCTTCTTAAGTGAAACCAAATCTGTCCTTCAACAAGAATCGCTCAATCCTTCTAGTGTTTTATGGGATTTCTCCTGTGTAAGGTATTCTGGAGCGTGGCAGAAAGTGAGAATGGGATACAGAGAGAACGTGACAAAGGTCATGAGAAACATATGCTTGGTAAACACCTCATCTCATTAGAGATGTCCTGTCTGGATGTTAACAGAGATGAGATGGGTGACATCTTGCTACAAATGCCAAGAGCTGGGATGTTTGAGCCACTGAAACATCAACTACAAGTCTTAGAAATTAAATATGACAGTGCATAACATGAATTAAAAATAATTTGCAGTTGTAGGAATGTAGAGGTACACCATCATAATAATTGTTTTGTCGACTAATCTCACTCAAAGTTCATCAACATTCAAAACTTTCATTTTTACATGAAACATCTTTGGCAAATGTCTTATCAGCAAAAGACAATGAGCTAATTCAGCTCCAGCCACAGGAACGCTCAAGACAGCAGGTTGCACAATAGAGAGGTCTGGTGGGGCCTCTTGAATATTCAAACTTTATTTCTTACTAGAAATCTGTGACAAGATAATTCACCGCAGCGCGGCTAGCTTTTGTATCTGAACCACTGCACAACAATTTAAACAATACCCTGGAGTGTACGTGTTCATTACACAACCGTGCGAGGGGCATTCCATGAAGGATTGAGGGTATGAATAGATGTGAATGGTGATAGATTCATTTGTATGCTGGCTGGCTGGCTGGCTGGCTGGCTGGCTGGCTGGCTGGCTGGCTGACTGACTGGCTGACTGGCTGGCTGGCTGGCAATCAAGAGCCACTCCAGAGTTGGGATCAATGAGGGAGAGGGAGACTAGGACTTGGTTACCATTCAGTGTGCCGTGGTGTTGTCTCTGAACAAATACACACTCACGTGCATGCAAGCACACACAAACACGCAAACGGAGGGAGCTCAGTAAGGAGTCTCTCTTTTCATACAGATCTTTTGTCTCTCTGTAATGTCTGGTATGTCGGGATACAGGGTTTGCTCAATGACCTGATTTCTATGGGGCTGCCGAGGCACCGGCTTGTGTGCGTGTGTGTGCGTATGTGTGTGTGTGTGTGTGTGTGTGTGCGTGTGCGCGTGATCATCTGCCTGCGAGCCCTTCCTCTGGATAAGACACAGGACTTAGCCAGGCAGACAGACACAGACTGAGACCGATTCATCCAATAAGAGGGCAGGAAACACATAGAGAGACACACACACAGAAAGCCTCGCATGAAGTAAACAAAAAGGCCTCGAGTTCCCATAACGGGAAGACGGACATAATTGGATAAGGAAATATTCGAGCCTGCACAATAATTGCAGCCCAAGACGCAGTCAATGCAACAGATGATTGTTTTATAGATTTACCAGTTGCAGGATATTTCAAAACAATTATCCATCCAATGTTTATTTAAACTAACAATCTTTAAGATTCTGATGGTGGAGAAAAAGACTCAGTAAGTTTGATTCCTGCTGTGTAATAAATACAAGAAGAAGACAAAGGGATGCCATGTTGTCTTAAAAACCTTTCAGACAACCTACCTTGTCTCTGTATGAAGATCCTGAGGAGTGGATGAGCTGTTGACACCGCCTTGCAGAAGTTGTCGTCGTTGTTGATTGGCAGCAGGTCTCCGTGGACGTCAGCGTAGCCAATCATCACCTCCATGTTGGCGATGCGGTGAATGTGCAGAATGAGTTTGTAGAACTCCTCAAACTTGCCGGGCTTGACCCGGTCCACAGAGAACCGGCGGAACTCTGCCCCATACTGGAGAGAAAACGAAATCAAAAGACGAGAAGAGGACATTAAGGGCACGGTCGGTATGACAGCCAAACAGGAAAGAGGAAACCGGGATGTCCGACTTCGTGCATTTATCTAAACCATCTCCCTGGTTTACATAAAACTAACAGGGTGGAAGTCCGCTGAGCTCTGTCACAGTTATGGCCATGACCTTTATGTAAAATATGACGCAGGTGAAGTATCTCCTGCCAAAGCATTGTCATTTTCAAAACATTCACATTACACTCACAGACATGGATATAAACAGCAGCAAAAATTATTGATGGCAGAGCAAATGGATTCGGATTATGAAAGACTTTTAAATCAGTGTGTTTTATAGCCAAGGTGGGCTTCCTCGACTAAAACACCTCCGCTAACATCATAAAAACACTTTTCATCATCAAATGGAGCATTAATCTTTTTGCCAAGGGGTAAGATGAGAAGATGAATAGCACTTTCATGTTTGCACAATAACTGTGAGCGAACCAGCAGCTGATTGGTTTAAATTTGCACAAAAAAAATTGCAAACAGCGGGGGAAGCAGTTGGCATGGCTCTGTCCGAAGATGACAAATTCTTTCTACCCGCACCTCTAAAGCTCATTAATCAACACGTTGAAATATCTTGTTTGTTAGAAGGTGAACACACATATTTCCCAAAAAGCCACAACAATGAGTGATCTGGGGGGCTCTTCCGCCTCAGCTGAATGATTTCCTGGGGGAAACCCTGCAGCTTTGTGTTACACTGCAAGATCACATCATTGCAAAAACAAATTTCAGTTGCACATTACTTGTAACTTTAACCACAAACAGAGCAGGAAAGGGGGGGGGGCTTGTTGTACAATAGAACAAATACAGGTAGATGAGTAAGCTGTCTTAGCATAAATAAACGGCAGTGGCAGGGGAGTTGTGCCTCCCACCCACCATTTACACACAACAGTGCAGACTTGAATAATTGTGCCGCAGCTTTCCCGGCTGGACCACCGAAGCACCAATGAGCTTCTGCTGAGGGTCATGGTGGGGTCGTCATGTGAGTCAAAGACAAGCAGTGGATGAGAGGAGGTGAGATATGGCCGATGCACAAAAAAAAAAAAAAAAAAAGCACACAAACACACAACGGCTGCAGCACCGGTGTCTGAATCACAGTGGTAATTTGTAGGCTAAAGATGCTGCTTGTTACTGTAATCATCAGCTCACAGCGGAGGGAAGCTGACAGCAGAGGAGAAGAGTGGAGAGATGATCTGAGGGGAGGGAGGGAGCGGAAAAGTGCTGACAGAGTAGCAGAGGAGAGTAGCAGAATACTGACTGGGAGGAGAGAAGAAGAGTGGGGGATACATTAAGCAGCTCTGTAATTAGAAGATGACATATGAATTCAAGAGGGGGCATGTTAGGGGACTAGGGGGATTCCAGGCTGGTGTGTAGTTACCGTACGCAATGGAGGCATATACTGTTCTGTATAAACCTGCATTTCAAAAATGTGGCACCCAACTTGGATCCCAGCTTCTAAAACTCTAGCTACATTCGAGGACAACACAAGAAGCAGACAAACAGGTTTGTCAGTGTTCAACAGGTGAACTTAACATTTCAGAAAGTGAAACCTAAACATTAATGAACTGTAATTAATAAACTAAGAATTTTCATCGTGTTACACTTCACCTGACCAAATAATAATTATACATGTGCGTATCAGTAAACTCAGACACTGAATCTGAATGTTCTCTTGCCACTTCACATAGCGATCAGTCTGAACAATCTGTTTTCAGGAGGCAGAACTTGGCCCTCAGGTATGAGCAAGTCTGAACACGGGCTGATTAATCACAGGCTTCAAAACTGAACCCAAACCTAAGAATACATCACTACAAAGGTGACATCACCCGTCCGGCTGGCCTATCAGAGCAAAGTGATGTCAACAGGTTGAAACATGTCGAGAGACTCTAAACTCTGACACAGTCGAGAAAATGGAAGATAACTGACATCTGTATTTCACCAGCATTGGTTTTTGTCCTTGCGTAACGCTCTGTGTATCAGGGACAACTCATCTTAAAGAAAAAACAAAAAAATCACACACAAGTTATCTGCATTTCAGAAGACAAATAAATAAATAAATATAAAACACCATCAGTAAAGTGAACGACAAAAGATTTGCTGATGCATTTTTTCAAAAATAAAAAGTATTTGAAAATCTGGGGTGTTCTTAGTACTGGTTCATATCAATGTAAATCCCACCCATCCCCCAACATCCCTATGCACTCTCTCTGTCTCTGATAAGAGCTTTAAGTGAGTGAAACCAGCTCCATGGCTGAGGCTCCGGGACAGGCAGCCAGACACCTCCAGTGCTATCCCTGATAAGCTTATCATTGGAACAGTTTCCCCTGAGAAAAGCAGACGTGGACCAACGAGAACCAGTCGCATGACATGCACCAGACTCAAACGTGCTGACAACAGCTCTGAATATCTACCATAACTACTGTTCAGCTCTTTTTCTTTTCAGTTTTCTTCAAATGGTTATTTTCCCTCTCATTTAACATACCTCTTGATCAATCGATTAATCATTTGATCTATAGAAAGAGAATAGTAAAAAAATATCCATCACGAGTTCCTAGAGCTCAAGGTGACATCTTAAAATATCTTGTTTTATCCAAACAAGAGCTCAAAACCCAAAGATATTCAGCTTAATAATAAAATAAATTGATTATCAAATAATTGCTTTTTACTTTTCTGTCAAACAACTAATCTTATGTGAACCTTGCGTTAATTTGTTTGTTTTTATAACTGGATTGGAGTTGCAGTCTCAAGCAGTCATCAGCTAATCATCTGAAAAAAGTGCAGTAAGGTGAACTGTTAGAGTTCAAAGTGGGATCTGAAATTGTCTGCTAGTTTTCCATTAGTAAGTCCTTCTCTTCAAAACGACACGACAAGCTGGTCACAACAAAACCAGAGGAAACAGCAAATGACGTACTAAGAGTGATGAGCTTTTCATGATCCAAAAAGGGAAACGTGTGACGTTACAGGACAGTGAGTCAGCTCTGCAATGATGGATGCAAAGAGGCTGTTAAACCTGTCCGTTCTCACCGAGCAGCTCCAGGCCTCGTCAGTCCCACCCACAAACAACCTCCTGTAGCTACAAGCTGACCACTCCTGTCTCTGTGGAGCAAACATGTAAGTGACCCCCTTCCTCAGAACAAAAACACTGATGACTGATAATCAATGTGTCATCTTAAATGACGTATTAAAGAGTGATGTATTAAAGATCATTTGTATGAGCATCCTGCAATACGATGCCCTACCACCTACCCTCACCAACCATCAGTGTGTCCGTTATCCCTCTCACAAGCATTCCCAGGTCACTGACCCACCACCACCACACTGAAACTGGGCAGCCAAAACTAAAAGTGACTATTGCAACACTTGCCCATCTCAATCTGGCATGTCATCTGTGACTCAGGGAGCTCATAATTTTTTACATATGTGCAGACACATTCAAGTGTAAATGCATGTCTACAAATACCACTACAGGTTGTCATCACGTTAATTGAATCTAGTGAAAAATGTTGCTTACTAGAAACCCTTTAGAGGCTTTGGCAAAATCATTATATCACTGTTATTGTGATGAGGATTGGACACAGTGTCATGTGTTTATCTGTTATGATTTTCACCATACCCACATTACCCTTGTTAATACTTAGGTAAGTTGACCATCATACACCAAACTATTAAAAGCAACTTTTCTTAGATTTTATGAGACATTCAGCTCAACTAAACATCGAGAACTCGAATGTGATTCTACTATATCTAATGAAATTTGACAAGATCCAAGTGCTGTCTGTTCAAATTTTATATAAAACTGGTGGTCTTCATTACATAAGCCTGACACTGTAGTGATTTACTTACTGTTTAACTTGATTTATGCAGCTGTTACACTGTCAGCCTCTCACAAACTACCCTAAACAACATGTAGGCTGAAACTATGTAGCGCAAAACCCGCAGTGAATGCGACTATTGTTACAAACACACCATATTTAACAGATAAAATCTTGTCATTGTAACAAATGGTCAAAGCTAGGTTGATCTAAAACAATGTCAAACCCGTTTTTCCCCCAGCAGCTTCGTGACAGAGAGGGAAAGAGCCAAATCAGCACAATCTGCATTCTGTCGGAAGTAAGAAGAAAATAATCACTGCAAATTACACAAACATCCACAAACTGCTGCGTTCACATCCCGTTTCAACAACTGGATACGTGCTTTGTCGCTCAAGAGGGTAAAATATGTGTCGTTAGTTGCAGACAGTTTGTCCGACCAACTCCAAGCTCCGTTACGGGACGACCATGTGAACTCTTTTTATTTTCTCCCCAAATCCACATTTAGATCCGATAGTCAACCGTTTCCCCCCCTCGACACTCACCTTGCTTTTCACTTCCACGGCGTTACAATCCACATTTCGCAGAGGTTGCGACTTATTAAAGCTCCGATTCATTTTTGCGGTTGCAGTTTAAAAAAAAAAAAAAAAAATCAGCCGCCTTTGCCCACAGAAAGAGGGGCTCTGGTCCCGGGGTTTCTGCCGTAAAATCCTTTTGCTCCGCTTCTAGTAGACAAGTTTGTGTTCTTCTTTAGTTTAATTCACCTCCTGGAGTTTATCAACGTGCTCGTCCAGACGAGAGGGAGGACTTTACTGGAGAATAAGAGGTGAGCAGCTCGCCGCGTTGACTTATGAGAGTGAGTTAAGTTTTGAAATGACATCAGCCCTCCTAAAAAAATGGGATCTTATGATGCCTTCACGTGTTGCCCGTAATCCCCAACACCCTACTTTTGGACCTCGTAGTAGCCTAATTGTCCTAAGAGTTGACTAATACGCTTATTAAAGAAACAATGCACGAGAAGGAAAAAACATCTCTTAGTCACATATATATAAATATTGTATTAGATAACTACAAGTAATGTATCTCAGTATTTAAGAAGAATACATTCAGGAAATCATCACAAATCAGCTATGTTTCATTGAACATCTTTTGATGAATATGGAGTGCAAAATTTAAAATTCCTTATATTTTCCAAGGCAGGTCTATTAATCAATGATAACCAAAATTCACATTTCTCCAGCCCTATCCATAATTTATTAATCTATTGATCTTTTTTTTTTGTTGTCGTTTTTGACACTTTACTAAAACATTAACCATTTCTGACAGCACCTGAAGGTAGCACCACGCGCACTAGTCCTCCAGTGCACCAGAGGACGCATTTCTTAACACAATTACACCGATCAGCCACACTGATGACAGGTGAGGTGAACAATATTGATTAACTCGTTACTATGGCACCACCAGGTATCAGGTGAACAGTCAGTTCTTGAAGTTCACGTGTTGGACGCAGGGAAAATGGACAAGTGAAAGGATCTGAGTGAGCGACTTTAACAAGAACCAAACTGTGCTTGACCAGTCAGAGCATCTGGCTGAGACGGCATGTCCTGTAGGGTGTTCTTAGTACTGGTCCAAGGAAGGTCCCAAGGGCTCATTGATGCGCGTGGGGAGCGAAGGTTTAGCTCATTACTGTTCAAACAAGGCAAGAAAACTGACACTTTAAATTCACACGCAACGAGACCCAATACTAGTGATAAAATTAGGGTTTTCCTCTTCCCCTGCGTAGCCTACCATGCATATACTTGTATGAATCCATATGATGTAATGGTAACAGGGAATCATCTTTATATCTGCTAACATCATCATCATCTATCACTAAGCGCACAATTTAACAGACAGGCCAGGTGGCTACAAAATAAAACTTTATTGTGTTCATAGCACAATCAACAAACTGATTTAATTTGTTTATGCACATAATAATTGTCTTGACTTTACTGTGCATTATACAGTATCTAAATAACTAACCCAAACCTGAAAAATTGTCACTGAAACACTTCCTTACTTATTGGTGTTATAACATGGATTCCTTTGAGGCCTATTGATATTTTTCACTGTTTCTGTCCCGTGGATCCTCCAAACTGTAACCAACACCCACAGTGTAAAGCTCTGTGATGAGTGTATCTGACTGCTGTCCTGCTTTACAACATTCCTGGGCCCCTGAAGCTGCCTGTACACAACAGCTGCAGATAACATTGCCCCCCACGAACTGCAACTACTGCTTGTTTACTCACTACAGGAATGTGTTGACTAGTTACAAACCCTCTATAGGTATAGACTGTTAGAGGCTTTCATTGTGGCTATACCAGTGTTTTTTACCATGTGATTTGATGTAATGCGAGTTTTGGTTATACATTTGTGCTTGTTTTATTGAACAGAAATTGGGTTTAAATGTGCTGTTGTTTTATTTTAGCATTTCCTGTAGTTTAGTAATAATGTGCAAGTTGAATGCGTTTGTATGATTCTAATAGTTTATCATGTGGGGAATATTTTTCAGCCTTTTCATTCATAGACTGAAAGCAAGCATGATTAGCTGATACATAAATAATTTACAAAGGTTGTGTTTTCATCTGTTAAACTTGTTATTGTTGCTCACTAGTATGGCAAATCAGAAGGCTAAAGCAGTCACTTATTCAAAACGTATCGCTTTAATACATGAGGTTCATCATTTTGGACATGACATCAGTCAGTGATTTGGGATAACAATGATTGAAATAATGGGAAGTAAATTTACTGAAGCTAATATATTGTATGTAACATTGCCTATAGTGCAAAGTAAGTAAGAGGAATTAGGTAAACAAGCTTATAGTGCCAACCTTCGGCCTGTATGTGGTACTGCATGATTCCACTAAGATTCCACTTTAACAGTGCTATGAAAACGCCTGGACCCTTATATATAATTTTGTTTTTTTCACAGTATTTTTCACAATTATTTCATTGCACTGTTGTAAGTATTTTTACACAGTTAAAGGAACAATATTTTACTTGCAAATATTGCTGATCAGTCAGTTAGATAAACTGAACGTACACTTGTGGGCAGGTTTCCTCGCCCGAGTGTCCAGTGTGCGATGCCATGTTGCAGTGAACTCAGTGTGGGCTTATGTGGGATACGTTTCATACCCTTACTGGAAGGGAGAAGGAGGGGTTATGACCATGACTGCCCTTGCTTGAAAAAAATAAATAAAACCAAACTTCATTTTCCTCATGGGCTTTCTCTAATACAAGCATTCTTGCTGAGATTGGTGGCAGGCAACACACAGATGCAAACATTTTACAGCAGAAAGGTGGAAAGCTTTATTTAGTAACTTGTGTAATCAAGCAGGGATTAGTGAGAAATATTTGATCAAAACTTCTCACCGTGCCGCGAAGATCTCCCTGAGGTTCTAGCCACAAATTTGATTGCCATTTAAATTGGACGTGATTGTGCCTTCGAGCCAAGAACATCTGGTAAACAAACAAAATCTCAAATAATCCTAGTTGAAAAATACACACAGAAATATCTGCTTTGGTTTCAACCTTCCTCTGAGTCCTCACAGTCAACAGGAGTCATGCTTTTGTTCCCAGGATTTATATAGCACGTAATGTGGACATGACAGAGAGTCCTATGGTCTTCGGTTCCATATAGCACATAATGGGAACCTGAAAAAGATGTTTTTAAGATGTATTCAGACCCTGGGAACATAGGACCCTGGAACACTGGTACTCTCTGAAACACAGCATTGCAGGGAAAACAAATACAGATTTAATCATCAGATCAGAACATCAGATAAAATACAACACTCATGAACAAAATCACATCAGAGCTAACCGTAAATTCTAAACTCCATACAGGAGTAATCGAAAGTCAGTAGTGCAGAGTCAGAATCAGCCAGGGGCCAGGTCTAATTAGATTTTGGATGAACAAAGTCCAGGCAACCATTCATTCATTCAGTATGACTGTAAATCTTTTCTAATTGTTTTAAAACATGACACAAGAGACTTCAGCTGCAGCCTCAGTGTTACATCACTTTGCAATGATAGCAGACTGAGCTCAGTACATCACTGCTCGTAATACACCCAACATACAGTACATGTGTCGTCTAAATCATACCCTAATGTCTGTCTCCTCAAAGCCAAAAAGAAAATTGCTATGACATTACACACACAATAGTGTAGCCTGTAGGTATTGTTAAATACGTGGGAGACAGTTTGGAACTTACACAGTGTGAGACTCAATGAAATTGTCCCAGATCCATTTTGTAGGATGAATCTCACCTGTCTCTTTTCCCTTTAAAGAGTAGTCCCACATGTGACCAGCAGAGGTCAGCACATACCCACACAAAGCTTGTACTTCAGGTCTCAATGTAGAGCTGACACAACAATTACAAAGCATGTTTGTTTTGTTTTTTTGCTTTCAACCTAAAATTGTCTGAATAATATGTGAAGTGGACATGCAGCAAACAGATTTTGTATGCATGACTGCAAGATGAATGCACAATATTATTCCCACTCAGCCCAAAATAGGACTTTTCACCAAAAATCAAGACTTAGCATTTAACAGCACATACAAAAAAGAATTCACACGGAGAAAATCTTTCCCTTTAGTGTGAAAAGATGGGAAAGAAGATGATGATCATAATCAAATATTATGATCTGGAACATCTAAAGATATTCTTCAAAGTGTGGGGCCTACTGAAATTTAGTGGTAAGAGTGGTTTAATAATTAAACCCTTTCATATGCATCACGAATGTGCCCTCCGCTTTTAAATAAGTACTGATCCTATATCGGTGGGAATATGAATGAGTGAATACATGACCTGAAATCATAATGCTGTAATGAAAGACAAAGACACGGCAACGACAAGGCAAGAGCTGAGAACTGGGGAAAAAAAAGAAATAAAGAATTGATGGAAGACAGAGAAAAAAGGTTTCAAGCAAATGAATCAGTGTAAAAAAAAAAAAAGCAGAAGTGAAAGAAAGAATAAATGTCGAAAGAAGAGAGTAAGGAGGAAAGGAAAGTAAAAAAATAAGAGAGGCTGAGTGAATCAGTGCATTCATACAGGAACTCTCACTTTCCCCTCCTCATAAGATGTGTGTGTGTGTTGCGGAGCATGGCAGACAGTCACTTTATACCCAGAACTCACAGCAGTGTGTGGTTTTAATCCAGCTCCATATGTCTGAATTCAGGTGGTCCTTCGGTGGAAATGTGAGAGGAGAAGATTACAGTGAGATGAAGAGATACTCGTGGTAATCCATCCTCTGTGCAGAGACAGAGAAACATCAGGAGCTGGTTATAGGCAGTATTTAGACGGCAACAATGCCAGCCTAAAGTCAGAGAGACCGACAGAAAGGCCCCCGATTCAACCCTCCGCTCTGTTCTGCTCCACTCACTCTCTGATTAAAGAGAAAGGAGGACACGCACACACACACACACACACAGAAATACTGCCTTCACGTGCATCTCCGGGTGATCTCAGCATTCAGGTCGTATTGAACAGACACTGTGGTTGTGTTGTAACGTAAACAGAGCTGCAGCCTTTCCTCCTGATCACACTGAGTCATGACACACCATCAGAGTCTCCAGCCGTGCCCTCTGACTCGCCTACTCAGTGGACAAAATGAAATGCAGGCACAGTGCATGTTGCAAAATGGAAAAGTAATCTTTTTCTTTGCCATCACTCTGGCTTTCTCTCCCGCTGTGGAGCACTCAAGGTATATATGTCTGAGTGTTAGACAGAGAGAAGGAGTAGAAAAGAAAAAAAAGAGGTAGAAGAGGATGGTGAGAGTCTGTGGAGGAGGCAGAAAGATAGGCAGTGAAATGAACACATGCAGTGTTGTTGGCAGACGCTTTCTACAAGGCTGTCACCTCTGTTAAAGGGGCAACTTCAGTAAGGAGTGCTGGCCACACATCTGCTGCTGTCAGATATTTAAAGGAAAATAAATATCTTTACATCTTATGCTGGTGAAAGCTACATTATAGTACCGGACCTTAGTGCAGAAAATGATACAGTGGATCATACTGCACATAGCAGTTTCTTTAAATTCTTCACAGAATTAGATTTGCAGGATCCTTTTCTGTCTTCAAAAGCTGCTTGAAGACCTGCCTCTTCCAACATTCATTCTCTGGCTCTTAAAAAAAGAGAAATTTCAATTTCAATGCACTTATGTCTTACTTCATGCACCTGCAACCTTGTGGCACTTGTGTCAAGTGGAATTTGAAGCTGAATGATGCAGCATCACTGTAAAGCTTCTTCTTGATCTTCTCTGGCTTGGTTCATACCCTCTGTTCCTTTCTTAGGACAACAGTGCCTGCTAAATTAAAAGAACATGTAAATGTAAAAAAAAGTGGGTCAACATCTTTGTTTGCTACCATACTGTGTTTTAAATCCTATTTTACTGTAAAGCATTCTCCAGTGAGATAAACTTTCTTGTGCTACTGTCCAAATCTGGTGTGCCTCAAAGTTCCATTTTAGGGCCACTATTTTGCTTTAACAGAATATGCATACTCTAGGGGACATTATTTGCAAATGCAATATTAATTTACATTTCTATGCGGATGACATTCAGCTATATGTACCAATACCAACTAGTGACACTAGCAGTTTAGTTGTCCTTCATTGATGACATTAAGGACTAGATATTGAAACTTTTTAGGCAACATTTCAACAGTTTTAGGCAAATAGATATCAGAAATTAAGAAATCATTTTTATTTGACCCTCCCCACTCCATCAATCTCTTCCATAATAACTTTGGCAGTCTGACAATCATTGTAAAACCTGTAGCTTGAAACCTAGAAATGCTTTTTGACTATTTTCTCAGTTTTGGTGCTTAACTAAAAGGTTGTACAGAGCACCCGCAATGGATTTTTACCAATTCAAGTAAGCACAAACACATCACCCATAACTTGCCCTTCCCATTCACTGGCAAGTGGCTACTTCATTTTGAATTTCATTTTACTCAATTCATTCAAGGCAAAACCTCTGGTCTGGCCTAACATTTGTGAACTTCTTAGCCATTATGAACCACTTTCCAAACTGAAGTCCTCTGACAACGGTCCCCTGGCTGCTCCTTGATCCAAAAGCCATTGCTGTCAAGACTCCACTGCTTTGAAATGCCTTGTCAAAAGAACTCATGCGTTTTACATCTATGTCAACTTTCATGTCTCTTCTCAAGACATATTTCTCCAGACAAGCCTTTTAATAGGTGTGCAGCCTCCATTTTCACAATTTTTCTTTCTGTGTTTTTATCACTTTTCCCTCGGATGCTGAGGTTTTTTGAGGGGGGGTATCCTTGTTCGCATTAGTTTGGAAGCACACATGCAAGAACACACACACACACACACACACACACACACACACACGCACATGCAGGTAAGCACACCAAAATGCACATACCCTCTTGATTGACCTGCCACTGAGTGTGCCACTGTCATGCTGATAGCTTCACACGGACATGAGTGCAGGCAAACACACATACACAGGGCTGTGAAATCTCCACTGCCTTTACTCATTACCTCAATTTTTTTTCTCCACGTGCACACACTTGCACACACCCACATACGTTTCACACAATGCCACCTCTCACACATTGCCGCCTGCTTAGTTTCAGTCCTGCATTGACGTCCCCCTCTCGTCCACACTGTGTGATTTGTGGAATCTTTTGATGTGTAAAGTGGCTACGACCTGCAGCTTGATCTGGACTTTGTCACGGTTTCTGGAGTCAGCAAAGTCTACAGGCCAGTGGAAGAAATGAGAATGTGTGAGGGCACTTCCACACTAGCAAGTTAGTACAAATCCAGCAACAGTTCACTCATAAATGTGGTCATGTGAACCCTTTTTTTGACACCTGTATGATGTGGTGTGAAAATCTACTTTGCTGTCATCAGGCAGTTTTCTCTCTTTAGTATCAATCATCCTCAGGTAGTAGGTATCCCATTGGCTTCCTGAAAACCTAGATGTCTTCACAAAGAATATAAATGCACAGTAGTCTGCCTGATTCAGCAATAGTTCTATCTGCTCCCCCGTTGATGCACAAACACCTCCATCATCCTCCAACACACTCGTCCTCCTTTCCCTTCCTGTGACGCTGTGCAATGTGGTTCATTTCTTCTCCCTCCAGTATGAAAACATCAGCCATCTGGTCGAGGGGTGAAAGGTCAAATCTCAGGCTGGTAATGAGGATGGCGTCGCTAGGGGGATGTAGGAGGGGTGGGAGTATGTGTGTGTGTGTGTGTGTGGGTGGGTGGGTGCGTGATTGTGTGTGTGTCTATGCGTGCAAGCCTGGCTGAGCATGTCTGCTTCCTGAGTGAGCATTAAACATTAACGAGTGCGCTCTGTGAGTCTGGAGAGAGGACAGAAGATGTGAGTAGAGGGAAAGAGACACTGCATGGACAAAGTCACTTCACAGAGAGGAGAGGGAGGAGAGAAAATGTGCAGGTAGATCCGTGAATGCACGAACACAACACACACACACACACACGCACGCACACAAATGCACAGAAAGACAGACTGCTTGTGGATACACTCTTCCTTTTCAGTCACTCTCTCCTCAAAAAGCTTTCCCTCTTGTTTATTGACTCAGCCTTCCAACATTCAGTACATCAATAGCTCTGGTCGATGAGAAAGAAAAAAGGCACAGAGGCTACTGCTGTGACGGAGATGTGTGTGTGTGTGTGTGTGTTTGTGTGTGTGTGTGTGTGTGTGTGTGTGTGTGTGTGTGTGTGTGTGTGTACCTGAATGTGCCTGCATGTTCATCAACCTTTCCTTCCACCCAAGCCATTTAATCCAACACATCCCATAATTTGTTTCAGTTATTTTCCACCATGACTTTTATCATTTCCTCTGCATTTCTACTGGGGGTAACTATAACGTGCAGGTCTGTAAAAAGGTAAGGTGTAAGATAATAATAACAGGGCTCCTTTTCCCCACTGCTGCCTAATTGGTTGGAAATCACAATGGGCCAGCAGTGAGACTCAACAGTGGAGTCAGGTACAGTGAGCTCACAGGTAAACTGAGTTATACTTCCTTTTATGCTCTTTAGAGACTATTCCTGTGTGTGTGTGTGTGTGTGTGTGTCGGCGTAGTTGCCATGGAGATGCAAAAGTAATGGAATACCCATGTCCTCAGTGGTAAACCCACCTCTCGCTCTATACCAGTAACCTTTGGGTGTGATGTTTTAGTCTCTGTCCCAGACCACAGAGCAGTTTAATCATGTAATAACCCTAATAAATGTATAGCAGCAGGTCCCTACATACATTACACATGTTAGTGCACATATTGATACATGTGTGTGTTACAGTAATAGAAAATGAACACAAGGAGAATAGAAAGTCACTGGAATTACAGTATATACTGTACTATACAGTCAATTCTATAGCATATATACAGTTGTGCAACAGGTCAATGTCCAGAAGACCATTTTTGGCTGTTCTTGGAACAGAAGTCTCCGTTGAAGCTGAAGTTGAAGTTTACAAGTCACATTTTTCAGATGTTTTTCTGCAATATCATACATATTCAGGCACATTTAAATGGATTTGCACAAGGTAAAATGAACCATTTCTCATGAATTAATGTTAATGTCTGTTTTAACCCTTTCATAATTTTTTCAGATGATCCAGTCATTTAGTCAGAAGTGTATCTCATCCACACTCTTAATCCTCAACTTCATTTGAAAAATTCAAATTATGGATTTGGACAGGGACTTTTCTCAAGTCAGGATTGGGTTAGCACTAAATTTTCTAATCAAAGTTATAAAATCTAAATCTGGATAAAGGGGTGAAGTTTGGGTTTAGGAGTGAGTGGTGAAGCAAGCAAGTGGCTGACACAGCTGTCAGTCAATTAGAGTGCCCCCCAAACTTCTATTGGCCTTAATATCTTCCTAATGAAACAACGGTTTGAAAACGTGAATGTAGATGTATACAGTTTGTATTTCTACAGTTAAGTTGGGAATTTCCCTTTATTTCAGCACATTTGGAGTTTTTGGCCACTAGAAGAATGTCAAAATTTACTCCAACTCTTTGGCCACTGGGATTCTTGTTTGATAGACACTGACCTCTGCATTCCTCATTGACAATTTCAAATGAAGTGGAATTAAACCGACCGTATGTCAAGCTCTGTTTTATGTCTTACGTCCTATACACTAACTATATACTATATACTATAACTAAATGACAGGTTAAATACATTGCTCTCATATTTATCTTCTTTAGACAGATCTTGTTTGGAAATACACTTGTTGAAATTCAGATTCTGGGTATGGACATTACTCTGGCCACAGCAGCTGAAATGTTTTTTTCTCGTGAACAGCAGTGAGTCAGAGCACCATTCAGAGACGCACCAGTGTTTAATGTTTTGCCTTTAATGTCCCTTTGGTATTTTTAGGTATAAAATATCAGAGAGGAGAGGGGCTGGACTGGAACATTAGTGTGTATGATGTGTGTAGTGTATTGATTATTTATCTCTTAAAAGTGCAAGCATGAATCTTTCACTCAAGGGAAAACTGGGGAGACTTTATGCTTCTTCTGTGCCTTGAAGCCTGGATATGTACAATTTGTCTTTCTGGATACTTGGGACGGCCAGGGGAAATTAAAGATATAATTCACAACATATTCACAGAACATATTCTGGTAGACTCTTGTTTTTACTGTATATAAGCCTGGAGGACTGTCTAGTCTGGTGAATCATTTCTGTCTTTAGACAAACATCTCATACCCTCTGACTGTATGTGTGTGTGTGTGGGTGTGTGTGTGTGAGCGCACATATACATACCCGCTTTTCTTTAGTATTTATATCCAGAAAACAATCAGATGTGTAACTCAGATGGTAGCTATTACTGGTATAATTATCAACATCACCAACTACTATTATGTAACATAAGGGTGTTAATGTTATTTGAGGTGGATTCAGGCTCTGGTGCAGGTGATTACTGGACATCGGGGTGCAGTCTTGTCTAAACTCACCGTCATTTAGCCTTTAAATTTCAAGGAGGGATGATGTTATTACAGTATCAGCAGGCCACATCTTCCACACCATGTAGACTGTTATCGCTTTGCAGACTCAAGGGGGCGCTGAATGTCACAAGCAGGCCAGGCTGATGGTGAGATGAGAACATGTGTTGCACCAGTGACAAAGGCCTCTGCGGAGTGTGGCTCACGCTTTCTTACATTTAAACCATATTCAGGAAAAACTGTTGCGTGCCTTGTAATTCACATCTCCGGCCAGAGCTGGCAGCTTTAATCCATTATTTTCTATTCGGCTCTGGGCTGTCGTAACAGTGTGTCCTTTTAACTATTCTGGCCTGATTTAACCTCAAATTTCCAAACCGACACTGACATAAAACCATACCTCTGGATACTTTGGTTAAATTTGAATTTCTGTTCTATGTTCATATCTGCAAGTGAATAGCAGTAGCAATAGCAAAGTCAGAGCAATAAATAAAAGATAGGGAAAAATAAGCTTTCTCAAAACTATCACAAAGTGCTTCACAGAAAGCAGAAAATCAAATTTTAATTACAAGAATAGAATCAACAATGCAGGATATCTGTATGAAAATCCAAGAGGAATAGTCTATAAAACAAAATGAAGTTATTTAACAGAAAAGTAAATGTATACAGTGTGTGCTACAGAATTGAAAATGAAATTCACCATGCATAGGTGATTTTAATTGAAAACATGTCAGTGCAGCATGGTTTGTCAGCGCTGTGAAACAGTGTGAAACATGTTTGCAGCATGAAGGTTCCTGTCACTCGGCGAGAAGATCCCAACCCGGACATGGAGACAGAGACAGTCAGATGCAGACACAGTGTCTCGGCCTGTCCTCCTCCCTACACTAGTAGTAAAGAGTGTTTATGTGAGCAGTCTGCAGCATGAGTGCGTCCCACACGGCTCCTTGATTGAAAGAAAACAACATCAATCTAGCACAGGCCCCAAGGCCTTTAAATAACTGGCAGGCTATTTAGATCAGAGATCCCATTCCCTCCCTGCTGCTGCTGCTGCTGCTGCTGACTTTGGACACACACATACAGTGACACACACAAAACCGCACTCAAGTACACACATTTTGTTTGCTCACAGATAAATTCATTAATATATGAACACATAGACAAAACAGATCTGTCTCTCTCTCTGCCGCTCCTTCACCATTTATACCTCGATCGCCCCTCATCATCTTCTCCTCCAGTCCCTCCTCCACACTTCCCCCCTTCCCAAGTGTATTGTGGTCATTTTCATTCATCGCCCCCATGATGCTAAAGTGTCAAGGTTAGAGTGTGCCAGTTCTCACACATGCACACGTGCACACACACATGCGCACACGCACACACACACACACACACACACACACACATGAATACAGGAATTAGTCAAGCGTGCATATTCCTTCTTCTCCCTTTCTTTGCCTCTCTCGCTCCTCTGCTGCCCCCTCTCTTTGTTGGCAGGGGCCTTTGGTGTGTGTGTGTGTGTGTGTGTGTGTGTGTGTGTGTGTGTGTGTGTGTGTGTGTGGGTGTGTGTGTGTGTGAGGGAGGGAGGGAAAGAGTTTAAGGGGTGAGGAGTTGCAGGCAGTATGAGGGGGGTTATCGGAGGTGTGGGCTGGGGTTTAACTGGGTTTGGGGGTGTTATGTTGTGCTGATGTTTATATGTATATACTTGATCTGAATGGAGTAAACTGAATAACTCCCTGAGCAATCAACTCATTCACCACAGTTTTTTTTATCTTTTTATTTTACTTCCTTATTTAGAAGGCTACTTTGAGATGAAAACGTGAGACTTACGTCTGACAAAACTGCAAGCACAAAATGAAAGTCCTTGCTTGTAGTTTTTCTCCAAATGTGTGAATGCAGCACTTTGGAAATGATGAATAGTTTTTTTTAAAAGAGAAGTGAAAGGAATGCAGAGAAGGGGAGTGGAAGAAAGGATGCATGTGAGGTTGAGGTTTTCGCAACTCCATCATTTATGGCTGGTTAAAATTTATTTTTTTGTTCGTATAGAAGCGTCACACTACACAACACACTGTGATGTAAGAGGTGTGAGAGTTAAAAAAAGGGGTGTTAAATGTGTGATGTCAGAGGAAGTGATCAACACACGCACGATGGCCTGCAGTTAGAGCATGAGTGTTTCCTCATTTTTCATTGAACCCTCACAGTGGAGGACAACACAATCTAAATATGTCATTTTTACCCCCTCTTTACCCCTACCCCATCTTTACATCCTCCCCTAAACTCCCCCATCCTTCTAAGAAAGAACCATCCCCTCTTACCCCGGTGTGGCCGCTCCCCCCAACCCTAAAGCAGTGCCCCCTGAGAACAGAGGTAAACATGCCCCCACCCCTCCTCCCTGTTCCCCTCACCTCACTCCCTGCACCTCCTCCTCTTTCTCTGCTGGTTTGCCAACGGGGCTGCTTTCTCCACTTTTTGTTCGGCATTACGAAACATCAAACTCAGGGCACACTTTGAAGATGCTGCAGAAAAAAAAAAAGGCAAGGCAATGATGAAGATCAATTTGTAAGGTATGGGGAACATCTGCGCATGCTTTCTATGTATTTACAACTAGAAAGTCATTTGGCTGATGGTTTGCCTCACCGCCTAGCAACTGAAGTGTACATCCAGCTCTTAGTCTCCTCATTTTCAGTAAAAAAAATAAAATAAAATAAAATAATCACAGAAAAATGTACGTAAAAGAATGGATATGATATTTGAATGGTGCTAGTCTTGCTAAACTAAAGAGAAGAATGAATAATAATCGCTGACAGGAAAATGAATAAATCAAATGTTAAAGCAGGGTCAGTAGTTGTGTCTTTGAAACAGTGACTTGCATCATTTAAATCTATCTATCCTACATTCACTCCGGTTGTCTTTTACTCGAGAGACCGTGAATGCCAAATCTGGTCCTTTTTTTTTTTTTTTTTTTTTTTAAATAGCTGATATGTTTACTGTATGTTCATGCAATGTTGGAGTAGAGATTGTGTAGGAGGGAAAAGGGAACGTGGGAGAGACGAGCGAAGAGGAGGGAGAACTGCTATTGAGGCTATGTTAGTGTGTGTGAGTGTGTGTGTGTGTTGTTTTCTTCCCTGTAGTGCAATTAATACTCATACCTAGAAGTACAAAAAGAAAAGAAATTGTTAAATGAGTTGTACCACGATTACAACACAAGTAAAAAAAAAAAAAAAATCAAATCGAATTGTGTTTTTATTTTTCAAAAACTCATTTACATTTTCAGCCATTCAGAAGTCATGAGCTCATCTACTTCTCTGAGAAAAGAGGAACAAATTCTCTGTGCACGGGTTTCTAACTGATTTGCAACTTATCCATCTACCAGTGCCCCCCCCCCCG
>NW_019525029.1:2886727-2922201 GCF_002814215.2 Seriola lalandi dorsalis | reverse complement strand
CCCCACCCTCCCACCACCACCACCTTCACTGCAGATGTGGAGATGGATGAGGCTTCATCGTGCATCTCTGTCACCCGGCAATGCAGTCCGCTGGGTCACCTGGTAAAGCAGCCCATATGGTAGGAGGTTTTGATAACCCACGCACACACACACACACACACACACACACACATATGTACATGTGCATGCACATACTGGGCAAGTGAAAGGGAGAGGCTGCAGACTCTGCAGAAAATGCCTCCTCCTCCCTTCTTTTTTTTTAAAACGAAACATGATGCAGACCAGTCCCCACCTCCTCCTACACACACATTTAAACACACACACACACACACACACACACACACACACACACACACACACGCACTTATGAGGTGTCGCTGGTTGAAGACAGACAAGGCAGGTCTGCTTAGGATTAGTTCACAACAACCCTATAGCCCTGTCCCAACAGTCTGGACTTGGCTTCCTTGTCTTACTATCTTTCTTCCACACCTGTTCTAGTACTGATTTCTACAGTAGCTCTCTCAATACTTAGCTATTATATTTCCTTTGAACCCCCATTTTTATTTCATGTCTGGATATTTTGTGGCAGCAGATACACAACAGGGATTCAGAGCATTAGAATTTAACACTTATCTGCTGCTGAGAAGTTACAGGAGCCTGGTGAGAACGCTATGTGCCCTTCAAAGGTCCCTGCAGGCTGAATTTATTTGCTTCAGAGCCTCCAGGAAACAATCTCCATTGTTCTAAAGGTTTCCCTCCTGAAAGGCTCTGGGGGTACGTTACCTCATAAAAGAGACTGTTAATGTACTCTGACCTGGGGTGGGATTATTATTTTGACAATCTCTTGGCACACGGGGAGGATTCGGCTCAGTGTACGGCCTGCCTTGCCGGATCATTCAGAGCAGGTTGGACAAGGTGCCATCGAAACACAGATGTGCGATCAGCTATCAAAGAAAGCTAACTAGGTGTTTTGGCTGAGCTTGTGACACACCACATGAGCGGCGGAACGGTGGAAATGAAACAAAGGAAATATGTACAAAGGCAGCCTGACGGTTTTGCACATGCACACGTAAATAGCTACAGAATGTGTACATGCTCAGAATCACGCAGACAACGGTTTTTCTCAAGTCTGTTGTGTCTGAGTCCACTCTTGTTATAAAGGTGTTCACTGAAAGAAGTTCTTCTGAGGTTCAGAGCAGACCAAAGCCTTTTTGTTGTCTGTGCACATGCAGGCATGTAGTTCTAGAGCAGTTTGCATCTGTTCAATGCACCAAGGCAAAATGTGAAACACAAGTGAAATAAAAAAGTGGAAAAAGCCTATGTGCCATTTTGAATGTTACAAAAAACATAAAGCTGTTTTTTTAAAAAAAAGAAATAAAATGGGAAAATGGGTCACTTGTAGTGATGAATCTGCAAAGAATAATCAACCAAACCTTCAGCCCCTCTCGACTTTATATTGAATTTCAGCTCATTGTTTAACTGTAGAGCATCAACTTTACTGATAGCTCATAGTGTTGATCCACTGTCCAAAACCTGCTCAGCACCAAATATGACCAAATATGAGGCATACAGTTAGTGACCTGTTGGTGAACATAGTGGAGAACTAAGCAGCCGGATATTTCCCACAGGAGTTGCTAGAGACCAAAAACAAAGATAAAAGAAGAGTGAATATTGGATTTACATTCACCAGGTGGCCAGACACATGACTCAGAAAGAACGGTAACGTCGCTCTCTAACTGCTAAATGTGTAAATAAGCAACTGTTTGTCCACCACGTTAACGCAAACGATGAGGATATGAGAGTTCGCAGGGTGTTTCTGCTTCCTCCATGTGGCCAAAAATATCAGTATCAGCTGTTTTTTTTTTTCTTTTGAAAAATCTTTGTAATTAGTTTTACAGTGACATTCTTCACTGCACACTTTGAGAACAGGATCAAATAGTAGGAGTGATCCATTCTGTTTGAAACATTCATTTGTAACCTTGATTGTGTTTCTGCCAAGTCATGCACTGGTAAACAAACTCTTTCAGGCATAATTTCTTCTACAAACAAAAAAAAAACCCAAAGATTAAATTGAGAACTCAAGACCTGGAAAAAAATATTAATATCTTCCGGTTTGGATGCTCTTATATCAGGCACAAACCCTGGTCAAAGCCAATATAGAAATCAGGTAATACATAACTTATGTAACACATCCTGCTTTTAATTGCTTACTAGACGTTCAGAATTGATGTTAAGCTTTTACTCATCACCTGCAAAGCAGTTGATTGTCTGGCTGGGCCCGGTGTATTCGCCAGGGTGCACCACTTGGTTTGTGGAAGATTTAAATGCCTGCTTAAAACAAATCAAACAAACAAATAAAGTGATATACAACACACAATGTTATATGCATTTCTATTTATTCACGTGATTACAGCTTTGTAATTAAAAATACGATAAAACAAAATTTTTTAAATCTAGTTTTTCATTTTGACATGAATTGCTCATGCCACAAAGTGTATTGTATTTCACTTCATGTCATTGTTTTATTCTATTTTTTCCTGTGGGCATTTTAGTGAAAGCTCCTGAATTTTAGAACAGTCTGCCACTCTCAGTGGGCTCAGCCAATCAGTTTCTACCTTTAAATATCTCCTTTATAAAAGTGCTTTTTTTTTTACTAATTTCTCTTTTTGTTAGGGTTTTCTTAATTTAATATACGCCCTCTAGGTTGATGTTGTACAAAGATGCAATAGACAGTAAATGAAGATATTATCATCATCATTATTAATAAAATCAAAACATCAAATTCAAAAGATTTCTAACTGCATGCAAACATGAAGGTGTTATAAAAAGAAATAAAATAAGCCACCAAGAAATATTTTCAATCTATGATTTGGAAACTTCAATTAGTTCTCACTATGTGTGGTTTGTGCTCCTGCATATTTGTGTTTAGCTCAAGTACATGATCTCACACTGCTTCGTGTAGCTCTTCTGGTGCACCTTGCCACATATACATGCATACACACATACACTCATGGTGGCCCTTGAGGAAGTGGTTGAAGGCTTTCTGGTTTCACATATCTTATTCAGTTTGTGTGTGTGTGTGTGTGTGTGTAGGTGTGTGTGTGTGTGTGTGTTCGTGTGTGTGTGTGTGTGTGTGTGTGTGTGTGTGTGCGTGTGCGAGTGCATGGCAGGGATTAAGAGAGGCCCTGCTCAAGGTAAAAAGACAGACGCGGTCACTTCTTCCTTTGTCTCTCTCTCTCTTGTGTTCTCTTTCTCTCTCCACTTCACAATCTTTTCCTCCCGTCCTCTCTCCTTTCTCTCCATCTCTCTCCCCGGTGGCACAGTGATGGATGGCAGACCGCAGGGGTGAAGGTGGAGGAGTGTGTGATCAACAGCCAGGCCTCTGTGTGTTTCTGAGTGTGTGTGTGTGTGTGTGTGTGTGTGTGTGTGTGTGCGTGTGAAGTTCTCTCCAGGAATGGTTGTGTACGCAGGTAAGCAGTGTGTGGTGTGAAGGCTGTAATGATGAAATGAGTCACTAATCACAGTGATTAGCGTGTTGATGAGGGGGAGGCAGCGACTGGTCTGGGATGGTGCTGCTTTCAAACACAAGCACACACATGGACAAAAGCACACAGACGAAACACACAAGAAGCTCTACCCACTGAAGTGTAAACACACACTGGTTAAATATGCGCAGACAAGTGTATGTCCTCTATAGATTTAACCATCCAGACACACACATGTGCACACACACACACATGTGCTTGCATAAAATTAATTCATTGAGCTCATTTAATGGTCTGTGGGCTTTATGCTCTCACGTGTCACCATCACTTACAATGGAAATAAAACCTGAGCACATTACACTTCAATTAGCCGTTTAATACGTCCCATTAAATGACTCCTATTTCAACTGGTATATGATAACAGTTTGAAAAGTGATATTGGATTTTATGGGCTATCCTCAGTAAATCTATAAGTTAACGGGGGCTAAGGTGGCTGGTCTGAATGTGGCGAAATTGAGCAGCAATGATGTGACTTTAAGGGGGAGAATCACGGGTTATCTCGAACAGATTAAGTGTTGGCGAACAGCTAAACAGAAAAAGCTGCATTAAGGAGTTCCTGGATAAAGTCACGTTTACCAAGGACATGCTCTTTAATACTTCAAGCAATTCTGGCCCCAGAAAGGGAAAATATATATAAAACACATTTTGTTAAGACTGTTGAGAAAGAGGTGAGATTCCTATAGAGGACCACGAGAGTGACAAGATTTAGGCCCTTGCCTCTAAATTAGAGAGGCTCAGAAGTGACAGAACTAAAACTGAATGAAAACAAATTGGGTGGCTTAAAAGCAATGCAAATAATCATTTACTCATTAACTGTCAACAATTGTATTTAAGTACAATTTTGAAGTATTTGGATTTTACTCACATGTTTCCATTTCTTATTTCTTACTCATTGACATAACTAGTAATTTTAGATTAACATTTACACAAAAACAACATTGAACATTCGCAAATATACTATGACAAAACAAGATGCATTGTGGTACACAAACTGTCTCTGCCCTCTGATCATACGTGTAAACAGACATCATAAAGTCAGATGACAGGCTGTTTGAACTCTTATAGTCATCGCTTTACAATATGTTCACACAGAGTTTGGGGAAAATGGATTTACACATGAGGTTCTTTATAAATGAAATGAGTTACGGAAAGTTTTTAAAGTAAAATCACTACGTATTGTGAAGGAAACTTATAATGTAGAATCATTGTAGTCTGTATGTAGCTAGTGTGTTGTTGTGAAATTCTGTTTTGTCTGTGCTTACACTCATGAAGTACTATGTTTATTCTTGCACATCTTGATCTCAGTGAGACTCCCTGTAAACATTTGCTCCACCTCAACAGCTACAACATAAACAAAATTGCTTGCATTAGATCAGTAGTAAAACAGGATTGTTCAGGAGGACTCTTACTTTGTATATTTCAGTACATTTTGCAGATAATACCTCTAACGCCTACTTGAATAAAAGCAAGTGAATATAATACTTACATAAGTCTTATATACTAACTTGAATACAATCTATGAATATAAGGTTTCCCTGCAGCCATTGAAGTCCTTGATTTTCATGCATTACAAGTATGTACTGGTTCATAAACTCTTATGGGAACCTTTTCTGTCACCTTTTCTACTGTTAGACATGTTTTTCAGACAACTTGTAAAATGCATGTAAACACCTTCATCTTCCACAGGCTGCACCTCACATCCTGTGTGTGTGTGTGTGTGATCACACAGGGGAATATATGTCAAACCACTGCGGTGTGTTACTCACACCTTGAACACACATGTTTCTTTGCAGATGCACAAGCGCACACGCACTTGTGCACAACACACACAAGCGCTCGTGCAGCCATGTAAGCAGCATGCAAAACAAGCCCAGCCGCCAGCAGCACCGCGATGAGGCCTCACTGTTCAACAAGGCACAAACACTCCTTTCAAACGCCAAGCAGAAAATAAGCAGCTATGAAGACACACGCCTCTGCCAAAACACTGACTCTGGTTTGCTCCCTGCTTGTTAAACTGATATCTGGATCTTAGAAGCCAAACAAATGAGAACCATGTCCTAAAAAAAAGTGTGCATTGCTGAACGATGATCAGTGTAATTCTTCATGTCTATCTGTTTGAAAACCAGCATCCGGCTCAATTTATCATTCCCACTGTGTGTGTAGATGCGGGTTTGTGTGTTAATGCTTGATTTTACATTTGTGCATGTCTCTGTTGGTGATTTGTCATGCACCTAAAAGCCTTTATGTATATCTGTGTGTACTGTTGTGTGTGTGTGTGTGTGTGTGTGTGTGTGTGTGTGTGTGTGTGTGTGTGTGTGTGTGTGTGTGCAGTCTATGGCACACTAAACAAAACAGCAGTAAGGAAACTGTGATCAATCGATGATCGCCTGCAGGCTATATTTATTAACATCTCCATCTTAGTGTAAATGTTCTAGCCTATATTCTCAAGGCTACACACACATAGAAGAGAGAGAAGGACCGAAAGAGTGAGTGTGAAAGTGAGAGAAAATAGCCTGATTATCTGACCATCTCAAACTATAATCACCCAACACTCTGTAAATCAGCTCTGTGGTTTCTGTTTCCGATATCAATTTAGCCTGAATTACAGCATTTCCCACACATTTTGTTTCCTCTGCCAGGAAGTTCACACTCTATAATCAATACGTTGTGTCACTCCAACCACTCCCACGCAATTATGTTGTTATCAATGCTTCTGTAAATTAATTTAGATGTCATTTGTTTTAGACAGTAAAATAAGATATTGTAGTACATGATCTTGTCCTGATTTAACATATGTCGCAAATCAAACCCGCGTTGAAACAAAGACAGACTGACATTTTACAAACACACAAAAATGAAAAACATATCCTTGGATTTCTGTGGTGAGACATGTTTTGAAGCAAAGTAGGACAGATGTGCCTAATCTGAGGATCTTGTTTTCTTCTATTATATGTTACCCACACAGACAAAGACACTGTTGCATACAAACATAAATATCACACACACGGGCCCAGACACACACACACACACACACACACACACACACACACACACACATACGGGCACAGAAGGGATCCAACACCAGAGGCAAACCTGCCATGCTGTCCCATGCTTGAATGGCATCAGATGGATTATGAGCGTACCTCAGATATACCTGCAGGTAGCGAAGGAATCCATTTTGGGACAGACTGTCAAGCGTAAAGTTTTATTTCGCTCATCAATGAAAAGACGCTGCTAATGCATCCATCTTGGCGTCCATGCAGCGCTGCAAGCAAATAGCGTCAGAGACGATAGCTATCTGCAGAGGCTGAGCTAAACAATTCAGCACTCGTACTTCGCCTGTGGAAAAGATAGATAAGAATGAGGCATTGTGGAGGCTGATGCGGCGAGCAGTGCACTGGGTTTGATGTAATTTGGTAGGTTGATACCAGAGTGGATGTATGGAAATATAAGGATGCTGTCAGGAGAGAAGAAGATTCCTAACTTGTCATAAATTTCCAGTCAGTGAAAGCACCTGCAAAAACCCAGAGGAGCAGTTTGCTACTCATGATAATGTTTTCACCACCACAAGATCAAAACAGGATACCCATGTTGCTCTGAGCTATTTGTATTGCATAGGGTATTAAAAAATAACCTCCCACCATTCCCCACTTTATTGTAACTATGACTCACTTTCACTTCAGTAAATCAACAGTAAATTCTTTGTTTCTATGACAAGACTGTTACATGTTTTTTGCTTAAATAAACATAGAGCACATCTGCATATCAAATTATTCTTCAAGCCACTGATCTTCTGTTGCTTTTACGACACACCACTGTTTCAGACTCACAGGACGGACATATAATAACAGAAAGAACTAGAGTTTCTGGTGACTTCTGAGATCAGACAGAGCTGAACACAGATACACACACACACAGTCTGGTGTGTCTGTTGTGAGCTTACAGTCAGAGCAGCTGGTACATTGGCTGTTCTGAGGTGAATCAACATGGACTCCACAAATGCTCTAGGGGTCAAATTCCTACAAATGATGAGAGGTGAAAATTTGCTTCGCTCTAAACACCCCTCTATAAAAAACAGTGAAATGCAAACCAAAACCAGTGAAAAAAAGGCTGCTTGGCTGTACGGCGACTCCACAAACAACTACCACCTACTACTACATGGTGGGGAAAGCAACTCCCTTATAATCCCTCATAATTTCTATGGAAGCCTAAAGGTTATATATTTCACCACGAGAAGCACAACTGAAAAAAGTTTCCCTTTGTACACGACAACCAATAAAAAAACAATCCAGCCACAACCATTGGCCCATGCTAGCATAGTGATATGCTCCACAGCAATGCTGGCATTAACTTGACTAGTGATAATATTTGCTGAACAAATTCATAATATTGGTAATGGCAAATTAGCTAATGTTATCATGTCTTTTGTAGCCGGTCTCTAATGGAAACAGAAATGTAATTATGGAGCCATCAAGTTACTTATGCATGTGGAGAAGAAAAGCCAGCTCTGAGTCAAGCTGGAGTCTTATAGACACTCATAGGGTTCTCAGAAAAGCCAGAACAATAATGGCTCTGGTCCACAGTCAGACAGGGAAAGAAATTCAGCCTTGGACTTATCTGCTGAGACCATCCCCCATGAATGACAGGCACACACAGAGGGTCAGTAAAGACACTGACAGAGCCAGTAAAAACTTTATGGATTTTTTTTTTACCAAAACAAAGAACAGAGAACTTGGATTACATTCAGTAACAAATCCCACCTCTTTAACTTTACTTTTAAAAAATGCATTCTGGTTTAGAAAAACACGGCTCCAAAAGTCACTGTCATAACATTTGTAGCTACACACGAACACAACATTTAAAAGACTACAGCTGGACTGACTTTATTCGAAACTCCAGAGGGCGAGGGAGGAACAGTTTACTGCAGCTGCTTACTGTACTCGTCCTTCAGTGTCCCGCAGACATTTACCAGCTCACTGACATCCTTCCAACACTTACTATTTTCCTCAGGATTTATGCCCTGTCGTTGCCAGACATAAAAAGTTTAAAATGATGGATATGGCAGTGTATTACCTATGCTGCACTTGTCAAATGTGATCTCGCCGCCCTGTATTTGTTGATGAAAGACTGATGCTGGCGGAGGGAAGTAAATCTAATTCCTGCTTAAATTGAGGAGACTGTCAGAGCAAAGCGGAGCTGACACAGTCACAGGAAAAGCCCATCAGATCCACTTTAAGGCAGAGAGAGCGAGCCGGATATGTCTGTCCATTTAACAAATCTGACAGGCACAAACACAAATAAGTATGTAAACACGATCGAAACAAAGATACATAAAGCTACAGCACTCTCTATGTTTTAGTAAATGTACAGACTCAGACATTTGAATAGCTTTGTTTAGCTGAACATTAACACTGATTGGACATATGTGTTTGTTTTTTATTCTGTAAAACTACATTTACAGAGGTTCAACTTTTAGTTAAGATACAAGTATTTCCAAGTTTAAAGGTCTGAAATGTAATTTTGCACAGATTTTTAAAGGGCATGTGCGCACAGACACGCACACACACACACACACACACACACACACACACACACACACACACACACACACACACACACACACGTGCGCGCACACGCACACAGAGTCAATTACATGAAAACATTACCTTCCCTGATGGCACATGCTCCATGCAATTATTCAATTTGCTTGGTCTGCAGATCACTGCTGCACAGAAGAAGCTGACACTCCTCCACTCCTCTGCCCTTCAGAGTCCTGACTGCACAACAAGCACTATATACAATGCACACACACACCCACATGCAAGCACATTTTTGAATGTAAACACACGTATATATGTATCTGGATAGGCCTGTGACAGATCTGTTTGGGTTTGCAGTTTAATCAGCAACAGGAAGACAAGACAAAAAAAATCCTGTCTGACATGTTTTTACAATTCAGGACTTCTGTTGTTTTCTTTAGACCGTACGACTCTCTCCGCAGGCTTGAAAACATTTGTACTTTTCCCCTGTTTTGGTTTGTGCAGTCTGGTTTGAACTTGATATCAAGTTGCTGTTTAGTTCCACTTTTTCTTTGGCTTGGTTAAGTTTTATGTTGCCAGTCGGCTAGTAAAACATATTCTATTTACAAAGACATGTGGTTGTATAAGTCAGTTTTATGAGTGCTACTTTAGTCCAATAGTCAGTTCAACCAAGGATCATAGATATACGAGAAAATGTCAACCAAAATGGCTTCTGATCAAATCTACAAGTCGTTTTTTCCTGCTTTTCATGAGGCCAGTGTTCTCACGTCAAACAAATCACTGAAAATGTTCACATAAAACAGTCAGGACCTTCTGTTGCCAGGCAAAGTTTTTGGTAAAAATGTGTGTTTGTTTAGCTTTTTATAATATTTCCAAGCAAAGAGAGAATACATACATTAAAGCGGCTTGATTCATCTTAAAGTGTTCTAGAAATGTGCCCGTTTGTCATCCTGCAGGTCTTATCTTTGCTGTGTCAACCTTCCACATCAAATGCTCTGTGCTATCTGATCTTTCACTTATCTCATGTACGGTATGAGTCTTTTCTACATGTCACCTTGTGTTAAAAGAATGTTTTTTTTATCGACAGTCCTCATTTACATTCAGTTCTGTCATCAAAAGTTTGGTCAAATTCAAACCAGAGCTGCTTTTTTCTAGTAAGTCACTTCCACATTCTGCAAAACTTGAGTGTAGAAAAGACCACAGCGCTGCATACAGAACAAGGAAAATCTAATTACACATAAACTTAGCATACTGTAATATAAACATGTCAGTTTTGCTGCTATTTCCTCCTCATTTATACCTTTTTGTTACCTCCTTGTAGTGTTACCTGTGAGCCCCTTGCAAATCATGTTTGTACCACCTGTGCCTTTTCAGTCTAATTTCTCCACCACAATGTCACCTTTGTCACCCAGGTTGCTATCTGCGTCGTCCCACTGTCAACCCAAATGCTCCCTTGAAGACACCTTTGTATCACCTGTTAGTCTGACACGTCTGTGGCACAGCTTGGTGTCTCATGTTACCGTGGAAAGAAGGAGACGAGATAGAAAAGTCCTTCCTTCTTCCTTTTGTTTCTCTGCGCCTCGCTAGACTCCGTCCTCCACACCCCCCACTGTGTCCATCTGTTCATCTCTCAGTGGAGCAGGGTGAGGAGGAGGTGAGACATGCATACGCAAGCACACAAATACTTACATGGGCTGTAAACACATACTCTCTGCTGGCACGCACACACACAAACTGCACACACACACACACACACACACACACACACACACACACACACACAAAGAGACTACAGTAAAAGTCCAGCAATCAGCATTAACTCGTTACCATAAAATCGAGAGAAAATACTCAAAGTTTCACTGTTAGTAACAACAAACGGTCTTGTCTTCTTCCGTTTTAAAATCAGTTTGGAATCTAATATTTTTTGATTATTGTAATAGCCTATAAAAACTGATTATTATTTAAACACAATTATTCCTGTTTTTACAGTTTTCTATATACACAGTGAAGGCTAGTGAGGACAGAGCACTATCAATAACTTCACACATAACTGATGACACCATATGATGACTAAATGATCTGTTTTCTTTTCCCCCATTTGTTTACAGAAACTAAACTCAGTGACAGTTGGTGCTCACTCCAAACTCATCTTGGATTCAGATCAACATCTTTTTCATTTAAGCTTCTCAGGCTGTTTACACACAAGTTAAATATTACTTGGCGGGCTAGTTAATAATTAACAAGGATGAAATACTTAAATACCATCTTTAAACACCCCAGGATGGAAGCCTGGGAAGCTGGAAGCACATGTCTGTTATAAACGTTTTTTTTTTTAAATCTTCGTTTAAATCAACAAACCTTTCAGAGAGTCGCAGCAGTAAAGTATTATAAAATGATTTTACCACCATTTTAAATGAAACAGATTCTGTTCACCTCACAGAAAACTATTTGTATTAATACAGGTGCTCTATGTAAGTTTTTGCTATATAGCCAGTGTTAGCATTAACAGCTGTTTATTTACCAGTCTAAGAGAAACATGTGAGTTCAGCATCATACTTCATTACTTTCTTTGCCAAGAGCTCTCCCCAGCAGTAGAGAGCAGTGGTAATGTTAATTCTCCTATTTCTATCATGTCTGTTCTTGTACTGAAGTTAGCATGCTATCCAGCTAGCTCCGATCCGACTGGACTCTCTCATCACTTTCCGATACCAACTCAATGTAGGGTTCAGTCTGTCCTGAAGAAGTGGAGCTGTATTATTAGCTGTATTATTATTACTATTATTAGAGCGTATTATAACCTCTTGTATTGTAAACACAACAACGGCTGAAGCTCTTTGCAAGTGACCATCACCACCTCCCGCCCCCGGCAAGAAACCATATTTAGCATCAGAGAACACTTTTATACAGCCCCTTTAAAATGTAAACCATGTGTATTGTGTCTTTCCCAAAACAGCTATTAAGATGGTTCGTTAGGAACTTTCTTGTCCACTATCACACCGGCAAATGAAGACAAAACAAGAAAATTAAATGTGTCCAGACATTAAGAACAGAACATCAAAAATAACGTTACTTTAAAACACATGCAATATAAACAACCATTTTCATTTTGAAGGGGCTGGATGAGGGACCGACTTGCTGTACACATTTTCAAAACGTAACTTTACAAGTGATAATGCATCGCTAGTTGGATTTAGTAACCTCACGCTGGTGGGAATTTTCCGCCTGAGAACGATGTTACCATGGTGATAAGGCCGTGCCCTTTGCACTACGGCCCCTGCCCTTTGCTACCCTTGAGGGGGCATGTGCCGTCAGTGCTGCAAAAAGGACCCCCCGCTCACAGTGTCAAGAGAGATCCCCCGATGAAAATGGATGGTGCTGAGAGAGTGTGTGTTTGACTGTGTGTGTGTGCGTGCATGCTTTCCTGCATTCATTTTGCATGGTGTGTGTGTGTGTGTGTGTGTGTGTGTGTGTGTGTGTGTGTGTGTGTGTGAGTGTGTGCATGAACACACATGACTGCAAATGCACACAATAAGAACGGGAAGGGAAATGCAAATATTTGATCAATTGACAGCTGCTTTAATCTGTGAGCCAGCAGCCAGGCAGCAGAGGAACACTTCCTTTGTACAATGAGATTCTCATTTCCTTTGCACACAATTGTTTTTCCTCTGTCAGGCAGGGCCAGGCGTCATATAGACTCTGTTGCTCTACTTACAGCACATACTGCGGGTGATTTGAGTATAAATCACAGAAAATACACCATTAACATTTTTCTTTAATGCGGAGACTGAGATATTTTATATAACACTCATGAATACCATCATGGTTGATAAGGACATTGTCACCAGGAAAAACCCAGAAATGTCATATCAGAGATAATTCTGTAGATCATAAGATAAAACTGATCAATCAGAGTTGCCATGAAACATTATTATAATTTTTCCTTGCCTATTTACTGCAGAACCTCTCTGCCTCACTGTTATATGCCATTATACACTCAAACTAGACAAGTAATATGACGTTACTTAACCAGACTGAGGTGTTCTTATATATGATGGTAATTTTTTTCTAGCAAACGGTAAAGTGTTAAAACTGCGTATCCCCCTCTTACTGACAACCATATTAACAGGAGCCAAACATACCACAGTCTGGGATCATTTACAGTTATTAGTCATTTAAAATGATGTAATTCTCAAATTATAACAGCTTTGTTCACCATTTAGGTAAACCAAACTATGTCTTTATATTTATTTTTCTATTCAAACAACCATTACTTTTACTTTTTATTTGCACATCCTTCTAGTTGCAGCACACACACATTTCAACAGGCTCCATTTTGCTTAATTTGTAACTTTTCAAAGTCAGAGAACTTTACAACAAAGAGATGAAATGAAATATTAAAAGCGAACACAAGCAATAGGAAATAAGGTCACAGCAAGCATAAAATAACAATTGATAAAACAGCCTTGAACAAAAGAAATATGGAAAACAATAGAAAACATAAAAGACCGCTGTTAAAATGTGAGCTATTGTTTTGATTTCCTTTAACAGAGAGACAACTCGATGCTTGACCATTGTTTTTGAATGAACAATATCTTATTTGACCACATAACCACTGAATTTTAGGTTTTGATAGGTGGTTGTGATAGCTCAAATATAGATTGGAGTAAGGATTATAGGGCTTAAAAGTTTTCCTAAATCAATGAAAAAATCAAAGACAAATAATACTTTTTGTATTTTCTATTCTCTTTGTTATCTTTATCTGTCTTTTATCTGCCAATCTGTCTGTTTCTGTACATAGTCAACAATCCTCAGTATTTGACCATGAGAAAGGTATTTTCCACTTGAAAAAGAAAACTCAGAGACACAACAGGAGAGGAAAGACAGCAGTATTTCACACAGGAAATGAAGCAATACAATATAATAAATGAGCATAATGTTTTATAATAACAGCCTTGAGACTGGATCTATAATTTAGTCTTTGTTTGTTTGTTTACTTCCATATTGTAGTGGATGTGTGTGTTTGTGCATGTGCAGCAGATTTTGAAACAGGAATTGATTGAGGGAAAATATTGTTCATATGTGTTTGTATTTGTTTATTTGTTTGCCTGCTCGTAACCAATCACGGGCCGCTCCTAATTTTGTTGTCAAACACACATGCTCGTGGAAACAGAGCCTGTGCGTGTGCGCATAATGAGCACACACCACTCGACCACTCCTGCTATGGCACTAGCTGGAAGTGCGTGTATAATAAGTGTGAAAAATCTCATTAATGCAGTGCGGCTGCCGAGCCGCGGCTGCAGCTAAGTCCCTTGTATTGTCACTTTTCTCCAGGGCCGCTGAGCGCGAGCTAGCTAACTAGCATCATTGCCATGGAGACCCTGGCAGCTATGCCTCCCCACTCATCCTCAGCACTTTCACCCTTACACTGTGTACACACACACACACACACACACACACACACACACACACACACACACACACACACACACACACACACCTTCACTCTCTTCCCCCCTTCCCTGCCTCACTCTCCCTTTTTGTCCTCTGACAAAGCTTGACAAACCGCATGTGACTTGGAGGGCTTAGCACCGGGGAATTGTCAGAGTTCCCCCTCTCCAATTCACACACAGTTCAAACTCTAAATAAGCAGCCATATTGATTTTTAATGATGCCAGCCAGTGGAAGACCCTTGCTGTTGGATATGGAGAGAAGGATGGAGGGAAGGAAGTTAAGAGGAATGATGGAGCTGGGTCACTTTGTTACTTTTGGTTCTTTGTGCAAGTTGAAAGAGCCACAAAAATGATTTATGACTGCTTCTTCAGAAATAGGTTTTCAGAGACTGTCCTGCTGCAAAAAAATGAGCTCACAGGTCGTCTGTGCAAGCAGCTTATATGACCCATAGTTCAGTTTTATTGTTAGATGACCTCTAGTGGCTGCAGTAATTATGACGACAGCAGAGGAGGAAGTCAGGCGGCGTAAAATATAGAGTGACGAAGTCCATGTTAGCAGGAGGTTGGGGTGGATGGATGTATCAATAAACCCATGAAAACAAAGGTCCTCTAACATTATGCAAGTTCTACTTATCCCAATTCTAACCAAGTTGTTTTTGTGCCTAAAACCTAACCAAACTGTGACCACTCCATACGCCTATCTGCAGGTTTATTATTGTAACCACGATGACAAAAGTCTGATAAGCCTGCCGCTGTCGGGGCGGAGACGCTCCTATGGGTCGTATCAGAGGGTCGGGTCGAACAGTCTATATGCTTGTTTAGATTGGAGGACTTTCCATCAAGAAGACCAGGTTTGCTTTGGTTCTCCTCACTTCTTACGGGAGAGCTTTTTAAGTTACATATAGAGCATAAACATACAGAGCTCAATAGCAGGGGCAGCATGACAATGGCGGAAATTTGAGCCCATACAGTCTTAAATACAAAGCACATGCATTAGCTGCCTGCGCCACTGCGACGCCTTCGTTCACACAGCTTCTGTCTCAGTTGCTGTAATGGTCATGTTCTCTAGAAGTCATTTATTGAAGAAATGTGCTTTTTTTTTTAATGGAGAACTGAGTGAACTGAGTGGGTGAGAAAACACCCTCTGATAATTTCCATTATCTGTAGATGAACATTTATTTGTTTATCTCTGCTTTGGTCTTTCTTATTGCTGAGTCAAAAGAGTCTGAGGCGCTCTTATCAAACCACAGGCGGCTGAAATCCAACATGTAGTCTCCTTCCTACATGTACAAACTACCTCGGTGCTAAGGACATAGCTGGCTACGCATATGGAGGTGATTTCATAGATCAAAGTGTCGCTACAGCTAATTAATCTATATCAATGTTAATTAATCAACTTAACCTCAGGCTTTACAGACAACCCCTAATCAGTGTGTGTGTGTGTGTGTGTGTGTGTGAGTGTGTATGTGTGTATGTGTCTGTGTGTGTGTGTGTGTGGTTGCATACCTCTGCAGTCTGGAACAGGGATTTTAACGACTAACTCACACACATTATTTTTTCACACTCCTCCATAGTGTGAATGGCTTGAGCCGTTGGCAGGCTTTCAGAAATACAGGCGGGCTATTTAACAGGCTATCTACTAAAGAAACTATTCTCCTTGAACACACTTTTTTGTTACATTTTAAGTGAAAAAGAAAACTACAAATAATTGAGACACTACAATATTATTCTAATATACAGTATAGTGCAACACCACAAGGTTATTTTTTAGAATATTTGTCATGTTAAATGTTAGAAACATAATAGTTATAGGATCTATTTTTGAAAGACATCAGGAAAGCCTTTGTATGTATTTATGTCCCAGTCTATGTTCATCATAGACAGTTCGCCTGCAGGCTGTGGAGGCCCCCTCTTTGATGTGTGGAGATCGGCCTCTTGACAATTTTTAAAAGAAATTTAAACAAGCAGTTTAGCACTTATATAATGAAAGAAGACTTTACATAAAAATGTTCAATGTAAGTGTGTGTGTGTGTCTGTGTGTTAATGAGTGCTAACGTTTGTGTGAGAGAGAGAGAGAGAGAGAGAGAGAGAGAGAGAGAGAGATATACGCATGGAGTATTGTAAGAAATCAAACAAAATCACCAACCTTGCCTTCTAAATGCAAAAATGCAAATAGATATAATTTGTAATTGAAGAGAGAACGCAAGCAAGATTAAATACAGGACAGAAATAAAATCAGGAGAGAAAAAGAATCAGCACATACATGAGTGTGTCAAAGACAAAGCCTGTGAGTGCAGTGCAGAAGGAAAAAAAAAAAAAAAAACCTTTCCTGAAAGAAGAGAAGGGGGAAAATGATTAACCTCTGAGACATTTACCTAATTAATTCTGTCCGTGCTTTAAATGAAGTGAACAACCTTGGAGCAGTAGCCGGTCTGTGGAACTCATGTAAAATGTATGTCACCCTATATTATCGTGTGCAGAACAAGAGCTGCGTCTACTTAATATAATGACACATGTAATCTTTATTCAACTTGCACCCTCGAGGCGCGCAGCTTTGTTGCAGACAAGGAAACAGCTAACCCTTTAGCCCAAAGCTAAAGCTAAATAAACTGACAGTCTATTGACACAGGTGGGAGCCTATAAAACCATGTTTGCATGTAATTATGAGCGTTTATGTTGGTATTAATGATCAGTGTTAATGAGTGCTAACATGGAATTCAGGGGTTAGTGGGAGTGAATTAGATCTATGTTGCAGATGTGTATGTGGATTTACAGAAAACTGTTTTAGTATTAAGAACTCTTTGTATGCAGTTGTTTTTTTTTTGCAGCTTATGATACACAATTTATCTTTTTATGTGAAGGAAAACTTATTATATCTTATATCTTATATCTATGTTAAATGTCAAAATTTAGAAACAAAATGTGTTTGAATACCACTCGTGCGTTAGTAATTATGGACTGTTCAGGGGGTTTGTAAATGTGAAGAAATTCTTCACAAAGCTGCAGCAGAAAATCAGCACATTTTTTTTTTTTTAAGTATATTTTTTTGGGCTTTTATGCCTTTAATGGACAGCACAGTGGAGAGTGACAGGAAACAGGGAGGCAGAGAGAGAGGGGGAATGACATGCAGCTAAAGGCCGTCTGATGCGGGATTCGAACCGGGGCCAACTGCAGCGAGGACTGTAGCCTCTACACATGGGGCGCCTGCTTAAACCACTACGCTACACGACGCCCCAAAAAAATCAGCACATTTTAAAACAAAATCACCATATTTCGAAATATTCTCTTACTGCCAGACTATGACTGCAGCTTTACTTCACCCTCACGCGACAGATGAAATGAGAACGGAAAGAAATCTTCTCAATACAAAAAGATACAATTAGAGCTGAAACAATTGGACAATTAATCAATTTGTTTAATGAATTGAGATAATTAATGCAACAGTTAAAGTTGTTTATTAAGCAATAAATAAAAAAAACATCCACTGTTCTCAAAAATGAGGATTTGCTACTTTTTTCTATTTCATATAATTAAAAATGAAATGCATTTGGGTTTTAGACTGGTTGTTGGGCAAAATACACAGTTTGAAGACATCAACTTGGACTCTCATTTTCTGAATTTGAACCTACTATATGGCCGGAGTGTGTTTGGTCAATGTGCAAAACTGAGGACGTACTTCACCTGACGAAATCACCTAAAACATAATAACAGACAATAGCTGTGCTGCAGCTATATTCACTATATTCACACTCAAAATGATCAATCAGAGAGAGGGTTAGAAGCGACAGAATATCTCTCTTATTTTGTCGAGTAGACACAGGGAGAGGTCTATGTTTCGCTCATGGTGCACACTGGCATCTCTCTTCTCTCTCTCTTCTGTGGAAAGTTGCTAAGGTTTGTGGTCTAAAGTGGTCTGAAATCAAAAACTGTTGTGGCTCCGCTGTAAACACCCCCTGATGATGTAATAGAAAATGTTTGTGCTAAATACTTTTGAGAGAGCAACAGCTGATGGGAAAGGTCCAACATTTGGCCAACCAATGATGTCATTTCATCATTCACTCACTCACTTGCAGTACAGGGTATAAAGGTAAATCTTGAAAATGTACACACACACACACACACACACACACGCACACACACACACACGCACACACACAGAAAGACACACTCATACTGAGTATTTTGGGATTGTGGAATTCAGATGAGAACTTCCTTCAAAGGGCCGAGCGGCTGACGGCTGCTCTCAAGAGCAGCAAAGGAGCTGTCTGAGCATTCCTGTGGTTTAACACTATGCTTTGAAAAACAAGGGCGTACCAAGTCCCCAGGACCCCCCCCACCCCCACCCTCCACACACACTCCACCACTGCATGTAATAAAAATATCAGAGAGATGCCGACTCCTGCCCCAGAAAGTAAAGTGAGGGAAAGAGTTTTGAGGGCATGTGTGGAAAGGGCAACGCGCATGTTAGGGCTCATGCATACATGCAGCAACACATGTACACATGACATAAACCAAAACATAAATCGTTCCATTCGAGATTGTGGGACAAGCATCCCCACCCACCTGGCAGGCAAATATGAAACAGCTATTCAGATCGGTCAGACGAATATGGAGGAGAATCTGTTGTCAAGTGTTGTGAACGACCTTTCCATGATACAGGATGAATCTGATGTGGGCAACACAAGATTTACATATAATTAACATATGCATGACCATGGCAGGTGTAACTTTCGACTCACTGCACACGGTTTTGATGTGTTTCAAAACACCGACCGCGTGAATCTGGTCTAAACTCTCTTGTTGCCTACAGATATAAACATCTCGTAGATTAGGTTCAGTGTGGTGCAGCTTCCCTTTGACAGAACAACACACCAGAATTAGGCAAATGTTATAAAACTATTTCCAGTTTCTACTGTATTATCATTTCCCGAATCTGTATCTTTAGCATGGAGTGCACACGAGGACACTGTGGTGACGCCTCAGCTGACTGCCAGCTGTGTGTGACCATAAAAGAGCCTGCAGCTGTGGGTCAAAGGACCCTAAACAATAGTAAGTAAATAAATAAGCAGGCTTATAACCCACTCTGCACGGGTGCCATGAGCATGTTATTTTTTAGATTGATTAGCGTTTCATTATTTGCCACTAAACTAAAATGACTCACTGAAAATGGGAGTTCATGCTTGACCTTGGGCGTCCTAAGTCGACAAAATAATCTTACAACAAAGAGTTGCGATTCACAGCTCTGCAAAAGCTATGAGTGGACCCTTAACTAAGATAATGTTGTCAAATGACTGGATGTGTGTTTATGAGCCATTCAGGTTCTTTCCTTCACTTTTCCTACCAAATGCAATCGATGGGCAAAACTTTCTTCTTAATGAATTGATGATACAGAAACAGACGGATAATGTTCTAGAGTTATCAGCAAAGTTTACTCAGTTTAAACTCCTTGTACAGAGCGGTTTCATTACTAGTTTCTGTTCGCGTCACCTCAATTATGTGTGTTTCACTCTCAGATCCCGATAAGGGACAATATCATAATTGAAAATCGTCATTAATAGTTCGCCTTGTTAGGTCAACAGTTCACACCCATATTTCTGTTTCTCATGACACATCTGCCGAATGTGAGAGCAGCACTTGTCACAGCTGCACGTTGGTGGTTTTCTGAAAGCTGCTCTGAAGCGACATTTTAATCTGACAAATTTCCTCTGAATGATATTCAACTTGGCAGCACCATTTACTCCCATCTGTTCCGCACAAACACTCACAAAAAGGATGCACAAGACATGCAGTGATGACAAACTATTTGTGAATGTGTTTTGTCTGTGTACTTGAAGTGTGTATGTGTAGCTTTATGCATATGTATGCAGAAGGAACCGAACAACGCTGGAAAAAAATGCATCACAATGTCTTTATGGAAATCAACTAATTGTGAGCAGAATAGACAAGTAATTGTGTCCACTGTGGACTGAAAATTCACCTTAAGCAGTTTAGCACCTACGATACAGAGGTAATCTACCCCACTCAATAAATACAAAGCATATTTGGTGCAGCTTAAATAAATCTGTCATTTTGTTCTTGCTAAGATTAGACCTGAAATGAGTTTTACATCTGTAGTAATTTGCCCAAATCAGCCCACACTGTGCATGAGCATTCGTGGCCCCAGGGGAGGTCTGCCTTTGTTATTACTGTCTGAGAACATCTGTCAATTCTTTTTTTTTCTTTTCATAAAAACATGCCTATTATGTTCACCAACAACCCAACTAACAATTCTTCCAAAAATAAACTATTGCTTTCTTTTTGTTTTTCTCTTTGTTTGTTGTTATTTGTTGATCAGTATTTTCATCAGCCCAGTATCCTGCAAATTACAGCCATAGATAGATAGATAGTAATTAATATAATATTTGACGTCAAAGACTTGCAAGATCGTCAACTGTGAGTCTTTTAGTTGCTTAATCTTAACCACACTTTAATTATAATGTATTTGCCATAATCACCATCTTCCACTAGCCTTAGCCACACTGTAGCTGCCATGTGCAGATGTTGTTGACAGCAAGAATTTTAGAAAACCTAGTAAAAAACATTAACTGGGGTATTGATGTGGAATTTTGTTTGAATCCTGACTAATTTAATTCCAGTCAGTAAGAGAAGAGCAGTTTACATAATTTATGAAGTGTTTGTTTTTACTGCAGCCACATGGGTAGCAGGTAGCACACTTATTTATTGGCAATTGTGGCTTGCTGGACGATGTATGAATTCTGTTTTGGTATTCAATACGGCAAGAAGAAAAATATCCACATCTGCATGTCAAACTATACAGGTGCTGACAGAAAAGTCTAACAGCTCGCGATATGAAGTAAGCTGAACTTGACCTCTAGAATCAGCAGCATTATGAGCGGCTCTCTGCTGACCTTGGGCCTGTGATGAAACACGCTCAGAGCCGTCAGGCTGTCAAGGAAGTCTGAAGGAGAACTGACTGATGTGCAGCCTTCCACACCGATTTCATGTAGCACAAGCACAAAGAATACCACGATTTCTACGTGTGTTAAATCTTTTGTATGTTTCAATGCACAAGACGCGATCTCAGAGACGCACATGAAAGCTGATTGTGGGTATTAAACCAATCTGGGCCAACTGTGCCACTCAGAACCAGACAACCTCCATCAAAGGCTGCGTTCCCCCGCTGCTGAGAAGCCGGCGTATTGCCTGCCGCAGGGGTTGGCATGGAGGTTGAAATGTCATGAACAAGGCCTCCTCTGCCAAAGCAAATGACAAAAATGTGTTTCGTTTGACAAAAGAGGTGGGACATACTCTGTGCCGCTCGGCTGCCAAGCCTGCAGTGGCAGAATAATTCACAGAAAAATGGAAATATTCGATGATACAATCTACTGGATAATTTTGGTGCAAATTAATCTGCTTTCCTCTCACTGTGCTTGCTGAATTATCTTCCAGTGTCGGGTGCATGCTGGTTTCTTCTGGTTCTGGTCAGACCGTGGTATTCTAATTTGATTTAACGGTATTACATATTTAGGAGCTGCTGCACGCCTGCTTGAGGAGATTTCAAGCTGCCTTGCACCTTCGGATTAGTGGCATTATATTTACATTACAGAGACATTAGATTTCCTTATATGACTTTCAGTGGCAGTGATAAAAGCCATTTCAGAATATATACGCAGCGCTATCCTGAAATCAATCGGCTGATTTCCATTTTTTGGACGGGTACACAGCCCGTCCAATATTTATTCAGGTCAGGCCACCGTGTTTTCCATGCTATGAATTCATTTGGAGTGGAAATGTGCTTATATATCTCAAGTGTGTGGTGTTTTTTTTCTCCGCTTCTCCCCTAACACACACAAACACTCTCATAGACCAACCATAATGGCATTTTATAGCAGTTGTGCGCTGGCTAATTGTTGTGTTTGGCCCGCTTCTCCGAGTATGAGCAGGCAGGTGGCAGGTTATGTTTTATTTTTCTGCAAATCTAAACAACATTAAGTGTCGGAGACAGACAACTTCCCCAATTGAGCAGCCTGCAGGAGTTGGTGAAGCACAAAAGCTTTATTGCTTGTTAGGAAGGAAAAAGAGGAAAGGGGGACTGGGAGAGGGGAGGGAGTGAGAGAAAACAAGGAGGAAAGTGGGAGATGAAAATAGACAGCATGTGTGTGTGTTAGTGTGTGTGTGTGTGTGTGTGTGTGTGTGTGTGTGTGTGTATGGTTGGACCCCAACTCTTATCCTCGCCCCAATCTGAGGCCATAATGGAGGCGTTTGGTCTCCCAAAGCCAGAGGCAACGTCCACTTCACTCACGGGTTGGTGGGTGCAGAGCTGAGGTCAAAGGTCATCATCTGGATAGTTTTAGTTATTTGGGAACGTCCCCTTTAGCGCTGATTGAGGTCATGCAGTGTGGCCTCAAAACCTGTGACCCCTAATCCCCTCTGCGGTCATCTGGCTGTTGGCATAGAGTTTCCACACACAGGCGAAAATGCAAATAACCAAGAGCCTCACAATTGAAACCTGAGGAGATTTAATGTTTTGCTTTATTGGACAAAGATGTACCGCAGCATTTATTTAAGCTGTCGTAGCCAGGGAAAGAAAAACCTCAAAAAGAAAAACTGCAGGGGAATACTTAATTTCCTTTGTCACATGGTGTATTCATTTCTTTTATATGATTGTTTCAGTGAATCCACTGTGAATAACAAGTTTTGGCAGAAAATATTTCATACTCACAAGAATCAAAGTATGTGGAATAATTATCACCTATACAACAACAGAACAATGCAAGAGCCGCAGATGCCTGTTCTACACATCCTTAACTTGTGGCATAAATGAATATACCTCATCAAGGATTGCAGACACAGGATTTGAAATGGAAAAGATGCACTAATCACCCAAACAAACCAACGACCGACCAGCATTGGCCTGAATTCCCCGTTTGCACCAGCCAATGACTGATTGAGTTTTCGGTGTCACTTTATCCAATATACTTTTATGTGTTCCCACTGTGTTAATAGCATGAAGTTTATGGAGTGTGCTCTGTAATTAAATAATGCAGGATGACTTTGAGGGGGAACACAGTGGATTATTTTTTTTTTTCATGCGTTCTGCACCGCGGCCCTCTTGTGGCTCTAATGGGATACAGATGGCGGCCAGAGGTTGGCCGACAGGCGGTCGGCACCGCAGACTGAGACCAGCGGGGAGTGTCCTGAAACTTGTTCACCACATTACTGTGCCCCACATGCCATGCCTGGGGCCACTGAGTGTGAGTGTGTCAGTGTGTGTACGTGTATGTGTGTATGTGTGTGTGTGTGTGTGTGTGTGTGTGTGTGTGTGTGTGTGTGTGTGTGTGCATGTGTCTGGGACAAAGAAAGACAGAGAGAAGGACTTTTATTCTGTCAAACACCTGAATCAGAAAAATCAGAGAATTCAAGTGTCATATTGTATGGACCATTGTTTTTTATTGGTAAAAAATGTCAAATGGTGGCCCAGAAACAATAATTTCTTTATGATATTTCATTAGTGACCTTATCAATTTTGTATTTGTAGATTTGTAATAGATAAAACTCAGTTTTTATCAATAAATAATGACTTTTCTCCCCTCAGTAAATGTAACTCTATTCTTCACCAGACTCCCTCCAATTTCATCTAACCTCCCTGGCCTGGAGCAAGGCTAGACCATTAAAATATATTGCCACAGAAGCATCTGTTGGGTGGAAGGCATTAAATACAAACAACTCAACAGTAAAAAAGCCAATTTATCTTGAATCCAGCCTGCCCTGCTACTGGGACTCTAACCGAGCTCCGGCAGCAGAACAGTCCCTAATTTTTTAACCTATGACTCTCACAGGTTATGCTGAGATTAGCCAGACTGTGAACACTTTGGTTAGCTTTTGATGAATGCCATACAAGTAGCCCATAATGGACGTGGTGTCATGGGCCTACTGAAGAACTTCCGAGTATAATTTGTTCACGTTTGAGGATCACTTTTTGGAATAATTTTATTCTGTCATGCTGGATTTACCTGCAGTGAATTATTTTAACGGCAGTGTGCCTCATTAGGATGCTGTTCAAATCGCCAGGTTTTGTGGAGTTTTTGTTGGAAAAAAAAACCCCTACATTAGTAATGACCTTTTTTATTTTGCAACACTGAATCTCCACCAACTGAATAGCCACAAAAACAATCTGACTGTTTCTGAAGTGCCACATTCCCTAAATAACTCCAGCACACACGTACAGTAGGTGCCACCGTCTGTCTATGGGAGGGTTTATGAGTGTTTCCTGTAATTGTTTCTCTCTTTCACTATCTACATTATTCAATAACAAAGATGAACCCACAAGTGTTGTGGAGGCATGAAGTTAATTTGCCGTGTTGACTTTACTCTGTCTTGTGAAGGGCTCACGGTGGGACAGTGCCGAGTATGGGACACTGGGAGGGAGAAAAGACTTGCTGTGGGAGGGATTAATCATACAAATCCTCCTCAGAATGCTCCAGAGGACTGATGGGATGTGGCGTTTCAAAAGATCCCTGGGTCAGAGAGCCTTTGAACTTTGACCCTTGAACCGTGGCTCTTCACAAAGGCCGGAGACAAAGGGGGTGAGCAAAAGTTGCACCTCCTGAGCTGCGCGGCGTGAACATCGTGGAATACAAGAAATCTGACATTCGGTGAGGAAATAAGAGCTCAAAAAAGGAGAGTGTTAAGAAACTAGAGTCCCGCAGTGCTATCAGGTCAGTTAGATGCAAAGGTGTGATTTTGACATTCACACTTTGATGGGATTATATTGCTAATTGCTGTGACCATAAAAACATATCCCATTAGGAAATTGGTGTGCACGTTAATTGTGTAGGTGAGATGTCTTGAATAAATAAAGAAGAAAAAATGAGCGAGTGCAGGACAGCTAGAGAAAGCCATTGAGGGTTGGCAGCCCTCCTGTTTGATTAGCCATTAGCCTCTGGTGATGGGAGTCGCAGTCAGAGTGCCACTCCCTTTGATTACAGCGCAAGAGAACGCTGGAAGAATACATCTCCCCAGCCAATACATATCACTTCAGGGGGCTGATTTGGCTTGTTGCTTTTTCACTCCCTCTCATGTTGTAATCAGACATGCTGTCATTGTGTGGAAAAAAAGATTCATAATCATACATAAATATAATAAGTACAGTCAGAACTTTTCAGGGGAAGGGGGTTGAGAGATGCTGGAGTCCAAAAAATGCATCCTAATGAGCCAATAAATTTGTTCAAACTGTTTTTTAGAGGAATATCTGGAGAGCTGAAATTGACAGATAGTTTTACACACCAGGGGTAATTTTCATGCAGGGAAGGCAAGCAGCATAAATCAAAAGTCAGGAGGGTGAAAAAAGAGGGCAGGCCTAAACAGAGTAGATGAGCCGCCCCCGCTTGAAGCGACACGACGAGCAACATTTTTATGATGCCAAGGACTTAATAAAGCTTCCTCTCAAGTAAACACAATAACTTGCGCCAGCATTATACTACAGGCCCAACAATAAAAACAGCTGATTACTTTTAGTGTAATAACGAGGGGCCGCTTTCAAGAACAGGTGACTTTCTCTCAAGGCTCAGCTTCAAATGACGGTGACAAACGTCCTTGAAAATGACTGTAACTCCCAGCTCCAGGGTCACTGCTCTGTGCTCTCATCTTCCTGAACGAGAGCTGAAAGGGGGGGGGGAGAAAGAAATCTCTTCAGGGCATCAATTGAATATTAGTGAAGCTCATATCACAGAAGCCTAAATGAAAACATGTTGCAATTTAGTTTTGTTTTGACAGACATGCACAAATAAGAGCCCGGTAAGTGGTTCATAAATGATGCATCAACACTGACAGCACCTGAAGTAAATCTTGGGCATGTGATCCAGTCCAAGATGGATTTTTTGGCATTCTTTACCCCAGGAGAAGTGCAGCGCTGAGCACAACAGCTGGCAGTTCATGCCCCCTGCTATTTTCTCTCCAACACACCCCTAATTTCTTTTCGGCTCCCCCTCCCCTGCTTTCATGCTTGACTTGCAGCAGCTTTTGTCCAGTGGCAGAAGAGCTTGTCAGTGGGGGGTGGGATGGATGGATGGGGGGGTGGGGGAGGTGGGGGGTGTTGGGGCCCTGTGGCTGGACCGTGGATTGCTGGGGGAAGCTTCCCGGTACTGCCCACACCACCTTCAGATGTGCAATCAATCTTCCAACTCATCCCTTTTTCCTTGTTTATACAGGGGTATCCTCTTCCCCTCAGTCACCCCTGTTACCGCAATGAAGTCCCGCTAAAGCAAATCAAATGGATGCTGAATCATTGCTCCACTTCTGTCCCATCCGCCATCTCTAGTCCCTAAAGATTCCCTGGTGTGCATGCCTGCATCTGAGTGTGTGTGTGTGTGACATGATAGCCTAAGGGCTACAAGACTGACCAGCGACTCACTAAACCTCCTGCGGCATCGTCTTCCAGTGAGAAACCTGCCAAACTTGAATCTTGAAGACCGGATGAAATGGGGACTTTAACTGTCTGGAACAAAATAAAGTCTTTAGTGGTGAGATAATCTTACACTAGAAGCTAATAAAGGCATTATAACTTTTTACGGCATCCCACCCTGCTGTCCCACCTATTACATTAAATTAAATTCCCTGACTGATATCCCGTTGGTTTACGGCTTACAATGAGTATTCAGTCTTATATCCCTATATCCTGTTTCAACAGGAAATATCAATTCATTAAGGAGGAAAAGAAGTCTCTTTAATAAATCAGACAACGGCAATAACACCTTGACATTGGTATAGAGCCATGCTAGCAACCCTGTGAGACTGTACAGAGATAAACGCTAAGGCTACATCGCTAACATGCTTATATTTACAATTCTAGGATATTGATGTTAAACTACTATAATGTTTACCATGTTCACCATCGTAGTTCACCTTGTTAGCATATTAACATTTGCTTATAATCACTAATTGTCACAAAATTAGCTGTTGCTGATGGGAATGTCCTTTTTTGTTGCAGGTATTTGGTCAAAAACCAAAGTGGAGAACATTTTGAACTGATGATGGAGGAAAAGTCAGGGGCTTTGCCAAAGTCAGTAGGATACATCATCTGGGAACCATTAATGTCTGTACAAAGTTTCATGCCAATCCATCTTGTAGATGTTGAGCTTTTTCACAAAATAAGTGAAACATTTGATCTGCTAGTGGTGCCAGAGGTACTGTCATGGGACCACCAAAGTTTGTAGGATTCATCCTCAGGGCACCATGGGTATTTGTACCAAATTTTGTTGCACTCAATCCAATAGTTGCTGACACATTTCACTGAAACAAAAAAATGTCAACCTTCAGAGAATACATACATGAATACCTACACAAGAGTTCACAGCAAGTTCACAGCAGTTCCATCCAATAGTTGTTGAGCTATTCCAGTCTGGAACAAAGTGGCGGACCGACTGACCAACATGCCTTTCCTAAAGTCGCGCAGGCCACCAGCATGGCTAAAACATGCATTAAAGGAGAAGACGACTACAAAGGGGATGGGAGCTAGACAGAAGGAATGGCTGGGCATTTGCTGGCCTGCTTGTATTATGGAGAGTTAGAGTCAAACGAGACTGTAAAAATGCCAGTCTTAACAGGCTGCAGCAGGATGTGTGGCTATTAAAGGAGAGCAGCCAGGTACACACATGCAAAGCAGCACGCACACAGATGTACCGACACACACCGAAAACGCAGATTGCATGCAAATGGGCCAACACATCACACTTTCTAATCAGACTTTACACTCCCTCCCTCCCACAGCAATGCCGGCCACGTGCTTCGTCCCCACAGTATTGTGGCTAATTCTGCCATTGACAGCCAGGGCTGTGCGCTAAGCCGTTACTAGATGGTGGAAATTGATTAGTGTGCAGAAGACTCCCCCATGGTAATGAAGTTAGAGCTCAATCAGCTAATTATAAAGCATGTGACATATGTGTATGTATGCATGTGTATATGTTTACACGGATGCACACAGATGGGTGGATACTGGCAAACATTACATGTGCAGACATGTTGGTGTATACATGTGCGCTTGGAGGGGTACACACCTGCATGTAAACATAAAAAGCTTCAGATGCAACATGATAGTGGCTAAAAAAAATTCCTTTTGTGGCAGTGCAGGAGGTTCAAAGTCTCGTCTGCTTACCTGCTCCACTCACTGCATTCACTGTATATCCATCCACATAGCTCTCTCTTTTTTCCCCTCTCCTTGTATGTCTACCTCCTTCTCTTTCTCTGTCGGTCCCTTTCTCCCCTCCTCAGCACAAACCTGGCTGTCCATCTCAAGTATTTTAAGCCAGTCAGCCAGGCGTTCCACACATCCTTAATGAGCTCACAGGGGGATGTGACGTGACTATGGCGACAAGCGCCCACCGCTTCCCAAAAAATCAGCATCCAGCTGCTAGCGTCTAATTGTCAAGTAAGTGGCAAATCATTGTAATGTGGCAGACAGTGGGGAATCCAGAATTTTACAGGTAAGGACACACACACACACAGAAACACACACATACACACAAATAGAAAAGAAAAAAGACCCTGTTTCCTTGATTATTTTCTTCTCAAGAAAATTTATTCACAAGTTTTTCTGATCAAATAAAACTAGACAAAAAAAAACAACAAATTTTTCTTTAGCGTAAGTTACAACTGCAGCACATTTGGATGCAGTTACATCACAGTGGAAAACACCGTCTTAATACTTCTACGAGGCTCCAGCACATAAGTTTCACACACACGCGCACACACACACACACACACAAACATCATTAAAAATAGTTTATTCATTTTTAACCTAATTTAAGAACAGAACTGACATTAGACTACTGCATTAGTCAAGCTGCCCGGCTTCATTAAGGCTGTGTGTTTTTTATGCTGGATGCCAGCTATGAGTGTACTGGTCGCCATAGCAACACAGTCATAATTTATCATAACCAAGTGGCTAATATGCCTATAAGCACTCTGTGATCTTTGACCCCACTCTCACTTGCTGAAACACTTAATATTCCCATTCCATTGTCTGCTAATTCCCCCCCCCCCACCCCCCACTCTCTCTCTCACTCACCGGCTCTCGTTAAACGCATGTAATTGCCTAATTCAACATGCATTAGAAATGTAGTGTTTAAGTAATCATCTCAGATAAGATTGGGATAACATTTCAATTACCTTGTCGGTGCGTTATCTTTGCCGCAGTGTACATAACAATTAAATAATCAGCACAGCTTGACAGCAACAGCTGTTCTGTGTACATAGCATGTACTCACATATTTATAAATCTCATTTTATAGAACACACTTCAGCACGTTTTCTTTTGAACTGGGAAAAAAGTAACAGGAGTGAAGCCTGAATTGTAGAAAGTGTCTATCAGCATGACGGAGAAAAGTGCACGTGCGCCATGTGCTGTAGAATGTGGATTAAATAAGGCCATTTATTCATATGCTTAAGAGAAAAAAAAGAAGGTTCATTGTTTACATGTTTGTGCAGAACTAACTGACAAATCACTAATGGTCAAAACTAAGAAAAACAAACAAACAAAACCTGAATGTCACAGGTTCTTCAAATAATCTTAAACAAAGGAAGTCAATTAATTTGGTTGCATTTCCTAGAAAGGAAGTTGCTGCTGATGAGGATGATTTTTCCAAAATTTGCTTCCCCTTGAACCTTATGACTAAAAGCTGCACGGATGACTTGCAGAAACAGTGGCAGATGTTTTCTGTTACGAAGGGTTACCCTAAAATAAGCTTGGGTTGCCACTTCCACTCCTTCCCTGCCCCAGCAACACATTTTATTAAAAACCATGTGAGGAATGTTAGCTATTAACTACCTTACTGAGTCTTGTGGCTTTCTCAGTGAATGGCACTGTGTATGTGCGTGCTGTTGTTGCTAGTAGCTAACAGAAATGCTGGTGCCAATCAATTATTTCCTCTGTTTTCTATCTACATTCACAGCTGAGCCACCTGCAGATGTTGATATCAACGTTAGCATTTTGATAAGGCAACAATTAACCCCAGACTGAGCTTTTGAATGTTTCCTGTACGTGACTCAGACAGAAAGGTTGGAAGAGTAAGCAGAAGAAATACAGGAAGATAAAGATAAAAATGAGTGATGTGATGGTAAAGTCCATGTTTATGCCAGTATGATAAAACCTGCACGTATTCTAAAATAATTCATTTTGTCTAGCATGTGGGTTGGGACAGTTACAGCCGGATATCCACTTCTGCTTCAAAACTTGTTTTTCATTGCCTGGGACTGATAGCGATCTGAAACTGCTCACTTGCAACTTCAAAGTTGCAGGTTTGGTATGAGATTTGTGATGTTTATCCATTCGGAAAAGTTCAGCTGGGTTGTCTTTCAGCGTGGTGTGGCAAATCAGTTGTAATCACCAAGCCTGGTCATCTGCATTTGGTCGGAAAAACTCTATAAAAAAAAACAAAACAGGAAATAGATACATACATACGAGAAGACTGGGACGACAGATGAGGGGAAACACTGGTTTTACTGTTAGAGACTGGGGCTGATGGGCTCACTACAAATTGGGAAAAAGCCAGTAAGGAAGTTCTATTTATGGGTCGAGTAGAGAAAAACACGAGCCCAGTTTGTATTGAAGTGCGCATCATATTGTTATGTTCATGGGAAAATAACCAGATTTCACAAGATAGCATTGCACACGACATCATGAACATTTAGAGCTCTCACAGGACATTAGCCAAAAATAAATAATACATCGTTAGCTTTATTACTATGTTGTTTACAGGCAACAATGAAGAATTTAGGGGGAAGACCATTTAATCAACAAACATACAAATGATGATAATAGGAAACAGTGGATGCCCAGAAGATGAGAATATGTAAATGTTTTGTTTTTTTTCCGCCCTCACTAGAAATCCTTTGAGTTTTTTTTTTTACATTATGAATTCTAATTTATATTTAGAACACAATACTTTGCTCTCTGAAAACAAGTCTTTGTTTTATCTTTGCCTTTGCCAAACTTAACGCACAATGACTTTGAACAAGCATTTGAGTGAATTAAGCCAACATTTTAATTTAGGCGTCACTACATTTTCATGGTTTATAAGTTAATGTGCCATTTTGGCTACTTATGAATGTCAGCGCAGCAGGAAAAAAAAACATACTTGACACAGACACACAGCAGTTAGTGGGTCTGACCACAAACTTATATTTAGATCAGGGAAACCACAATGTCTTGTTTCTCAACCGTCTCTCCTCTTCTCTCACATGCACCATGGAAAGAAATGTGCCATTCGATTCATCGCAGCGCTCTTTATCTCTGCTTGCCTCAGTCCCTCCCTCTCTGTTTATCTTTTTCCTTCTCACGCATTCCACCTCTTTTGTTCTCTTACCTTTAAACACTCCCTCACTTGACTCTGTATGTCCTGTACCTCACATCTTTGTTTCATTTTTGTCTCTCACATGCTCAGTTTTTCACTGTTTCTCTCATCTGCTTTTTCTTATTTCCTTCCCAAGCTGTCTTCTCTCCCCTCAGGTCTTCATTCTTCCTCCATCTCACTGGGCTTTGTCCCCCTATATTCTTCCTCTTCATCTGCAGCTGCGTCTGAATTGAGCTGAGCACATCTGCCTCCGGAGAAGCCTTAAAAAAAAAACAAACAAAAAAAAAAACGACAAAGTACAATACTCAAGAGCCATGGCCCCTGAGGGTTCATCACAAACTAGACTGAAAGCATGAAGGGCCTTCGCCTTGAAACCTATTGTTCTCAACCCTGTTTGCGGGGGAAAAGTGTGTGGGGAGAATCAGGCAGCCTTGCCATGTACCTTAGGCAGAGGCTGAAAGACGAAAGGCTTTATGGGAGCGCATTACCTTAAAAGGAGGCAAATCAGACTTGTTTGACCTGTGTGAAGGTGTACATACTGTCTGAAAAGAATGTCTACAGACAGTAGATAAACCTTTGGAAACACCTTTTCATTCTTTCAACTTGCCTGTTTGCTCTCACTTTGTCCAGGTTATCTACGCCTGAACACAAATTAGCGATTAATATGCAACTGTGCGACGTGATGATTTTCAAAAGGGGGTGAGAGATGGAGAGAGGGGGAGGCAGGGATGGGAGGAGGGAAGGAGGAATGCACATCCAGTGATCCCATGATTTGCTCGCAGACAAGCCCTCTATAGCTCTTTTCAGCGCTGGCACAATGAGCACTCTATCGAGGAGCTAACCAGCCATGTCAAGCCATTGCCTGTTTGATTAAAGGGTAAGAAAGAGGGGCTTTATCTGTTAATGATTGGGGGGAAGAACAAAACTTATTCTGTTTTCGATTGGTATGGCTGGGAGGAGGACTTTTCTCTGCAGATTTTTCTAGTAGTGCATGAGGAGAAAATGTCAATGTTTGACCCGATGTTTAGGTGGAAGGATATTGTGGCTTATCCAGGCAGAGGTCAGTGAGCCCAAGAAATGTCAATATCAGATACTGAAATGTATGCAGGCATTCAGGCTTAAGGAAACATGCTACAGTGCAGACAAACACAAACCCCTCCAAGTCTCCCCTTTAGTTTTTCCTTTTCAAATTCATACACCAATAAATAATGTTTACACCAATAATGATGTTAAAGTTATCACATGATATCACCACTCCAGACAGAAGAGCCTGGCAGCATGACTCCCACCAAATTCCTCTTCATTCAAGTATATTTTCAGCTTCATCATTTTCCTCATCTCAATTTTAGTCAGACTTTTTTGAACACCCCTGTGTCTTTTGTATAATTTAGTTTTAGACATTGTAATTACACTAAATAACATATTCCACCATTGATGCATTTAAAGGAGCTATTTGCGAGTTTCGCTATTGCTACATAGCCAGTGTTAGCAGTAACGGCTGTTTACTTACTATTCTAGAAGAAACGTTGAAAGTTCAATATCAAACTTCAGTCCTTTACTCGCCAAGAGCTTTTTGCAGTGGTGTATCTTCTATTTCTATCTCTTCTTTTATTGTACTGCGGTTGGCATGGTAACCAGCAAGCTCCGGCCCTGTTGGACAGACTTGTCACATTCCAATACCGAGCCACTGTTGCATCCAGGCTGCCCTGAGGAAGTAGCACTTCTCAGAGGGCGTATTATAACCTGTTGTCTTGTAATACACAACGATATCCGAAGCTCTTGCCAAGACTGGTAAGTAAACAGCTGTTAATGCTAACGCTCGCTATGTAGCAATAGCGAAACTTACAAATAGCTCCTTTAACTTACGGTTCCTGTCAGTTTCTAATACGCCTTTTTCATTAGACATCTTAAAGTAGGAAAAGCGCAGGCGTAAATAACAAAATAAATGATGGCTGAATTCCAATTAGCTGCTTCAGATTCAGGGTCCTGGTATTCTGCACGTTTGCTCACTGTGACACTGTCATGTGACACTTATGTTATTGGTAACACCTGTGCTTTTTCTACTATGTCTGCTGTAAAAAGGGACTATTGCTCAAAGATACTGATATGATTTTCAATCCAACTCCAGAGCTATGCAAAGCTTTTTATGTGTTATTATGAGCTGACATTTTGCCTCTCATGATGATGAGTGCTGAGTGTCTTAGTGTTCCACCAGAGACCTAAATCTTTGTATTTAAGGACCTGTAAATTGCAAGCTCTCTAATCCTAATGGGACTCTTAATTAGTGCCTCATTAAAGACAGGTGCACTGGAAAGGTCAAACATTTAGATGGTTGACATCAGTTGTAAGACAAATATACAGTACGTTGTCTGCTGCAGATTGGAGTGATCAAGATCTAGGCCATTGCTAATTAAATCCTGATATTTTGATTAAAATAATACCTCTGTTCCTCACCTATTCCTCACTTAGTTAAGGTATTTACAACAAACACAATGTTTGTTCAATATACAGTATGAACAGATCCCTTGAATGCAAAAAAGTACACGCACACACACACACGCACAAAAAAAAGGGAAACAAGCAGTGGCCGTAACATGAAATGCAGACACAGGCTTTTCAAGAATGAACCTGAAGAGCGCCGAACTTGAAACGTGTTGCGACCCATCTTCATGAAATATTAAAACCACTCTTAACATAATGGCCCCCCTTGCTCTTCAATCAGACTGCATAGTCACTCCTCTTCATTTGTCATAGACTAAAATGCCGTCTCCACAGTCTGTAAACCGCAGTCACTGACCTCCAGCCTTCACACTCCTCCTACATACATTTCACTGTGCTCTTAAGTTTCCCCCACTCATACAACAAAAGCACTCTGTATGCTATGCACATAATTATCATTAAAAACAACCTGACTCCTGGCTATTTTACAGTGTGTGCCTTCATAAATGTCTCTAATGTGAAGTAAAAAGCTCTATAATGTTCATTTTAAAGGTCCCATATTTTACACTTTCCCAGTGTTTTATTTGAAGTTTTGACATATGTAAAAAATATATGCAGTTTTAAATACCAAGAACTATCTCATATTTTTACATTTCCTCTCTCATGCTTCTCTATGGACCTCTAGCAAGAACAGAGTCTCTTTGTGTCAGAGCCTCTCTTCTGATTGGCTGACCATGTTCAAAGTGATGCACACCCAGGCCACTCAAAGGTAACGGACTGTAGCCTATCACTGTAGTTTGGTAAAACTCACCTGTACAAATGGTGATGGATGGATGGTTGGATGGTTGGTATGTTGGTTGGTAGAGCATCTGTTTGTTCCATCAAAGTGTACTCTTTCAATTTTCTTAGTGCATGCTGGGAAAACCCACCAACTCTCAGGCTTAAATCATAACACTGCTGTCAAAGGCTCCAGTGTGTGTGTGAGTGTTTGTATGTGCCGTGTGTATTTGTGTGTGTGTGAGCGTATCGTTTATAGTTCAGTGGTGCAGTGGGCTGCCTAGGCCACATTTCATGGTCTACACACACGCACGCACGCACGCACGCACACACACACACACACACACACACACACACACACACACACACACATAT
>NW_019525029.1:2848480-2886705 GCF_002814215.2 Seriola lalandi dorsalis | reverse complement strand
ATATATATATATATATATATATTTTTATGTCACAGCCATTCAACCTTGTCAAGTTCATTCCTAAGAACAATAATATTTAATGATATCATATCATGTGATGAAACACAGGATGCATCGAGCAAAATGTGTTGGTACATGTGAATATCTGCGTGTGTGCGTGCATGCAATAGCATTTTTGTGTATGTGACTGCCATTGACTGTATCTTAGGCATGCCTAGCATAACATTTCCCCTCAGTTTATGTATCAGTGAGTGGCATGTCGAGGGACTCCTAAAAACAAGGCAGTTTTCAAAAGGCCTGTTGGCCATCGGGCTGCTATGATAGCCATAGCAGATGTATAAACACTCCCTCTGACTTCCTACTGAGTGTTAAATGTTGGGACATCACACTAGTGTGTGACTAATGATACAACATCTGAACATACAAACTTTGCAGGCAAAGGTTCATTTGCACGTTTGGAAAGTGGGGGATAGATTAGAAGATCATTAGGAAAAAAGGTTATTTTTCTCTGAGTGTAATTGAGTAGTGTAAAAAAAAAAAAAAAAAAGAATTTTAATAAAAATGTTTTAGCAACACTAAAAAATTTATTTAACCCACACAATGAAAAATAACATGCCAGCCAAAGGAGAGGTTACAGCAATTGTGTTTTCCTTTTTGCCAATTTGAACTCTAAAGAACTTTTTAACTGTTTATCTGATAACAAATGGAAAGCTCTAAGTACAAGTGTGAACACACCCAAGATGCATTTGAGATCTGATCACTCAGACCACATTCAGACTTGGTCTGAATGCCCACATTCTTTTCGCAGTGTGAAAACAAATGTGTCCTAGGCCACATTGAAGGACTGCCTCTGACAGTCTAATTAGTCCCGCCATAGTTTCTTAATGAACTGAAATATTATACTATTTCAAATGGCTGAAACCTTATTCCACTGAATTATGGCCATCTGCTTTTCCTTAGCTCTGATCAGGGTACATCAAACTGAAACATTAGTAATTTATTTTATTTCAGTTGTGCCCTCCATGATAATGCAAATTGTTTTCCAATTTTTGAATTAATATTTAATTTCACACACTTATTGTTTATTTATACATCATATATTATTAGCCGCAGTCTTTTTTTTTCTCTTTAAATATATTTAATTCTTCAATGCATGCCCTATAAACAAAATATTAATATAAACACATTTGGACAAATAATGCATTATATAATACAGCATCACATCATGCAGCCCAAACGGTAAAACATTAAATAAACCTTAACTGCTTGGCTAATATGCCTCAGTGTATTCATGGACTAGTACCATTGAAAAAGAGCTCACTTTTCTTCATGATATGGTTGAGTGGTTTCAGGAGGCCATGTGGTTCTGCAGCCGCTGGTTAGTGGGTGTATCTTTTCAATGAAGCCATAGGGTGCTATATTTTACAAGCTGTGCCACTGGAGAAAGTTTTTGTGAGGAACAGGGCAGGTCATTTGCATTTGAAACAGATTTGCCCTGCCCCTTTTTCTGCCTCTCGCCCTGCCTCCATGGCCCCGGGCTAATGCTCTCTTTTCCGTCCAGAGCAGGCCTGTGCACCTGTGGATTATGTACACACACACACACACACACACACACACACACACACACACACCCTCTCAGGGCCTGTCCAGCTGTGTGCTGGAGTGGACTGCTTGGTTTAGCTAAGCTAGTAGTCCAGGCCTAATGATGCACGACTGTCCATCTGTGAGCCTCTGCCTCTGTATGATAGGGAAGACATGGAGGAGAGCAACTTGTCTTACAATTCATTCAAGGGAACGCTGCTAATGAGGACTGCAAAAATAACTGCCAAACATAACATAAGTCTCTTTGATAAATTCTGATTTAGACTAACAACACATGATCTTTACACTTCTTCTTTGTGTAACATGTAATGGTTACAAATGGTACGTTTGAATGGAATAAAATCTGGTTCCCGTGTGTTTGCTAAGTTGAAGAATTTCACAGCCTGGGCTGTTGCTGCCTTTTAGAAGCATCTCATCTTTGACATCCTCCAAAAATCATTCTGGCATTGGTCCCGCAGAAAAATCATTTGCTTTGTGTAAACTTAATTTCACACCTCGAAACCTGATGTGAAAGAGTAGAGTGGATGAATTGAATTTATTGGTAACCTGAGCAGAATTGTATTTCAGGCAGTACAGTGTGCAGACACTGGTGTATAAACTGAGAAAAAAAAAATTAGTTTATTTGACGGGGGCCATACAGATAAACATTGTTACATAAGGAAGAGCAATGCAGTAGATGTGATGCATATGTGGCATTGAGCTGAAGCTTGTTTGCAGCCCCTGTCTGTGGTTTGGCTTAATGGTCACGCATTCATGGTAAAAACAGAATCAGGATATAAAAAAGAGGTGAAATAGGTCAAATAGATAGTGTGTGTATAAGCACAGTACATAAGCCCATTTATGACCTGAATAAAGTTTTTATCAATTTGAACTACACAAATACCATACTCTGTATTTTTTATATAATTACATTGATTTTTATATTTACGTCATTTATTTATGATTTAATTTGATATTTAAGTGTTTGAGAGAGGTGTTCAGTTGTGTTGTAAAAGAAGTTTTCTACTATTTAGTCCTAGACCTCACTGATATAAATGAGGAGCACAATGTATTAAAAACACCTCTCAGTGTGACAACATACAATTCATCAGCACAACAAGCACAAAAGAAAGATGAATCAACAAAAACTGAGCATTTTAACCTTTTAGGCGTAAACTGGCAACTGAGGATAAAATTCAACACAATGATACTAAATATAGAAATACAATTGTCACAGCGATCTTTGCTAAAATGTTCAAGGGTAACAAAACAGTTTGTACACATTTTCATATTGTCTCCCCTTTGTTTTCATTTTGACAGCCCTTACTTTGGCAGAATGGGCCCAAGCCAGATTTATAAAGGCCATTAAAACACAAGCTCTCCGGTCCATACTGTCAAAGTGAAGGCATTCACTGGAATGGAAATGGTATCTGTGTCATGTGGGGGGTTTTTTTGTTTTTTTTTCTTACTTTCCTCAGTGACAGTAATGTAATTCAGGGGACCACCTCGCCGTGCCAGTTGTCTGAGTGCCAGGCAGATTGGCACTTGGGGCACTTAACCATTTAGGGCATTGGCATGGCACCTGTACAAGGCCTCTCATCCATACATCTTGGCGTCTGCTGCCACTTGATGAAGCCAAAACACAGAAGCCGGCTTCTCAAGATGGTGTTTCTGCTCCAATCCATTTAAGGAGAGATTTTTCAAAGCTTTCATCCACATAAACCGAGACAGAAATCTGTCCTTGCACTTTTCCAACTGAATCCCTGAAGCTTCTGTATCGCTATTATTCCTTCTACATCCTATCCTATCTCCATTTGAATTGTGCTTTATATCTTGTTAGTAAGTGAAAGGTTGTTTGATTTATTTCTTAATGCACTAATTTCTTCTTTCATTGCTTATTCTTAAAAATCTGTGTAGAACTTTAAGCTGCAAACATAGTGGAAGTATTTGTATATGGCAATTTCTTTTTTTCTTTTTTTTTTTTTTTTTTTTTTTTTTTTACAAATGATTATCTCTCTTTTACACCATCTTCTTTTATTCATTGCTGACTGTTGAAAAAAATCAATGTCTTTACAGATGGCTGTTAAAGGAAAGCTTGGCCAGATGTGGAATAATTTACAAGAGTCAATGCAGCCTTTGATGTAGAGTCAAGGAAGGTCAATTGGTTTCCATGTATGGCATGATCATTGACTGGTTTCCTGTAACATGCCTGTATGAAACATGCAGCATTCACAGCCTGATAAAAATACAGTCCACAGCATGCTAGGATAATGACCGTGGGCTGGGGAATATCTAGCACATGTACACACTAGTGCATGCTGACACACACACACACACACACACACACACACGCACACGCACACGCACACGCACACGCACACGCACACGCACACACACAGCATCTACTTCATCTTTTCTCTGTCACTCCACTGGCAGAACACAGTGTTTCTACATTTCAGACAGTCGATATTCGAGTGCTTACACATTCTATAGCAACAGAGCAGGCCTGGATTGATGAATGCTGCGTAAGTGAGAGAGAGAGATGCACGGCCATATAGGGATCCCAGCCCAGAGGGGAAGTTAGGCCACTGTAGGGGGTAAGACAAGAGTCTGCTGCAGCTTTGCTATGAGGCAATTTTTGGAGTCTGTGAAACATCCACATCCAAAGTAAAAGACCAGGAGCTGAATTTGATGGTGCCTCTGCAAACTGACGCAAATTACCCTAAAATATCCCAAAAGATTTCCCTTGATTTATTGGCCTAAATAAATCTAAATATGAATAAAAAAAATTTTTGATAATGGGTTTGGGGAATTTGGGACTGGATTTTGGGACGTGGAAATAAATATTTAAACATTTTTCATGCTGGTTTGAATGACACTATCACTATGTGGTACTACAGTATGTGTATGCGAAGCCAGAACTGCGTGTCAAGAGAATCCTCCTGGAAGTTTGAAATACGCTGCTGTGAATTGATTTGACGTTAATTGGAGTTCACTCATGGAAAACATGCCAATGAGATAAGAAACATGGAAGTTAGGGTATCAAAGATCATAATGTATAAAGCATTTTATACAGTAAAAAAGATATATTCACCAAATTTACCAGATTTCACTCAAGCATAATATGCATTGAATGCATTACAATTTTTTAAAACGTAGGTTATTATGATTATATAAGTAGCTCTGCCATAAGAAACCAAAATTTTGTTTTGGATAATAACTCTGAATATTTATTCATTCATTCATACAGGGGATGGCATATATATATATATATATATATATATATATATATATATTTAGTATTTTCAAGTTAAAATGGGATACATGTAATGTATAATTGTATTTTAGGAAAATATCAAATAATCATTATTATTGATATTTTCTGTAACAATAATGCAAAGTGCTGCTTTGAGCTAAAAGCCAACTTGACAGTGCCAATGCAAACATGGTGCTGTTTAATATACATTTTACTCAAAAACACAAATCAAGGGATCACCAAAATCAGAGCTATTCATCATCTGGGGACCAGGAATGTCTGTATTAAATTCAGTGTGTTGTTGTGTTAAACAGATTAGTGGAAGTTTAGCTGGTGATGAAGTCAGGTCACCATACAAGTCATTAGCATTTATGGAAATAAACCATGGACATTCGTACCAAATTTCAATGTAATCAAATAGTTGTTGAGACATTTTACTAGTGGAATTACTGCCTTGCTGATTTAAGCCTCCACCAACGTCAAAGTCCAGTTGCAGAAAATATGGTCACAATCTGCCCTTGAATAATGGCCATAAGTGTTTTTGCCGAATATTATGCTGTCACAGTGATGTTGACCTTTGACTTTTTGGATGTAAAATGTAATGTAAGATCACTTTTAGATAAGTATCCTATTAATATCCTATTAGACATGTGAAATGTATATGATAATTAGTGTATGAATTCTTGATTTATGGCCAGAAATATATTTTGTTAGGTCACAGTGACCTTGACCTTTGACCACCAAATTCTGATTAATTCACCCTTGAGTCATATTTAAATTGATTCCCTCAAGCTGTTCCTGAGATATCACATTCATGAGAATAGTGGACGGACGTATGGAGGTACAGATGGACAATCCGAAAACATATATGCCTCTGGCCACGGCTGTCTCCGGCACGGAGGCATAAAAAACCCAAAAACTACGACCTCAAGGTGGCTCTAAAGATAAGCTTCAGCCTCTGGACACTACGAATGTATGAACACAATTTCACACCCGTAGATATTTCAATCTGAACTAAAGCGGTGGACCGACCCACAGACCCACAGAGAGACTGATGTTGCCGTCCATAGAACCACACCTCTGGTTTTAGTAGTTGGCTTGTCCTCTTGACAAGACAAGATAAAAGAACAAGCCAACTACTACTCCCTTTCTTTCCTATCATTTTAGAACAATTATGCAGAGAACCTGGAAGTGTAGTGGCACTATAGTTTAAGCTGCCATCAGTCGACAGGTCTTAATCTGTTGAGTCCTGCTCAGTATTCCTCTGGGACAGAAAGCCTATTAGATTTCACTGATCTGATCTTGCATGGTAACAAAAATACCAACTGGCCAAGTGGGATTTCCAAAGAACTCTGCCAAAACTTTAGAGCTGAGAAGTATTTTACATTTCCAGACATATGCAATAAAACAACCATACTTGTTTATGCACATATATACATGTCTCCAAAGTTGTTGTGAACACAGACGCGCTGAGGAGTCGGCATGTTACAGCTGAACAGCTGTACTGAAGTGATGGATTTTTACTTGTGTTTTACAGGCTCAGAACTCTGAAGGATTATTTCTGCTTTAATGATCTATGCACCGTGGCCTTACCAAGTGTATATGAAGTGCAGAGCTCTTATTGCAGTCATGCATGAAAAGCCGTCGCTTCAGATCTAAATGAGGGTCTGATGTGTATCGGCTTACACTTCCTGCCTTCGGCCCAGTGGTCATCCAACCACCAACCTAATCCCAAACCCGAAAAGCCTCTCCCGCTCCCTTCAGGGGAGGTCACAGGTCAGGAATCATTCATGCAAGACACAAACAAGAGCAGTTTGTTTCCACTTAACTACCACCTCTTCAGGCTAAAACAAGTCCTTTTTGACGTGTTTGTTTTTGCCAAAGGTTAACAGACAAACTGAACAGAAAACATAAAGTTAGCAGACCATGCTTGATGAATAAAAAATATTTTGGGGTTCTCCCACCTCTGAATGCTCTGTCTCATTTGCATCTCTCCCCCGTTGGCCTGTCACAAAGACCAATGAAACTGAATGCGGGCGTGTCAGCAGGACAATGCAGACCAGAGTCCATTTATCTCCATACGTCAACAGGGCTGGTAGAAGAGAGGCTTTCAGCCAGTCACATTATGGTCAGTTTAAAGAGTCTGCTCCACCAGACATGAGTTAATGGGCTACTGATGGACATTCAAAAGCAGGTGCTGTTTTTGTTGGCGGGAGCTTTGGACAAAAAGCCAAAGGCTACTCCCTGACTTAGAGCTGTAGTATTTATAAAGCTCTGCGCAGACTTTTAATTTAAGAAATGGCATTCCTGCTCACATGTTTGTTCTTATGGTTTAGTTTCCGCAAGCTAGCTAGCAGTTAAGTACGTCTTGAAGAACTCAAAGCAAAGAGGGAAACCAACCAAACTGAATCTGGCTGAATGGCCGGTTAAAATGACACCCTGATTTGTAACTTTGGTTGTTTTCTTTTCATTTTCATGTCTTATGGTTATTGCGTTAGCTTTTCTGGGCATGTCAACACCTTGCCTCTTTCATGTTCAGCCTAATAGTGATTGTATTCTTTCTATTTATTTGGGTTGATATTCTTAATGTTGGTGGTTATGGTGTTTGGCATTTGTTGAATTGTTGCATGCACTACCCTGCATATAGTATTTGCTCCAACAATTCCTTTCAGTATAATTTCTCCATTTATACATCTGGGTGAATTTAGTAATAATTTAAGTTACCTGTGTGTTAATATGGTGTGTGGTAAAGGTGTGTCCATGATGCGCCAGTGCTCATGGCAATGTAGACCCATGCTGCATTGCAGGGTAATTCGAACATTGTGGCTATTAATACTTTGACTATGTCCCATTATTGTAGTGAAAACTACATCTGAAATGACTGACAGGCAGTGGGAATACATCCACAAATTCTCTGATTGCACATCACAGTCATCACAGTCAATCATACAGTTATGCAATGCAATAAAACTCAATCCAAGATGAAACAAGGAAACTGCCAAGACAATTTGCTAACAAAGACCTGGGGAGACTAACAGACACTGATTTACAACAGAGAGAACAATTAGTGATGAAAAGGCTCCAATTAAAATGACTCCCTTTGATCAGCAGAGGGAACGAGGCTTTACCGCGCACACCATCTGCGATAGCGCAGTCAGATCAATCTGAAATGAAATAATTATGGCAAATTAATGGGTGTAAAAGTCACCAATTGATACGCCGAGGATGATTTCATATGTCTAATTGGGAGAGGGAGGAGGATGTGCCCGAACAGTGAGCTGTTTTACAGGATTAAGGAGATGGAGGGGGAGAGACTTCAAGAGATAGACTGACAAGAGACAAAAGAACAGACAGAAAGAAATAAAGCTAAGGTTTTGACATCTGCATCACTCTCCTCCTCCAGGAAATGACTGCAGACAGAACGTTAAAGCACACGAATCCTGCCACAGCAATATTCCATAAAGGTGCAATAAATTCATTATGGATTCAAGAGAGGCCGTAATGCTTTCAAATCATTCCCAGTAGGGCCGCGATCAAAACCAACACCCACAAATCAAATTTGGACCAAATAACTGTCAAGTGCTGTAGATTAATGAACGCAATACAAGTCATTTGACGTGAAATGATACCGTGCGAGAGCTAAGGCTGGAAAATATGTGTTCATATCGAGATTGGAAAACAAAAGAAAAATACAGCAGCTGCCAAAGACTGTTATTGGATTGTATATTTCTGCTTCTGCGCTCACCTGAAAGCTGTGTGACAGTCCTGGTCGATATTCAAATGTAGACGCTCAAGCATTCTGCGAAGGAGAAAAAAGAGAATAACTGAATAGCTAATGTACCTGACAATGGTGTTGACTTGTTTTGTTGCCTGCTTTAGACAGAGAGAAAAGAAAGTCTCGAAAAAAATATGAGTAGAAGCCGCTAGGAAAAGAATGAACGCAGGGAAAAATCTAACTGTTCAGACGGTGGGAAAGAAATGGCAAATTAAACCAGATTTGTACAGTGTATTTACATTTAATGCATTTCTATCATTTCTGATCAAATTACTTCAGTCTCAGATTCCTACGCTTCCTATTTCTGGAATTTTCTCTGTGTTTTTTTTTTCCCCTCCTCAGCAGAGATGACTGGAACACCTGCTGACTGAACAGGTGTGACGATCTTCCAGGAGAAAAAACAGGCTCCCGCACGCTTCCTCTGAGGAAACCCAAACACCCCGAGTAACTGAGGTGTTAATTAAAAAGAAAAGGGAGAATGTTAAAACAGTGAGAAAAACGCCTGCTCCCCCTCAAGTTCAGCTTGGCTTGGCAGACGGCTGAGCCGGGACGGGAGGTTCATGCTAATTGTCGTGGCCTTTCATTTCGGGGAAGGCACGTCAGAATCCTCAGCGGAGGCTAATTTGTAACTTTCCCTCTGAGTACGTTCAGTCTCTCCTGTTTTTTGTCATGTCAGATATGCCATCTCCCTCACCTCCTTCTCAATTTCCACAAATAGCCCAAAGAGAGCCCTGATGTATGACGTTCATAAATAAACGAGAAATTCTAATAAGACGCAAAGTTTTTAACCGCTTAAAGTGTCGAAACCTGCTAGGATCTCCATAAACACAACAGCTGTTTTCCTCTAGCTTCATCATTTTTGATAAATCACCTCAATGCGTTATTTTCAAGCCAAAAAATTCTGCAGCGTATGCATGTGCAACTGTGGTGATAATGAATTGCTTAGATTGCGAAAGCGCTTCACGTGGTCAAGCCATGTCCATCTGTTGGATTATTTATCACGCCATTTGTGGCGTTGAATGTGGGGGGAAAAAAAATACAAATTATGGAAAGGAAAAAAATTAAAAGAAAAAAGTTTTTGGGCAGCTGTGATGAAATGAGGCCTGTGAGTAAATGAGGCATCTGAATATGTGTGTGGGTGGTGGGTGGGGGGCAGTGCCCACAGTCACGTTTTCCTGCTGACATCACCAACGCCAGCTGAATCAGAGATCATGATGAGGACAGAGAGGCTGCCACGTTCCTCTGCAGCAGGACGCTGACTGTCTGTCTCGCTCTCTGTAGTTCATTCATTTGAATACGCAGAGGAACACACACAAACAGTCACACACAGACGCAAGTCCTCCATTAAAGGAGCTCCATCACCAGCGATGTGGGAGGGTTGTGTGTGTGCATGTGTGTGAGTGGGGTTGTGGTTAGCTGACTCACTCACTCACTCACACACACACACACACACACACACGTGCGCACCCTCATATGGAGACGGAGATGATCACGCACACACACACACACACACACACACACACACACAAAAAGGTACAGTAAGTGGGAACATACAAAAGAGAGATAAAGATGGACACACTTGTCTTACCTTGTGAAGACACTCCTTGACTGTCATAAATAAATGCCTAACCTAAACCTAACTCTATCCTGAAGCTTAAAACAAAATTTGTCCACATAACAATAGAAAGACGCACACATGCACTTAAACACGCACACAGTGAGTGTTATAGTTAAATTGTGGTCGTCGTGTACCCCCCACCATCGTCCCCTCCCCTTCCCTGTCTGCCTCCTGTTTACTTTAAGCACATGTTTTCCTTTGTGGCTTGTTTGAAGGGGGTGAGTTCTGCCTGCAGAGCTTCACTATTCTCCCAGGAGCATGTCTGTGTTGTGGCCTGCCATCCATGTGCATGTGTGCGTGTGTGTGTGTGTGTGTGTGTGTGAATATAGTCGCTTTTAACAGGGGATAAACATTACCTCAAATGATTTTTCAGTGTTTTGGAGTGTGTTAATTCTACTGTGCTCTGTTTTCAGTCAACTTTAAAGAGCAGTCAGGGGACAAGATGTGTCATTTCATCCTCGTCTGTGTATTAATACACATGGTTGTACTCAACAATAGAAGACAAACACAAACATGGTGCTGCTCACGCTTCACATATGCAAATAAAAACATGCTCTTTCTTCCAGCTTGGGAGTCGATGATATCTCTCCCTGACTCCACCCGGCCAGCTCCCTGTGAATGACACAGCTCTTTGTGTGTTTTTTTAAATAACAATTGGGACTATGATTAGTTAAGAGTCGTTTTTTGAAAGTGCATGTGCCACTCAAACTTTCCTCTTAGGCTACATCTACACTACCACGTTTTCATTTTAAAACGGCGTTTTCAAGCGAAAACAACCTCGATCCGGACGAACGTTTGAGCTCCGTATCAGAAAGAACGTCCTTCCAGACCATCACACTTGAAAACGCATACATACCTGAGCAATCAACTACACTGGGCATGCGCGAGCGGGTGTAAACAGGAAGCAGAATGTCTTCTCTGCAGTTCATTAGTTACAAAAATACTATGAACGAGCAACAGCAAAGACAGTTGTAGTATTGAAATGCAAAATTTAAATGCACAACAGCTGAAGGGAAAGACAACAAGGTCAGTGACTTGTATTTCATTATCTGTGTTCAATTCACCACCACTGGTATTCGAGGCTAATAAGACCCAATCAGGGAGCGACCTTGAGTGCCTAAGTCATTGTTTCCAAAGGTCTCTGTTTGAGCCCGTCCAGACTATAAAGCAACCCCAGAGTTTTCAAAGTAAAACGGGGCCGGCGGCGTTTCCAAAAGTCTCTGTTTTTGTTGCTTGAAAACTCTGCAGTAGTGAGGACGTAGCCTTAAGATTTCATTTCCTTTGTAAATGCCATTAAAAGTATCTTTAGAGAGTCACGTGTTAACTAAGAAATTTCAACAATTTTACCCTTTTTACACCAAAATTTTCTCATCTAAGTGAGTTTTTTTTTAAACACAGGTGTAAACACTGTTTTTTCACTTACAGAGCACACACACAGACGCAGACACATGGGTGTTTGATTTACATCACTGCTGATCAGAGCCGGAGACGATAAATACCCTCGACTACTGCAGAGTCATTTGACCCGGGAGTGAATGCGGATTGTACCTTTTCACATTGCCGTCAAAAGCCAGATGTTAGCAGATCTTTTGACCAGGGTAAAGGGGGCTTTATTTACGGCAGCAGAGTCGTGAGGAGGTGGCTGGGGGGTGGACAGCAGTCGTACAAAGCGCATGACTGCCACGTCAGATGTCGGGGTTCACATCCACACTCCAAACTGTGGTTTTTGTTTCAGCAACAAAAGCCCTTTGGTTAGGGTTAGGGAAAGATGGTGGTTTTGGTTAAATGTAAATAAAAAAACATTGTGTCTGAAGTTACTGTGCCCTGCTGGTTTGAGTTGCTGCACAACATTTATCGCATTTACTTGCTGTCAGGAAAACAGACACATCACCTTAAGTACAAATTTGATCTCAGCACAGTCCAGTTCAATCGAATATCTTAGCAAATGGCCAAAACAGATTTATATATCAACATACAAGCAGGATGTATAGATGTATAGATTGTTGTTATTAGTGGTGTGTGTGCCCTGGTCTTCTAAAGCCTCTCAGGAAAAACATTATATCTCATTTGGGTTTTCTGAGTGCTCTACCCATGCGGAATAGAAACAGGTGTTATCTGCTGTCAATAATTACTGTGTATACCTCTGTGCGTGTGTATGTGTGTGTGTGTGGTCCCATATGGTTATGATGAGTATTTGGACAGGTGACAACATGTCAAAAACTTGAAAAGAAAACAACAGGCCTGATGAATTCCCTTGCTTCCTCATGACTGTTTTTGCGAGGACAAGAAATCTCTCCTCCAAACCAGGTTGTTCTCTTACACATTGTGGGCTTTCTATTTGATTTTTCAGTGGTTTTGCTTCACCACACACACACATCACTCTGTCTTGTTTGTTTTGCTCTTTCACTGTTTACCTTTTGTGTATACGTTTGCGTTTGATTGTGTTGTGCATCTCTGGATGGTAAGAGGAAGCAAATAAGTCACAATCGTATCATGGACTTAATGCAAATTACACTTTTATTGAATCCATCAAAAACACAATCTGCCTTTCAAGCAATACAATGTTACATCAAAGCAGCTAATATGCAGCCATTATCATTCAGAAAAAATGCTTCGGTAGAAATATCCTTTAATACTGTCATATCTAAATAAAACTAAGTATTTTTTGGAGAATGACAATAAGGTAACAAAATGAAAAGCCATTTGCTTTTCAACTCAGGGGTCTGTACTGTAAGCACGCTCACTCAACAAGTGTACCACAAGCATCCCAAAATGACACTAAGCTCTGAATGCACCGCTTTGAATTGAGAGGAACTTTTTTTTTTTTTATGGTTTTGCATTGTGCTTCAATGTTCAGACTTCCTGTAGTAGTCTCTCCAAAACAAAGGCAACAATGCTTCGCTGGTACAACCCCACCTCCGCCTTCCACGTGTAACAAATACTTCCCCAGCGGACTCTCCCCCCGGTGAACACAATCAAATAAACAATACGGCTTCTTTTACTGAAAACCAGAGTGCCTATTAGAGAGAGCAAACGACCTGATTGTTGATTGTGTTAGCATGTCTGAGTGCCTCACTAAATTGCCCACAAGGGTTGAAGGCAGGAGAGAATAGGGAGGGGAGGGAGCAGAGAAGGAGAGAGAAAAAAAAAAAAGAAAAAACAAAACTCTTGACTTCTAGATGAGAGGGAATAAAATGAGTGTTCGTTTTTGAGACACAGGAATAGATAAGCCGGGGTTCTGGGGTTGGAGCGTGATTACAGAGCTATTGTTGTTGTTGGAATATATCATATCGCAGCGTCTCCTGCAGCCTTGGCTAAATAAATCTGTCGTAATCCCCCTAGTGAGCCCCGGCGGCTTCGCGCGCGCCTACTTAACCAGGCTAATTAAAACTCTTCCTTGTCTTGCTTTCCCCTAAATTTACATGCCAGCTTCTGTCTGTGAGGTTGCAGAAGGCTCCATTGGTGGGATGCATCTTCCCTTCCTCTCTCCCACAGTGCATGCACACACTGTTTAAAAATAAAAAAAAAAAAGTGCGGGGGAGCAGAGGAACAATGTGAAAACTTGCCAGGAAATGTGTGTAGGAATTGTCCTTGTGTGATCTAAATATGGGGCATTTTATTGATGACCCACTTTATCAGGAGGCACGAGAAAGAATGAGGAGAGCTGGGAAAAGTGACTTCACACATGCACACACGCACACACACACGGCACTCAGCTTTATCAGCTCAACAATTATTGTCACCGGGCTAATTATGAAAGGCAATTAGTACTGCTTACATGGCAGGGGAAGGAAAGATGGAGAGAGAGAAAAAGAAGGAGAGAGAGAGGGGCATGTTTTTTTTTTTTTTTCCTCAGCACAACATTTTAAGATTTGCATCTTGAAAATTGGATAGAGGGGAACTGTTGGGGTTTCCTGGGAAATAAAGCGTCCTCACATGGGAGTGCTTGTCACTTAATCATCTGGATTTGTTCAAGGTGACATGGTGATGCACTTGGGAGCCCGCGGTCCAATTCCTCCTCTGGGGTGGAGGAGCTTAATGAATGGATGTGTCCTCGGGCGACCTGCGAGTTCCACTCCTCGTGGCGTGAAAGATGGATGAGGAGTTTTATGACATTTTTTTTTTTTTAACTTATCACATTGTGTACAGCGGAGAGACACGGGGCTGATGGGAGATAAAGAGGATAACGTGTGGTCAAGGATGTGAGTCTGGTTTAAATCCATTGTTATGAAGCTACAGGAACAAGGGGAAATGTCATGAATTCTGTGACAATTGACACAGCAATAATAGACCGATGGATATTTTACTGATTGCAACCACAATCTCTCAATTTTGGAACTGATATATTGTAATAATATCAAATACTAATATGAATTTTAAAATACAGATCCTGTGTTGTTGCCTGGATAAGGAAAAACAGTGAAAACCCACGCTCACTGTACGGTACTAATGTTTTCTACCTGCGCTGCCTTAGTAGTAGAGAGCGCCTGTAAATGTGTGTTTAGCTTTACTGAAACACACAAACAAAATGTGATCACAGGCAGTCGGGTGCAACAGAGTGATGGTTTAACCTGCTGAGACCAAGCGGATTATCCAGTCACTGACTGCCATGATAATATACGCATACCAACAGCCACAAAGTGCAACTTCACACAACCGTCCCGCTACATGTTCTGTCTTGATGTAGTTTGTTGTGTGCAAGCCTTACAGGAATTGTGCTTGCATGTCATCATAAAAGAGTCACATGAAACCAAAGTATGAGCTGATCTATCCGGATGCAGCGTTACTTCCCTTCCCTTTCTTCTTTTCTTCCTTTAATCATCCATAGTATTTCTCTTACACACACCAACACAACTTCAATTAATCTGAGATACAGCCCATACTGATGAAACACAAATTAAATACACCATTAGATTCGCAGTTATTTACAGCTACATTAACGCTACATGTATGTAAATAATTGCTTTATGCACAGGGGTATTAAATCTGAACAGACATTTTTTTCTGTGTCACTATCTGAGCTGAATCTCAATCATTAATCTTAGAATAACTTCTCAAGAACTCTCTACAGATGCCGATTTTGGAGTATCTGTACTCTACTCGAGTATTATATTTTTTGGAAACTTACGACTTTTACTCCACTACACTTAAAAGACAAATATTTTCGTTTTTATTCCACTTCATTTCTATGATTTTTATGCCTCCGTGCCGGCGACAGCCAGTGTCAGAGGCATATTCTTTTTGGCTTGTCAGTCCGTCTATCCCACTCTTCTATAATATCTCAGTAATGCCTGGACAGAACTTCTTCAAATTTTGCACAGACATTCACTAGAGAACAGGGATGAACTTCTTTGGTGATCAAAGGTCAAAGGTCAAGGTCTTGGTGACCTCACAAAACGTGGTTGGGTTGCACCACACCCACCATTGAACTTGGAACCTTTAGTTTGATCTCAGCTATACACTTGTAAAGTTGCCTGACTGTCTTGTAACAAAACTGATCCACATACAAACACCTGCAAAAGTACTCAAAACTTCCCGTCTCCAGCGCCACATATTGCCATGATAACACACACAAAGACGCACAGACTCACAAAGTGAAAACAACACTGTTCCCGCTGTTGTGGCTGGTAATGGCAATCTTAATGTGTCATAAAATGTCATAATGTACCACAATGCTTCAGAGAAAACGGAGATCGCTAAACTAACACCATTCAGCACCTGATCTGAGAAGAGAGAAATTAAATAAATAAAGAGCTGGACAGGACTAATGGAGGACTGCTGTGCCTCACTGGAGCGACTGGCCTAATTGGAGCAATTGGAGATGGACGCTCACTGCCATCAATCACAACACCTCAGATGGGTTTTGGAAGGATTTCAACAAGGGAAGAGGGACAGAGAAAGACTTAGGCAAAGCACGGGCAGTCAGGTGTACACTCTAGTGTGTGCGTGTGCAGAATTTGTGGGGCGGCGGGGGGTTGAATTTGATGCCTTGCCAAAGTAGGATTTTCCCCGGGTGAAACCTGAGGCTTTTGAAACAGCAGGCTGCAGAGTCGGCAGGCCTGGGTTTAGGGTGGTGGTGCCGGTGGAGGTGGGGTGGGGGGTAACTTGTCATCTGTAATGGAGGAATGTGGGGCCGTCTCACTGGGGCAGGGTATTCCCTTTCACTCTCGGTTAGAAAGAGAAAGAACTGCAGCAGGAGAGGGAAGGGCTGGGTGGAGTTGGGCCTCTTTTTCAGACGTTTGAGGACTGGACGTCGTGTTCCAGTGGCCTATTTTCAATTCCTAGAAAACTCCAGACAAGCTGAGCCTCCGCAAGGTAACGCTGCTGAACAAACTCCTGACTAATGCAATCTGAGCCGTAAGCACACGTTCACTTAAATCTATTACAGCAGATTTAGCAAATTAAAACCAGTTTGGCTCATTCTACTCTAATCAAGTTTAGTCAAACCCGATTAATCATATGTTATCCAATCAAATTCAGTCCATGCAGACAAATCCAGACAACTGCTCAAAATGTGGTCTGCTTTAATAAAAGCAACATTCTTGTAATCAATCCAGAACCACCTGATTGCAGTAATGATTTAACCACATTAATAGAATTGTTTTGGAGCAGGCAATCATAGAAAATTTAATTTGTTCAGTGTCATGCAACCCTGGAAGTACACAAAATATTTCAAAACCTTTGCAGAAAATCTACAACACTGCAGCTCACATGGCGGTGACTGGTGAGAGAGGGTTATATTCTTCAGACAGAGTTTGAATGTCTGTGCTTTCTGGAAGACACAACTTCTAATTTCTTAGTAGCCACTAAGAAGTAGTCTTAGTAGTAGTCGGAATCTCTAAAACATACAGAGGCTCAGCTGCGGCTACAGGACAGTGAAAGTGCAGCGAAAGATTTCAGAAAGATGTCCCGCAGATGTGAGCCCACATGTGGTTTTTTTTGTGTTTTTTTTTCGTTTTTTTTCTTTTTCCTGAAGGATGTGGAAGCATCGACAGCGAAGGATAAGCTCCAAATGTGGAATGCCATTAACAAGATCAATGCCTTCCTCTGTGAAAATGCTATGTTTTCATGTTTTATGGTTACGGGTTTGAAGATGGAAGCAGCGATGTCAGGTTGAGTGCCAGGTTGGGGCTGGGTTCATCTGTGGTTCAATTCACTTGAGGCTTCCTCCTGTGCGAGTAGCTTGGCGTGACTCTTCTAAGTGTGTGTGTGTGTGTGTGTGTGTGTGTGTGTGTGTGTGTGTGTGTGTAAATGTTTGCAAGTCTGTATGTGTTTGGCTGTGGGTGTGTGAAGTGTCTAAACTGTGATTAACCGTTATCTGTTGATCCTCTGTATCTCGATATGCCCACTCTCGCTTTTTATCCTACACAACGCTCACACACACACACACCATTCTCCTTTCATCGTTCTTTTTCACTCCCTCATGATTAATTTTCCCTTCTAGATTTGAGTAAAAGAAGTCAGGGAACATACTGTATTTACACAATGAAATAATTAGAAACACATTTTGGCAAGTGTTTGGAAAGAAAACAACAACAACAACAACAAAAAAACAGGGTCCATTCAGATTGGAGACCTGCTCTTGCCGCCTTTGCCCCTGGCATCTGTCACCAACATCAAATGGAAAACTTAAAAAAAAAAAAAAAACACACACACACAACTGAGTTGTATTTATTTTGGTGTAATCATTAGGATTAAGCCGGTGCAGAAACGCATTAATTCTTAATCCTTCCCGTGTCCCCTCTCCCTATCCCATCTTCTCCCTTGTTCCCCCCACCTCTCCCTTCTCCTCTTCTTTCTTCCCTCCCTCTCTCCCCCCATGCTTTACAGCACCAAACGCTTTTAATTTGTCAGGGAGGGGGTGGAGGAGTTCGGGGTGGGGTGGGGGGGTTAGTTAGAGGCACTCGTTCAGAGCAGCTTTGAGCCTCTGCCAAGCTCTCGTTCGCATTGTGCTGCTTACAGCTGGGCTTGCCCTCCTTCCCTGCTCTCTCCCTCTTTCTCCGCTCTGTTCTTCGTCTCCCTTTCTTTTCTTTTTTTTCCTTTTCTCTTTTTGTGTGTGTGTGTGTGTGTGTGTGTGTGTATGTGTGTGTGTGTGTGTGTGTGTGTGTGTGTGTGTGTGTGTGTGTGTGCAGCGCTGTCTGCTTTTCTTAATGGTTTCTGCTACAGGGAGTTAGAGAGAAGAAGGGGGTCACTTGTCATGGGGCCAACTTTTGGGGTTTCCATCCCTTCTGCATGGACACACACACAAAAGACACTCATGCACATACACAGACGCACAAGCACAAGCACACACACACACCAGTGGCAATAAACACCAGGGAGGCAAGATGGGGAGGAGGGACAAGGGGTTGAGGAGAGAGACAGAAGGGGGGAAGAGGGAGGTGAAGGGGGCAACATGGCACACTCTTTTGAGGCAACCTCACAGCTCTGCTTTAACTTTCTCTGCCTTTCCTCTTTCTTTACTTCCTCAGTTCTCTTTCCAGGTTTTCAGAGAAGTTGAACGAAGAGTAGAAAAAAGAAACTAACAGAACAATCTCTGACTCTTATTAAGTCAGTAACAAACTAAAACACAGTCCACGAAAGACATGATCAATGGATGAAATAGAGTGAGAGACAGAATAAAAGAGGCAGTTTCAGAGATAGGAAGCACGAACGCTGCGGAAGAAAAGACAGAGATAGAGAGAAAAGAGGGAGGCAGATGAAATGAGAGAGATAAAGAGGGGCAAAGCGAGACAGGGAGGCAGCAGAGAAACTCCAATAAAGGCACAGATCAGATAACGGCGTCTCTGAGGACTTCCAAATGTCCCTTTATCTCGGCAAGAAATGCTGATATTAAAAACCAGACAAAGATAGCGCGCCGTCATTTGCTGCCTTTACCAAGTAGTGACTTATTACTGTAAATTGGATAAGAAAATACTCATCGAGGCTCGTCTCCAACACACTTAGTGACTAAAGTTTCCTCTTCCGACGTCTCGTTGTGTCATTCTGACGGCACACTGAAAAAGCTTCGAAGGAGAGAGGCCTGACACATTCGTTGGGTAAAAACCACACACTTAGTCAGGGCTTACTGACTCATCCTGTGGGCTGTTTTGCTAGTCATGTTATCCCACAGTATCAGGTGTGTACTTTGTTGGATGCCAGATGTCGCCTACATATGTGAAAGACACATTTAGTTCTGTTTGAATGGAGAAGAATAGAGGAAAATCTTTTATATCAGAATGGGATTGTGTCTGATTCAAAGCCCAGTTTACTGTAAAAATGCTTCAGCTTTGTCGTTGGTTAACGGTCTAATGGGTGAGTAATGGTTGAGTTAGCGCCAACTGAATCAGACACACTCACGCGTCAGTCTTTTAAGGGTGAATCTATTTTGTGATCGCAGGGAAGCTCATGAGACAATACCAACCTCACTATGACTTCCAAGAATTGCCCTAACAGACAAAATAGCCCGTGAACTTTTCCTAGATGATACTTTCCTTTTTATGCAATCTTTACCGCATTTTACAAAAAGAAGCAAAAACAGATGAGTAACAGGAACACACTGTGGGAAACACTGGACTGGAGCTCTGTCATCCAAACTAATGAAATCCTAAATTAAACATCTTCAAAACCATCAGCTGGTGCCATATCCAGCGCACAAAGTGCTACTGCCAAAGTAGAAAGAAAAAAAAAAAATCACATTTAATTTGAATAACAAATGAATCCTTTTAGTGGGAGTGCTGCAATTTTCCTCAACGTGTGTGGATAATGATCTGACTTCCAAAGGGATCAGATTGAGTTAGGTAAAGGTTGCATTACCATGACAACTTGAAGAGGAGGCAGTTGATGGAGGATGGGGGGGTGGGGGGGTTGGGGGCGGATTTCACTGAACATGGACTCATGAGAACCAGTAGTGAAGGACACCAAGGCTTTGCATGTAGGTCAGCGTCATTCCAGCCCCTTCCTTTGGACATAACCGAGCCTTATATCAAGACAAGAAAAATACGGAGAATCATCTGTTTGCAAGAACGCGGGTAAGTTCGTTTTTACCTCACAACTTTTCATTTAAAACTGTGTAAGACGTAGCAGCAGACTGCATGTGTAGCAACACAGAGGCCTAATCAGTTATGTTACAAACTCAGCAACGTGTGGAGGGAGCTAAATGAAACAATGTGCTCAGGATGTACTCAGCGGCGGCACACATATGTAAATGTGGCTTGGCTCGGCTCAGCTCAGCTCAGAGCAGTTCGGCCCTCCTCGGCTCTCTACCTCCAGCCTCTTAAAAGCGCAGGAGGAAACATGACCGTGCAGTGACTCCTCCAGGCTTACACTTCGCTCTAATCGCCTGGGAAAACAGGAAATTGCGGTCTTGGAAAATGTAATGTTTATACTTAGATCACATTTACACGAGAGAACCCTCCCCCACCTCAACCCTCCTTTTGTTATTTGATTTTCCTATTCTTCTTGTTCTCGTAATTTTTTTTTTTACTAACCTACAAAAAGTTGTTAAAAAAAACCTGATTTAAAGGGCAATGAAAGGACACGTTTGATTGCTGCAGTTGCATCTAACAGCAACTTTGCAGCGAAAATCAAATCATCCGCTCTAACTCTGCCTCTAAATAAGTTAAAAACACACTGTTCCACAGCTTGAGCAAACTGAAACCTACAAACATGAGACATGAGAAGATTGATGCTCGGCTGAGGTGCAAGAGGCTCAAATTTTCATGCAAACTTAACATTTGTCAACAGAATATGATTCAAACCCATCGCTCAGCCTTACCATCCATGAAAGGCTTCAACTACCGTGGCCAGAGTTGGCGCACATCCAGTCATGTCTGTTTCTCTGTCACTCCGCTCTTCACTCCTCACTTCGCGCTCTCACCGATGCCTTCCCAAAACTCTTCACAAGCTTCACAAAACTCTTCCAAGCAGAGTCAAAACGTCTGACAGACGTTGGAGTCATTGCTCATTTTTGATGGCGTTGGCATGAGACATTTGGAAGATGTTGGATTTTGGTTACTTCACAACACAACTTAAAACCAACAAAATATCGTCCATATCGCTGTCGCTGGTGTTATATGTCCAGTAGGGTTGTTCCAGTGGACGATGGTACCTGTGATCGGCGATTATCAGAATGATCACCTATTGCTCACGCCTTTGCAAATGTCAAGGCGATATTTGACTTGTTTTCCCATGAATATGGTAACTTATTATTTGTAGTAGTAATACAAAAATTAATTGTGCTTGCCACAGTTTAATGTATGTAACTGCATATCACCAATGCTTGCAACATGCATGTTCAGATGATTGTAATGAAGCTGCTTGTCGTGTGTAGGAGCTGCTGTGATTTAAGAGCGGAGGAGATCGACAGACAGACAGAACACATCATTTAGTTCAGTTTCTTATCCTGCTGCTTTTTATGGTTGTAAATAGATCTGCTGGAGTCAATGAGGGAGAGAGGCAGCAGAACGGGGAACACCAGGGCTGCGGGAAGATGTTTTAAGTTGGGGGTGCTGTAGTGGGAGGAGCATTTTTGCAAATACATGTTGGAACTTATTTGTAAAAACTCAAATTTGGCGTCTCTCCATACAAATACAACACAGGCCTACAACAATGCTACTACAACACAGACCAAAACAACAACATCAACAACAAGGTCTATGAAACACAGAAACCACAAACCAATGCCATAGCTTTGCAATACATACGTCCAAAAGCCCATATCCAAATATGCACAATTTTCTCAACAAAGGTATATTAGTGTGCTGTTTTAAATTCTTGACAACTAAGTTATTAACTGCTCTGTGGCAGCTTGCAATACTGCACCATCAAATGTATGCCTGTATTGTAACAGTGCAAAAGCTCATTGCGCACAGCACACAAGACCATATCCAAATATGCACAGCAAATATATCGGTGTGATGTTGAAATGTATTGACAACGGACTATTAAACTGCTCGGCGGCAGTTTGAAATAAACCAAATATCTTACCTTGAGCTGCAGGACGATGAGCTCCAGTAGTTGCAATAATCCAAAGGTGGCCTTGCGCTCGGGTGTTGGGTATGGACCGGGCATGGATGTCCAATGAGTTCAAACTGTCACTGAGGTGAGTCCGTCTCTTCCGGGTTATGGTGTTGCGTAGCCATGTTTTCTCCATCACGTGTAGTGTCACCCCTGAAGCCGGTCTCCTTATCTGATGGATCTGAACAGTAGATCCGAAACGTGTCGTGCGGTTTCTCTGCTGTTTGGCAGCAGCAGACAAGAGGGTGTCGATCGGCACATTCATTAAAGCAGCGTGCCTTTGTATTGCGTCTGTGAGCAACTTCGATCTCTCGTGCTCTTTGAATTTTTCAATTGCCTTACGCCATTTTTAAAGCCGCCCTCCACAAACCTGATAACTACGCCATGTAATGAAGCCACTTTCATTCAGCAAACCAAGCTGCTGTAAAAGCGCGACTTAAAGTTTCTTTCCTAAAACGTCTCAAGATCAGAGGAGTGTAATCGTCTATCTGTAGTTTCTCAGGTTGACGTCAGGCTGAGCGGACTGTGGTTACGATCGTGCAACGCAAATGTCCAGTTGACGTTGAAGTTTGGTCATCTGATGTCACAAACTACAGTCAACCAAATATTAAAGTCAAAGTTGTTTTTATTTTTGTGTCTATTGGAGAATCCTTTGTAAATATATATATATAGGCTTGTTTTAATTTCTTCACCCACGTTGTAGCTCATAACTGGGCCCACGTCCCGCGGCTAGCTGTAACACTACCTGCACAACTTCCTGATCCCTGCCATCAATCATGCGGCTCCCTTCCTCTCCACAGCTTTCATACTGGCCTAAAGCCCTTACTCCCCATTTCATGGATCATGGACCTCCTGCATACTTGTGTGTGTGTGTGTGTGTGTGTGTGTGTGTGTGTGTGTGTGTGCGCGCGCACGCGTGTGCGTGTATTTGCATGAATGATGAGAAACAGAGAAGTGTAACTTGATCTCTGGGCATCTTGAGTGCCTTGCCTCTGTTTCGTTTGGGATGTGAATGGCAGACAGGTGAACACACCTGGAGCCCTGAGGCACCTCATGCATGCAGGCGTACAGACACACACACACACACACACACACACACACACACACACACACACACACACATACACATACCCTCTCCATTCCCAAGCCTCCTCTAATGCCTCTCTTAATGCCCTGGAGTTAAGGGGCAAGTCTCTTTGGTGTCTCTTTTACAGGGTTGTGAAGTGTTGACAGTTGCACATTATGGAGACAAATTGAGGCCCAGAGTTTAGCACGTCTCCAGACGTCGTAGATGGATGTTTCAAAACACTCCGAGGATAATCTAGATGGAATCTCAGACTTTTTTTTTGGAGAAATCTCTGCCGTCTTGGCTCACAGCATGCTGGAATGACAAATGAGGATGCTGATACAAAAACCTCCCCATGATTTTTTTTCCCCCATGTTTTATCGGTGCAACAGAAAATACCAAAAGTGATGCGGAGCGTTGAAATGACAAGAGTGGGCAGAAAAAAAGGAGCAGCAGTGGAGAGAGGGTGAGAGTGTGGAGCGGCAGTGAGAGGAGCACACAGAAATCTAGTTTTACAAACCTTTTAGTCTGATACAATAATGTCAGTTGTTATTTTATCTTGGCACAGGAAATAGACTCTCTGGAAGTTATTTTCACAGACGACTTGCTGTGGCTGTCTACATGGTTGGAGTAAAGGGTGCCTGGATACATGGTGGTCAGGTGGTCCCCTCTGATTTGCATATAAATACAGAGAAATTTTTAGCGTTGGCGGTAGTGGGGGGGCAGACGAGGGTTAAGTGGTTGCGCTGAGTTGGTTTACCCAGCAAGCCTTGATTTAGTCTGTGGTGAAGGGTAAAGCTATCATTAGGAACTCACCAGGCTCACCGCCACTGAACACTGATAATATACCAGTCTGGTGAAGTGTGCTGGAGAGGAGCAGCTCACTGCAAGTTTGTTCAAACTTCTCTACATTTTCTATTCGCTTCTGTTCTTTTGTTTGTACAGAGAAAAGAAAAACTGTCTCCAGCAGTTTCTCTGTTGGGGTTATAAATTTGATAATAAATGTGCTTTGTGATTTTTTTTTAGATAAGGCTTTTTTCATGTAACTTGGTTTAACTTGACAGCAAAACAGCGTTTTTTTCAGTTGTATATGATTTGAAAATATTTTATTTCTGAAAAAGACATTTTAACTATTCAGTTTAAAATTTTTAATGGCCTTGTTAATGTGCAACAACAAAGTATATTGAAGATGGTTTTTAGTCATTTAAGAATCACACGTTTATACCATTGTACTGATAGTGACAAACAGATGTATAAGCAAGTATGTATCACAGTCAGACGGGTAGATGAATGGATGAATAACTGTATCACATAATTTGGCTTATTGCACATAAAATTATAACATACTTTGTTATTTAGAGTGTCACTTAAAAGACTCATAAACAGTTCAACATAAATAAAAAAGGTAACCGCACATCTAAATATCAACACAGATGTGGCAATGAGAAGAAAAATTACCCTGCATTGAGTTTACAAGTCTTTTCCCCTAACTGTTCTCAAGCCCACTGAAATATTAAGTATTTAAATAACCAATCTTTGGTCGTCATCTATATTTAAAAAGTCTACTTCTTTTACAAGTTTACTTGGAGAAAATATTGCAAAATATCTTGAAAAAAAATGTATTAAAAAGCACACAATGAACTGTTGAACTGTTTGATCACCCGTCATTTCTCAATCAGTCAGTCAGTGGTGTAGAAAACCTCAAAGAAAGCAGTTATGTTTCACTCGAGTTAGTGTGTGTGTGTGTTTTTCTATAATGACTTAAGAATCTTACAACTATTTTACAAATCACAACATTAATCTTTAATGTTCTCTCTAATCCAATGATTCCCAGATTCAGAAACTATACAGAAGTCCATCATTCAAAAAGCCACGGGGTTTATACAAGAATCCGAGACACAAAAGATGTTGCAACCATAAACCTGATTTGTGTTTGATTAATGAAAACTGTTCAGTTTTTTTAGGTTCCTTCTCTTTCTCTAACATGGGAATGTTTTTAGCAACAACCCGCTTTACACTGTCGCATACTTTGACACCACTGTGTTGACTTGCCTTTAAAAATAAAGTTGCACATTTTCAGATATGAAGGTTTTGCACTTTATATAAGAAATCACTTTAAAGACAAGAAGAAACAAATAAGAGTGGAGCTTATAACTTATACTAGCCATAGACTCGATAATTGACACTGACGTGTTCTTTCATAATAAGTCAATCTATTTATAGCCAGAGCCACTTGAGGTCCCACAATTAGAGCACTGCATCTGTAGTAACGGCACATGTAATTAGCAGAGAGCGCGCGTGTGTGTGTGTGTGTGTGTGTGCGTTCGTGAATGTGTTCATGAGTGTATGCTTAAAGGAAATGGAAGAGAAGTGGCGAGCTTTTTCCTGCCCCTTAGCACCTCTCTGCTTTTGTCTTGCATTTTAAGAGGGGTTCAACCTCATTGTCGACAATAAACACTACAAGAGGAACTTACCACAGCCCTCCCTTCACTCTCTCTCTCTCTCTCTCTCTCACACACACACACACACACACTGATCCTTAAATGGCATAATTTGAATTTAAATAGAAGTGTACAGTATTGTGAGTACTGGTGAGTAAAGTGCATCATCCATTAGTGAGGACATCCTTAGGTCTCCTTTAAATAGGCCTAACCCTTTGCTCTGCCTCCCCCGCACTCTCCCTTTCTGGCTTTGTTAGGAGATGACAGGACAACAATGAGAAAATTATCACAATCCTTATCCAGAGGTGGGTTTTTTTTTCTCGTTTAATATTAGATTGCATAAAAATAATTAACCTGGGCTGGCAGAATTAAACAGTAGTCTCTTTGGAAATGAAACAGGTTTTGAACATGAGGCTTTGACAGTTACATTTTTTATATGTTATATGTTTTATATGTTTTAGCCCACAACACATCATATAAGATTTACATTATTAGTGACTTTAACATTGACTCGATTCGACTTGATTCTATATGAATCTATTAGTGACACACAGACCAATTTTAATTTTTTGCCAAAGAAGAGTAATAATATCAGAGAATCACACTTAGAATACAAATGGAAAGCAAACATGGAGGTTCTGAAAAAGAAACGTGAGCTTCAGCTGCATTAAAAACGTATTTCTTTAGCTGCCAGCTCTGAGACTCTGTGTACTGGAAGCACATTAGAGGCAGAATTTCCAAAAAGGCTCTGGTGCACAGCTGTTTAAGCACACAATGATAACATAAGAGACAACAATTTAGGTGAAAATGTGTTTACATACAAGCAAGTTTCACCTCTCAGCAGTTTTCATGTTCACACTGTAGTGGAATGACTGGAAGTAAATGGCTGCAATAGAAGCTTGTAAATAAATCTAAACTCATAATCTGCTTTTGGAAAATCTCAGAAAGGAATAGTTTGAGATCGTTTTAGTTCTATCCATGACGTCAAAGGTTGTCTAACCTCAACAAAGTCCTTATTTTAACCTGAACCTATTTCCTAAACTTCACCAATTTGTGGCTTTTGTGACGAATCCTAACCAAACCTTGACCGTCCCACAATCTAAGGTGTGTGTTTATTATTGTTACCATGATGATGATGATGTCCGGTAGGGCTGCCGCTGGTACGCTATGGTTCATATCTGAGGGTAGGGACAAGGAACCTATGTGGTCAAACACATCACTTGGAGTGACAGTAAACAGTGAGGCTGATATTCATAAAATAAAATGACAAAACACTGGATTACATACATGGATCACTGCCTGTGAATCCCTCTTGCACAGATTGGCAATTTGAATCCATTTCATTGTTCGTGTGGACACCGCCACTAACAACGAAAACTGTAATATCGATCTACTCACCAGTCCACTTTTACAGCCAGAGAGCACGGACTTTTGTAGAAGTAAACGCACTAAACCAAACTACAAGTTGGAAGCTTAGTGGTGTTGACATTGAAGTCATGTGACTGCAGTGTTGTTTCGTTTATAGCCGTTAGCGCTTTACTTCTAGCGATTGTATTTACACTTAAAAAAAAACACATAAAAGTGGTGTTCATTTGTGAAGATTATCTTGCTGAAGAACTTTAGTTTGTCACAGAGCTTATTTTTTGCAATAATCCAAAAGCCGATAGAAAAATCACATAGGCTTTTTGTGGAGGGAACCAGGGTGATGCTAACTTCCGAGATGGTCTTCCAAAATACGTCATCCCTGTAGCACTTTATTACAGAATGTAAATACATTTCATGGTTATTGCTGACAAAGTGCTGACTATTTGCTTTTGGCAGTGGTGTGTAGCGTAAGTGCAAATCCATGGATTTTGTTGGAGAATTAGATCCTCAAAGTGTTGCAACCCTGTCCGGAGATATATTTTATGTGCAGGGCTATTTCTTTTCTTTTCTTTTCACACATCCAGGATATTTGCAGTTCATGGACAAATGTTTTACATCACCAGAGAGTACACAGCTGTCTTTAACTAGAAATGAAAAAGACCACTTTCAGTTTTTATTCACTGGCCAAAAACCTAAAACAGATCACAGTATATGTCTCTTTGTTTGAAAGAACTATTGCAGTCAATCACATCAACACTTGGACAATACACTCCAGATTCTGATTGTTTGTTCATTGCATGTGTAGAGGCTTCCAGCTCATTCTTCGCTTGCTCTTCTGGACTGATGATCTGAGGCTGAAATAACGTCAGGGACAGGAAAAAGCTGTTGTGTTATCTTGTCAAAGCATGGGGGCCGTGCAACAATGGCGAAACATGTCCGCTGCCAAAGGAAACGTTTTATACGTAAATTGGGGGTTGATGACACATATTTGATGAACAGAGATGGTTTGAACTATGAGCCTGACACTTCAAAGGGATCGGATTTCCTCACAAGTTTATTTCCAGTTCCTCTCTGCAATGAGTTTTTAGTGGTGTGGGCTTGGCTGAGGGAGAAAGGGAAGGAGAGGGAGATTTCGCACACAGGGACGGACAGATGCATGTAGGCTTGCTCACGCACGCACGCGCACACACGCACATGCACAAGAGCTTAGACAGAGTGCTTGCACTTCAAACAAATGGGACTTCATCAGTGTACATCAGTAATGGTTCCAGGCTGCCCCAACAGCCCTAATCATTTCCAGAGGGAGACACAGAGAGACAGAGCTTTTTTTTTCTTTCTTCTCATTCTTTTTCGCTAAAACCTCTGTTTCAAGTGTACCTTGGGCAAATTAAACATAAAACCAAAATAATTTCAGTACAAATTCTAGCTTGCTAACAGAGACAGGTGAAGGACAAGAAGGAAAAAGAGCTGCGCTTTTACTGAGCGTATACACTGTGCACCACGTTTTCCCCGTCTGCATGTTTCTGTGTACGTTTAACCTGCGCAGGATACAAGGTATAAACATAATCCCCCAGTGACTACAAGTTAACCTCACAGTAAGTAAGGTAAGTCATGCAAACAAAGATCAGGAGAGGTTACATTCAAGAAAACCGCAAAGGACCTCATTGTTGCAAACAGCTGGCTGTGTGTGATTTGGAACAAAGTGTTGCGGTTTTGCCTTGAATAGCGACATTTTATCTGAATCCTGCTGCAGCCAAGATGTCCTTTTCTTTATGTCCAAAACAAACACGGTGTTTGTCGTTCCTGGGGAAGTTAATGTAGTGTGAATATCCAGAGCAGAATCACTGTGTTTAGAATCAAATGAAGCTGAAAATGGCCAGGTGCTGTAGATACAAAAAAACAAGTCATCAGCCGGGTCAATGTAGGCTGCGACGAAGAATGTGATAATGTTTGTGCACCTGTGGAAAATCTTTTGTGAGGAACCCATGCAGTGTGTTCTTAATTTTGAGAAGAAAAAAAAAAACAAAAAAAAACGGAGAGTGGGAAGGCTTTTATCCGGAGAGCAGAGAGGAAGGCACAGGAGAGTCCGGCAAGATTCATTGCCATCAGGGGAGTTTGTGCAGCTCAAGAAGCAGCGGATTGAACCACTTAAATATCTGAGGGCAACGTGTATGCACGTGTACGTATGTATGCACAAAATGAGCATATAGGATAAATGGGAAGGAAGAGGATTTGGCTCCTGTTGAAGTACACGGGCTCACTGGAGGAAATGCAGGTCTGAAAAAAATCCAACAACAGAAAGAAAAGAAGAAAGAAAATCTCCCTCTTTTTTCCCCCCATACAACAAGGATAAATGGAGGGATTGTTTCTCAGACACAAATGGACAGATTTGAGAGAGAGAGAGACCATGTGTGGTGACAGTTGGTCCCATCATGTGACGCCCCTTTGGCAGACCAGTGAGATCTGGGCGTGCTGGTTGGCTGCTTGTCATCGCTAGGTCACGCCTGATTGGACAGTGGTCAACGACACAGCCACACCCCTCTGTGGGGAAGCTAATCTCTAGGTAGCAGGTCCATAAAATAGAAGACAGTGTGTGTGTGTGTGTGTTTGTGTGAAAGATGGGACCAGTGGAAACTTCCCTATCTGCACGCACAGAGACACACTAATACAGTATATTCTACACCACCCACCTCTTCTATTGTCACACCATCTCTTCCTCTTCTCTCACCACTCTTTTACACACACACACACACACACACACACACACACACACACACAAACACATACAACCACACACACAAGTTGTGAAACAACCCAGTGTGGGAAATAATTTGCAACACAGATTCCTTGCGATCATTTTGCCCATTTCTCAATGAACTTACATCACAAACATCTGGCAAATGATGCGCTTCCACGACAGTAATACTGACGCAGTTTACTAGCCATTACGGCCGGCTATGACATCCGAGTGGTGTTTCAGCTGACACACAATTTGTGGTCACAGCTTCATTGCCTTAACAGTCAAAACATAGAACGGTTCTTGACAGTAAATTATTACTGTGCAGAAATGTGGAAACGGCTCTGCAGCCAGTGAGAGGTGAAAGACTGAGAGCAGAGGGAGAATTCGTCAGCCAGCTCGGCAGATGAGGAAAAAAGCGATTGTAATCAAACGGTGTTCGCGTTCAGTGAGCCGTGTTTAAGGTTATGTACCACTCTGCTAGGAAATAAACACAATGTCTCCGACGCTTTTGCGTCTGATCTTGTTCCTCTGTGTGTTTTCCTGATTATTTTTTTTATCCAGTATTTCTGTCTTCTTTTATTCCTTTATACTTTAATTGTCTGTTTGATTCCTCTTAACTAATGCAACATCTGCAAGCATCTGCTTTTTCGTTTTCCTTAAATTACAGACTGACCGTGTGTACAATCATTTCACATATTACAGTACAATTACAGTGCAAATATTATATGTGTTGCATGTGTGCAAATAATGTTATATTCTTGACTTGCTATATAGCCTTCAAAAACATGACCACCGAAGGAACGTCAGGTACTTTTAAGTTGATCTCTGAGACTAAAGAAAACATGCATTGAATTTTTTCCCCTCTGTTTTGACATCTGGAATGGATATGTATTTTTATTTACCATTACTTAGTCAGGTGAATCCCATTGAGATAGGAATGTCATTTTCAAGAGAGACCTGAATGTACACAAAAAAACATCATAAAAAACAATTCAGGAACACATAGGCTGAAAAGAATTTACAATACTTAAATAACACATAAATACAATAAAATACAAAGTTGTAATAAAAATAACACACAAAGAACATTGAAAACATATTGAATGCCAAAATTAAAACACAGCTATTCATCCAATGAGAAAAAAGCCTCATCAATTACAACAACTGCATTCTACAAAGATAAATGTTGTTTCTACGAACTGAAATCATCACCTAGTGCAAACCCGGTGAAAATAAAAACCATGAGGCATCACTCAAACTGTATCTGAGTCAAATGTAGGAAGGCAGAAGGTTTTGTTATGCAGCTCCCACGGTGCAACTCGTATCTTCAAAATGACTTTGTCATGACATGACATTGAGAAACAGATGTCCAGTCTCTTCCTCTTTCTCTACCACGGCTCCTACTTTCTTTATCTCTGTCACTTTCATCGCCCCCTCCCATTATATGCGAAGTGTGTGTCGAGCTTGTCGCACACTGCGTGACACGCTGAGCGTGGCTGCTTATCTGGCTTGCTTGTGAAATTGGCCACGATGCTCCAATGATGTGGTCAGACAAGCGGGCTGCACAAAAGACAGGCAGAGGCAGAAGGGGAGAAACGGAGAATCAGAGTGAGGAAGCCTATTTCCTGAGAGGAATATTGATCTGATCATCTCTTCCTCCACTCTTCTAGCTCTAGCTGCCTTCCTCAGACAGCCCTCGAAGGGAGAGGTTGAGTGACAAAGACGGGGGAGAGGATAGAGGCTGAGAGAGAGTGGAGGAGACAGAGAGAAGGAGACAGATAAGGGGGTGACGGCGCCACAGCAGTGTTCTCTCTGCCGGGCCCACAGTTCAGCGCTATACACCAATGGCACCGGGAACAGATTAATAATATATCCACACAATCTCTCAAGTGGTGTGGCTCCCAAGCACTCCATTATAACCACAAGTGCACAAGCTGCAGTAAAGCACTTTAGTCAGCAAGCCCTCGAAATGCTCTATCTGTCCATCTGAAATGCACACCCCTTGTGCTCAAGTTCATCGCTATCAATCACAAGCTATTAGGCCAGAGGAAAAAAAAAGCCACAACTGATAAAAACCCTCACCCAAGTACATCTTAATTGATGCTTCCATATCCATCCTTCATATCCCTGTGGTGCCGCAATGACGTGATCTACAAGCTCATCAGAAGGAAATTAACCAACTCAACAGGCCATGTTTCGTCCAGCGAGACCGACCAAAGAAAGATCCTGAGCCATCTGACCGATCGCATTACAGCACCCAGCCCACTTCCTCTCACTCTCCTCTTGATTCCTCTGGGACAGGTGAACATTTTAGTGCAGCGAGAGCTAGTGTACGGCCTCAGTTGACTATAACATTGTCGAAATCCTTAATGTCCAGTAACGGTTTTCTCTTCATTTGAAAACTGGAAAATCATGCACAATAGCCACCATATCATTGTAGTTTATATTTACTTGCATACAAAGTAAAAAATAGTTTCAACTTTCACAATGTAGATTTGTTGAAAAAAAAAACAAAAAAAACAAACAGACTTGAGTGATCTCTCACTACATACATCCCTTTCAACATTTCCTCTTGTGCCCAAGCATTAAGAAAAAAAAAGAAGTAGCTTACGTGATGACAACAATTCATACAAGTCAGCTGAACTGAAGTTTATAGATGAAAATGTCATCACCTAAAGCTGCACATTACTGATTTTTGCCGGTATCATCATTTAACAAACCTGACAATATAAACTTTTAGTTGTAAGACGCATGCATGACAACTTACAACCTAATACTCTGAAACAGGCTGCAGGCCAGTATAATCAGACCCTACGGGTTTACGAGCGTATTCGGTGGGGCCGCTCCTCCTTGTTATCACCGCCCTTCGCCAACTGCAGCCTGTCTGAAAACCTGAGCCTGTCCCTGCTGCCATTGGCATGCATGCCGCTAACCTGTAAACAATTCATGAGGGCCCTCTCCATATTTCATGGGGCGGAAATGGATGTTTCATGTCAGGAGTGAGGGAGAGTGGAAAAGGGGAGAAACAAAGCAACAAGATTGAGCGGAGGACCGGTGACAAGAGCTAAAGCAAAGAAACTAGAGGAGGGAGAAAGAGGAGGAGAATGAATTAGGAGTGGGGTGGGTGGCTGTGGGGGGGAACTGAGGAATCTGTACAATCTGTGCCACTGATTCCCTCACAGCTCATCTCAGATCTCTCCACAATTAACTTCCACCTCACCTCATTCATTCACTGGCCTAGCCTTGCCAGTATGTGGAGCTTCTTGGACTCATTGACACTGGCTGGTGGAAGAGAGAGGACAGAGAAAAATAGAAAAGGATGAAAACAAAGGCCAAGAGAGGAGGAGGAGGAGGAGGAGGAGGGAGAGGAAGAAAGACAGAGATGGAGAAGGAGTGAGACACAATCACTCGGCTCAGCTAATGAATGTATGGCGGCGGGTGGCGGCTCCTCCACAGGGAGCTGCCCTCATAACCGACAGGGCCTGGCTGGGTGTAGTAATTGAAAGTAATGATAATTAATATCATTGGCATAATCACCATTCGTTATTACAGGGAGGATGTTTATGGCTTATTCTGAAAGGGAGAAATAAGGCACAGTTTGTTCAAAAGAAGGGAATCTCATTAACCTTTTAGCTATCCTAATCTTGTTTAATATCGGGAAGCAGGAAAAGTGGAAAGTGTTTTTGCAGGAGTGGCAAGGTTATTATTAATAAAGATTTAAAAAATTACATGAATTCATATTCCAGTGCTTTTCCTCTCCGCTGAACTGAGAATTGATGTTAAATCTGGATAAATTGGGTTTGATGTCATGGATAACAAGTTGGGATTAACACGCACGAGGCTCCTTGCACCGATGGAATATGCATTTCTCAGATATAGGCAGCCATAACATGACACAGCAGAGCATTTGAGAAGCAAATTACACTAGGCAAATATCGGAGATAAGCAGCGGGCCATGACCAGGAACAAAAAAGGTCCTCAATTTATGGTGGCTTCTGGTTCGGGATGCATCAGCCCTACTAATGTTGTCGGAGTCTCCGCGGATTCGAAGGGAGAATGTCAAACTTAGTGCAGAATAAGCGAATGCATATCATGAATATATTTCCATTTGTTTGAGTCAGACATATTATGTATTACCATGGGAAACATGGAGGCAGATTAGTGACATTATGAATTCAGTGGAATGTGAGACAGGGCCGAATTGGTAGAGTTAGTACATGTGAGCGATCGGTCTGAAATTCACAGTCACATGTACTGTGTTTTTCGCCACATTTGGCAATCACCACTGTGTACAAGAGAGGTACTGCAATGTGAGTGATATCCTGTGGAGAAGATGGCACTCTTGAATCCTGCATACAAGGGAAAACACACGCACATACACACACACTCACACACATGTAAAAAAAAAATTAAAAAAAATCACCTTTGTCTGTCACGTACCCTCTTTAAAAAACCTATAGTTATTCAGTTAGTTGAAGTACAATTACGTGCCTTTCAATTGCAAATCAGAGCAGAGCAGCGAATCCGAATAGACAATCAAGGAAGGTCGCTTCCAAAAACACAAGCCTCGCGTTAAGCCAACTCCAGCCTATTAGGGAAGGGACATATGTAGCTAAATTACACCGTGCACCCAGGGGATATGCAAATGTGCAGGACCTCCCGCATGACTTACCTTCTTTTTTTCTTTTTTTTTTTATCATGCAAACCATGTTGGTGTGATAAGCCTCCTATGAAGAAGCACGGGGATATCGCCTCACTATGTGTTTTTTTTTTTTGTGAGGAGGTTATCAAATGCTTTCCCTAATAACCAAACACTCTAACTTTGCTAATGCCAAAGGATTAATTAAATTGTTCTGATAACGGCAGCTGGATTAGAACACTTTTAAAATGGTCGCTGTGAAAGGTGGGGAGAGGTGGTGAAAATGATTAGACAACTTTCTGTTTAGTTTACTTCAGCATGTGGTGAGTGGGAATGGTAATTTCTCTGTTCTTACCCAGCAAAATGGAAAACGCCAGTTATCATAATTATCATCGCGTCTTGAGCTGTTGTTTAAAGCATATGTCACTGATTTCAAATATACAGTAATCTGTTTTTTGTTTTGTTTTTTTTGCACAGAAGTGACTTTTCTTGCATTTTGAATTACTCCTCTTCCTCTGATTGGGCGACTGGAGCAAAAGCTTCTTCGAATAATTAGATATTGATGTGTATCGATTTGCTATAATTGCTGTAATAAAGGGAAAACTCAGAAGTAGCTGCTTTCCCTCGGCTGTTTTTTCTTTCTCTATTCTACCTCTCCTTAATAGCCTCCATTTTCAACATCTCTGTCCTCACCCTCTCGCTGTCTTTCATTCTCGCTCATTTCTCCTACAAGCTCACACCCTCTCTTTCTCTCTCCCTCTCAGACCACCCAGACAGCCGTCCCTGTGTGCTCCAGCTGTTCCCCTGCTGTGGCTCGACTTTGTGTTACTTTGTTTCCGCATGGCTACGATTGAGGCAGCCCCCACCGCGACCCATCCAACCCCATTTCTTTCTCCCTCGCACCGTTCTTCCACATGTCCTTTTCCTCTCTCTGCTCATGCCCTCGAAGAATTGGAGAGGGATGGCTTTTGTGTCCAGTGCAGGTGTCCCCGGGCGGGTGAAAAGGGGCGCAGAGGCTGTGGCTGCCTACCGTCGGGGAGGGAGGTTATTCAGCCCGGGATCCCCCACCTGTGGCAGGTCTTGACCCACATGAGTCAGCCAGTCACTCCTGGGCTATAGAACCTTTGTGGCTGAACGCTATTACTCTCTGTGTGGCTAGATACACACAAGAGACCTGCCAATGCTACAACGCAGCTTGTTCCTCATGAGCGAGGTATGCTGAGCTACTCATCCGCACCCCACTCCAGTCCAGACTGGTTTGAGGGTGAGAAAGGAAAAAGAAGGAGTGTTGAATGATGTCAAACTGAATGGGGAAACTGGACTTACAGTGGGAATGGATGAGTAAATACAGATGGGAAAAAAAACACTCTGCATGAATGAGAGCCACATGGTGATCCTATTAAATTTCAAAACACTGGATATGCGAAAAAAAACAGGAGCATGAGTTAAAATGAGATAATAGAAGAATAGTCAAAAATCAGCTTAACCGGCTCACTGGTATCACTGTAGTAACATCTGTAGTAACACCCAGGTTTAACACAATATCGGCAAGTTTACCCAGGTTTGACTTATCTGGGTTTGCAGTTGCAAGGTGAGCTTGGGGAGAGCCGCCTCATTAGTGGAACACAACAACAGCCTCGGGGGCAGAAATAACAGCAAGTCATCCCTTGACTCTGATCTTCAGACACTTTTCCATTTAGCTTCCAGATGGGTCAACTTAGGGCACAGTGAAAAGCGTGCTGAGCCTAGTTACGTGCCCTGAGGACAGCTTCACCCTGGAGCCCGAGGGCGTGGATATTCCTCCTGCTGATCGCGCCCGACCGCACCACAGCCACCGCAGCACAGGAAGTGAGGTATTCGACATGTGAATTGAATCAGAAAGAGCCACTGCCAAAGGGCTTTCGTGTAACTTTCAAATCTAGGTTGTAGTTTGGGTTCAACCAAACCTCTCTCTGTCTCTGTGTCGTCCTCACTGCTGTACTTATATTTGAGAAACTTGATACGAGCCTACGCCACCGGTGCCTGTTTTGTTTTCGGCAGGGGATTTCTTACGCTGAAGGTGTCCAATTATCCACGGTAGTAGTGTGGGGACTCTCAAGTCCCTTCAGAGGAGGAAGTGTACATCTGCGAGTGTGTTTGTGTATCTCTGTGTTGGAGGGGCTGTCGAAAAATAAATTGTGTTTGTGATCTCAACGAGTCCCTGAACACTAGAAAGGGAGAGGTGGGTGTGAGGTGGGGGAGGCTGTGTGGAAGGTTAACCCCACTTTAATGAGAGTACTTGTGAGATTCAAATTTCAGCAGAGTCATTGAAAGCCACCGTGACCTCCAGTCTGTCTACCATTGTCAACACTGCAAAATAAATTCCCTCCTAAACCAAATTTACTTCAAAAGAGTCAAATATTGTCTGAACACAAAAGTTCTTTCAAATGCTTCATTAGCGTCATCTGAGCAAATAAACTTTAAATGTGAGTTAAAAATGCATGTGCAAGTGCAGGTTTGTCTTCTCATTTATGTGAGTGTTGGCTTTAATAACTTGTATTATTTTTTACAGTGCTAATTATGTAGATAGTTTTTAATTGACATGCCCCTTATATCTATTTTTTTATTAATCCAAACAAAGAGAGAATTATGAATTAAGATGTCTTGGGATAGAATTTAAATATTCCTTTTATTCTCAAAACAAGTCCAACGACACTTTAACCCCGGATATAATATATGATCACCCTCTCTTCGACACATAGTTTTTGCAGTGTAAAACTTCAATTCTCTCTCTTTTCATTCTTTTATATGTAGTGTTCAATATCTCCAGTGCTCGTATTACTTAAGAGTTTTAACAGTCTGCATGAAAAAGGAGTGAGCTGTATAAGCCATGATTTTACTGCTTCCTTATCCGCCCAACCCACCCTGCCAACACTGGCTCGCTTGTCCCACAGTATCACACTCAGCGAGTTAATTCCATCCCCCCATGCACACACACACACACACACACACACACACACACACACACACACACACACACATATACCTCCTTACTCCTCTTATTGAACAATAAACATAATTGTATGAACCCTGTAGACAATAAGTAGTGAAGAATAAAAGTTCAGGAGTGGTGTTCATGCGTCCTCCTGTAAATGCCAGTGAGCAAATGCCATTCATTCTTATTCGAGACGTTATTCTATTCCACTGCTACACTCACATTTATAGGAGTATTTTAACTTCTGAGAACTTTTTTCCTGTGAGATTAAAAATCCACGTCTATTCAAGCTGTTGTAGGAATCCTACTTGAATGGAGAGATCGATTAATAAGGGTCTGAAATGTAATAAGGGTTTGATTCTTTGCCAGAATGAAACAATTGTTTTTAAAGATTAAGTTCGTGGGAACTGAGGAGCGATTAAAACATCAGGTCATTGTCAAGCTAAACCCAGAGGAAGCGTCTTCAAAAGGAGGAGGCAGTACCTGCTGTAAAAAAAAAAAAAACAAACCCCTTTTAATTACCAGGGGAACTAAACAAAAGGTAACATGGCTGCGCATATTTTCCTGTCTTTATTTCTCCTTTTATTTTCAGCAGATGTGATTACAATCGCTTGATTTTTCCTCCCTTTTCAAAGAAACTCCTTTGGGTTTATTTCCACAATGTGCAATATTTAACAATTCAATCTTTCAACATTAATTTGGGATTCGTTGTGCCCCTTCCCATCCATGCTGCCCAGTAAATCAACCCCACCCACCCTCCCTTCATCACACAC
>NW_019525029.1:2775281-2848460 GCF_002814215.2 Seriola lalandi dorsalis | reverse complement strand
CACACACACACACACACACACATACACACACAAAAACACACCCTTACTCCCCCTCTTCTTGGCTATCGGACATCAATCTAGCCAGCACCGTCTGCTAAGCCTCACTGGGCAATTAACCACATTGAGAGTGAAAGCTCTAATCAATCCCTGGCCTTCTCCATCACACACACATATAGACACACATAAACACACACACACACACACACACACACACACACACAAACACACACACACACACACCTAAACACACACAAACACACACTTTCTTAAATCCATTGGTGTGAATGCCTCAGCCATCTATATAAGCGCGGAGCGGTCCAAACAGCACTTTTAAAACCTGCTGTCCCCTCAAGGACACACACAAAAAATGACTGACACAAACACACTCTCATGGCCATTTCTGCTTTTACTTGCATGGATTATGAATAAAAACAGATCAGTCATCTAAACCCTCCCCTGCATTTGACCAACAAGTGTTACTTACTTGTGTGTACTTACACCACAACACACTTATACTCTAATTCACCCCCTGCAGCAGTCTCCAACATGGACATGTCTTTGACAAACTAGAGTTGGCTGCAGTTACAGGTTACACTAAATCTTTTTATGTATAAATTTGAAAATAGTGAAATTTTTTTTAAAGCCTCTTCTCTTCTTCTCTCATTATGTTTTACAACCCTACACGAGGGGAAATCAGGCTAAAAATGTCGCTGCAGCCCTTTTCGCCTGTACATGGTGTGGGCTAAATGTGAGCTGTGAGGAGGGCTGCTGTGAAATTCAGGCATCCCTCCACAGCTTGTCTCATTGATTCATGTGGGCCTAAATGTCAGCACCAGCAGGGCAGAAGACCCTGGTTAAACCCCCTGAGAGTGCAGGGTGAAGCGGGCTAAAGGCAGAGTGTTCCACAGCCTCGTCTCAAAATAGGCTGCTTGACTCAGACACTGTCAGAGGACAAGACATCATTGATTGGAGGGCTAAAAGAATAAAAGGTACTGCAAAGATTTACAATTTTTTTTTTGATATATACTGCCCATGGATTTACCTGTAAATAAATGATTAGGGTTCATTTTACTATGCATTAAACATGCACAAAATATTGACCCGTCAGCTATTGATTTGGTTGTCTTTGTTCATGCATTCATGGGTAAGTTTAGTGCTTTGATCATTTGGCACGTTATGCTAAATCTACATCAAACACAGAAGAGGAATCGATAGCTCTTCCTCGTTACATGAATGATAATGAAATCAGCATGATTGCGCGGATACCGGTGATTGATTGTAGTCCAGCTCTGAGGGGTTCAGGGAGATGCCAAAGCTGCTTTTAGCATTTCTTAGTCATAGCCATTCACTTGTTTCCTCAGGCAGAGCAAAGACTTGCAGGTGACGTGACTCTGAAAACTCAAAATTGGTCTGTGGATGTGAATGTCTGGGGTCAGCCTCTCACCCAGTGTGAGCTGCAGGAGTGCTTGAGGGGGACTAAAAATTCTCAGACTAATAAAGAAGCACCCTCAGATGAGAGTGCAATAAAACTTTTGAAAAGCATTCAAAAAAAAATTGAAGCTTATGGTGCGCTGGAGGATGAGTCTTACCAATGATGGGCTCACCAAGTCAGTCGGTTTGATCCTCTTTGGACCGACACGTCTGTACAAAATTTCATGGCAATTCAGTTGTTGTAAAGATATTTCAGTCTGGACCAAAGCTTTGGATTGATAGACAGTCTTGGTTTCACCCTTTAGGAAACCAATTCTGGTCATAGGTGCCTGACGAAGGGTTAACAACTTAAATACAGATGCAAAGAAACATTGCAGTTAGAGCTCTCTTCACACACACACACACACACACACACACACACACACATACACACACACTGCTCTTATCTACCTCTGAGGTTCATACAGAGCAACCGTCCCACTCAGTATATTAGAATAATGACACAGCAAGCCCACTTCTAGTGAGGGGGATGAGGACACCCAGTCAGCTAACAGTCACTGCAGAGTGGATAAAACAAAAGTATGACTACCTGAACAAATAGTCACGAGTGGAGATACACACAAATTTTGTCAAACATGTTGGTGTAAGCTTTGGAAAAAAAATCTGTAGATACTATAGAAACTGTGAAGGTAGTTGCACTGGAGTACAAGTAAATAAGGTCAAAAATGTGTTCCCATGATCATTTATTTCTTGACTGGAGGTGTTTAGCTGAGCTGGGGGATCAACATGTACAATTCACACTTACAAGTAAGAGCTTGTTTATTTCAGAGCAGTAATTTGCAAAGTGGGGTGCGCATATCCCTGAGGTGTTCTCCTGTGGGGCACCAGAGGGAAGAGCTTAATCCGACTGCTAATGTATTTACTATGAACCCAGGAAGCAAATGTCTATGTATTACTTTGCTATGTTTACTACCACACGGAAACTTAAGGCTTTCCATGAATCTAACTTTCTCAGGTGGAGGATTACTAAAAGTCTCTCATGTTTAACTACATGCTTAGTGTTTGTGGGGGTGATGTAAAGTGGGGGTGATGTGGAGTGTGGGGGTTGGGGGTTGTCATTTACATAAAGATTTGGGAACCCATACTTTTCTTTTATCCCCTATTTACCACATATACTATGAATACATCAAAGACATGCGATTGCTCTTCATAAGATCATGACAGGAAATGCAAGACAGTCTAAGGCCACTTCTCATTGAGCTATACATAAGCCTATATGATCTCCATAGGAACACTATGAAAACACAGGATTTAAAATACTACCAGCATAAAAAGTATAAAATTCATTGTGACTCTTCTTGAAATGCATTTTAGACATTAAGCCTCCAAACTAATGATATTGGAATTAAAACAGAGCATTTCCTGTAAGATCACTATGAGCTGTCTAATACAATTACCACAAACACAGTACAAGTCAGTAAAAGAATATGGCAGAGGGGTATTTGGTGGTGTTTTGTGTTTGGGGTTGTCTCACTGGGGTTTTGAAGTTGCCGCTGAATGCTGAGGGATGTGATAGGCTGAGAGGCTGAGGCTGGGGAAGAAAGGAGCTGCTCTCCGTCAGTAGAGCAGTGCCGCTGAGAGCTCTCTCGTCGACTGCAGGCTCCAGCCAAAAGAGAGAAAAAAATAGACGTGACTTAACGTTTTATTTTTAATTTTTATTTATTAATTTCGCATCGTATCGTCACCTCAAGCAAGATGTAACTTGTTGACATCACCTCACCCATATTCATGTATTTGAAAAGAGCCGGGAGTGAGTGCGCAGAGACGAGAAGCCGAGCTGTTCTGGCGAATGGAAGTTATTGTTGTGCATTTGTTTTGACTATGTTATCCCCAAGTGAGTTTGGGTTCAGTCCGTCTCTGCTCGTCGTCGACCCTTGAATTTTTTGGGATTTATATCCGAATAGTTTAAGGGAAACACCGAAGGAGGATTTTGCAAAGCCAGCAAGCTTTTCCTACAGAGCCGGGGATTTAAATCCGTCATTTGGTGGTGGTGCTCCGGGAGAGGCGAGAGTCAAAGAAAGAAATTCATGTGGCCATTCTCTCTATAGCCAAACATTTTTGGGGATTGCATAATGAGCAAGGAAAGACCTAAGAGGAATATCATTCAAAAGAAATATGTAAGTAAAAACACATCTTTACCCATAATGCTCACAAATGCAATCGCTCTATTCAAGTTTGCCTTCCTCGTCGCGATGAAAATGCATAAACTTTCATCACGGACTGTGAAGGTTACCACCAGGCAGCTTGTGCACTATTTGGGTCAAATATCCTTTAAAAGCTAACGGCTATAAGTTACCTCAACGTGTTAACAGTTACATGGTTTTTATTTAAAGAGACAGCAATGTTTATTCAATGTCTGTGTTGCAGCGTTTCTTCGACATCAGACATGTTTTAGGCTATTTGAACATCGGGTGCTTTTTGAAGGGGGGGGGGGTTGCTTCGCTCATTTTTGACTCGTTTTAACGTGTGATTGGGGGGTGGGGGTGCATCGTGTGTCTTGGCTATATGATAAAGCTATAAAAGGTTTTAAATTAAAGGACTTGGCAAAGTGCTACCAGAAAAGGCTTTTGTTCGCTCCCCATTTCTTCCTATTCAGAGCCGTGAACACAAGCCTGTCGGCCATGGCTCAGCTATTTCGGCTTCCATTTCGTCCCATGCTGAGCATTTTTATCTCCGCTTCAAACTGAGCTCTTACATTGGCAATATATATGTAAAACCGTTCTCACCTATAGAGTTTGTGTTGAATATAGCGTTGTGTCTGTCGCTGTTGTGCATTTTCTGCTGTGTGGCTGGCAAACCGACATGTTTCGCGGACTGTTGTGGCTCTTTAATTTTCTCCATAAAGAGTGTGGGAGAGCTGGAGGAAAAGGGGGTCATGCAATTCAGCATATTCGCTCAGTTTCCACCACTTGAAACGTTGCGGGGACACTCATGGTTTTTACTGTTATGCGGTCGTCTTCGCTGTTAGTCCTACTGTTCATGAATAAGTCCGCCAGGGTCCCAGTAATTTCGCAGGGCTCCGTGTGACCTCTGTGAACGATATTGCAGCACAGCCCGCTGAGGGATAACTCCATTTTTGCAATACTACGGGGGGATTAGCTTACAAGCGTGTGGGTCTCGTCCTCAGCCACCGAATTCACATGAAGCAGCACATTTACATGGTCGATGTGACTGAGCACAGTTTCTCAAGGATCTAGTCCCTTTTTTTTAAGCGGCTGTGTGCAGTCGCATTGCAGAGGCTCATGTATGAAGCGATACGAAGAAGCAACCATTTTCTTTTCTGCAAGTAACACTGATGAATTTGTGGGGAAAAGGGCTGTGAAATAAAATAGTTCAGCCTCATCTGGGCTTCAGTTGCAGTCTTTGGTTCAGGCCATGGTGTGTTAAACACTTATGTGTCCTCTGATGAAACAAAGACTTTTAAATCTTGCAAAGTGTGACTGGCTCAGCATATCGCTCCACTAAGTTACCATGTATCGTTTTTCATGAGGGCTACACGCCGGGCCTCTGCTACTTGGGCTTTAAACTTTGTTGCACTTCTTATAGTGTATTTTCTAAATGGTTGCAGTGAATTATAGTCACGCGCCTAGTGGGCACATTGTTGTGTTTAATTGCACGAGGCATATCTCGTCTGAAGCTGGAAGTCAGCAGAGTTAACCGCCCCCCACCCCCATCCAAACAGCATGCGGAGTGGCTATGAAAAAGTGTGCTTCCCTTTGCAGACACTTTTGTGGCCTAACAAACTTAAAACAGAACAATTTCTCATATTTATCTTTGGTTTAAAGGGAATTTTACAACAGGCCAGACTGAGCAACAGGTCTGTAGGAGCACGTGAACAATTAGATGAAATACAAAGAGGTTTGTTTTCATCTGTTGTAAAGATCTCTGATTTAAACTGGGGATTTATCTGTTCCTCTCAACATCTATAGTAAATAAATCTCATGTCTAAGCAGCTAAAGCATAGCAGTATTTTTGCCAATAATATTCTGAATGACATTTTTATTAGGAACTTTTTCAGTTTTTCAAGTGTCGATGTGGTTTCTCCCTCATAAGTTTTCTGGTAAGTGTAAACAAATAGATCTGACAATTAGGGACATCAAACCAAGAAGCTTTTGATTTACCACTTTTGGTGTGCTTTCTCTGGCTCGGTTCCTTGTATGGTATTATATCAGAGGATAAAAATCCCCTCAGCTGAAAGGATGTAATTCCAACACATCTCTGTTCCTTTCTTTTACTAGATATATTCTGCACTAGTCATCAACATCCCATAGTATGCTGTAGTCATAGTCAACACTGTTTTTTTAAGTGTTCAACCAGGACATTGATTTCTTTTTTCTCTTGCCATGATCAAATAGTTTCAGTAACATTAACTAATTATACTTTAATTGCCATGTGTTGACAAAGTGGGTTGAATATATCAAAGATAATAAAGTTTTTGATTCTGTCAAATTGTTTGTCTTCATTGGAACTGAGGAAGTAGGATGTGCCATAGAAATAATGACTAACTGAAACAAAAGTCCCCACTTAAAATTGAGCCAGACCTCGACGGCCAACGGTGTCTCACACTCTCTAAAACTGGATGGGCTTTTTTTATTTGGGTCTATTCATAACTTGGTTGTATAATTAGAACTGGAGCCAGAGAATCAGGGCTGGGGAAATGGTGTGTCTGTATGCCCGGCTGCAGGATGCATGTCTCTGTCCACTGTGTGTGTGTGTGTGTGTGTGTGTGTGTGTGTGTGTGTGTGTGTGTGCGCGTGCGTGTGCGTGTGTGTGCGTGCGCGTGTGTGCGCATGTGTATCACATCTGTCATGTGTTTTCGGCAGCTGCAGCTGATGCATTAAGTCTGGCTCGGACCAAATAAGGCTCACAAATGTGCATTTCTACAACAACCTGGAGGAGTCCAGATCCCCAAGCCTCCCTCCAGGCTTTGAGACAGGACTCTTGGCCCCTACTGATCCCCCCCTCCCCCTCTCCTGTCCCCCCCCTTAATTAGCGTAAGACAATTATACATGCTTGGCTTAACCATTTCCCCTGAAACATGGGTGTGAGTTGTTACCCCCCTCCCCACTCCCTCCTCTTGCCCAACAAACACCCACTATCTGTGAATGATATTAAAATTCATCAGTCATAAAATGATTGAAAAGGGGGGATGAGTCTTTAATAAAAGCAAACAAGGCAAGGCAATTGTCATTTTCCACACGGACTGATAGACGTAATTGTGAACAGAACCAAAAAGAAAAGCCAAACTGCCCTGTCAGGTTTTTTTTCCCCCAAAAGATGCTTCGTAAGAAATGTCAGGTTGAGTGACACTGCAGGAGCAAGCGTGCACATGTTCTCCGGGCTCCTGTTTAAGTGTTATTGTTGTTGGAATTTTTTTAATTTATTTTTTTGTAGGTTTATTTTCTTAATTTGTCGGTGACTTTCAAGCTAGTGTTTGAGTGGTAGGTGCTGTGTAATGACTGAGGTACCAAGAGCTAATGTGCGGCAGTGTTGTTCTGTCTAACGAAACATGACACACACTGTGTGTGTGTTTGTGAATGCATGTAAGCGAGAATAGCAGGAGAGCACGGCAGAGTGCAGCCAGGGCCATTTTGTGCAGAGTCGGCTCTTCCTGTAGGCCCCAGCTGGGGCTAGGCCTCTGATTCAAAGGTTGTGTGTGAGTGTGTGTTTGTGTGCATGCATGGTGTGTGTGGGACAAGCACAGCTGCTGCAGGGGCCTTTACAAATGTAAAGAGGCTGTCAGTGTTTGTTTCATCAGGCGCACAACTGATGAGGGCCAAGTTGAAAATCCATTGCACTGTGAGTGTGTGCGTTGAGCATGCACAAAAAGAGGAAACAAAAACAGAGAGTGGGGGCAGAATGGGGAGTGCAAAGGCACAGACTCTCCCCCTCCTCTCCTTTTCCTCTCTTTATCTCCCTCTCTCCCTGTCTCTGCCTCGCTCTCTCGTTCTTGGGCTGTCCAAATGAAATGTGGGCCTCATGTAGGACCATGAAGAGAGGGTCACAGGGTTGTTTTTTCACCGTGCCTGAGCCTCAATGTGCTTCATTTAACCTTATGTTTCAATGCAAATTCTTCTTTCATAAGCTCCCTTCTCCTCACGTGTGCAACATGACAGGGTTCACTTTGCAACCTCCCCGTCACTATGGCTACCATGTCAAACCAAAGTATACTGTGGCAAAAACAATGTTTTACTGCCTGTTTATTTGACTACGTTCACTATGGTTACATTCCACGTGGCACCTGTGAAAGGCGTGATGGTAAAAGATAAAAGTGCTTTCCATATGTGCTTGTTCGTTTTCTCAGTGTGGCTTTACATAAGACAGTTTTTCTGTGAATGGATCCCCACACAGAGTATAAAGTGACGAGTGTTTCAAGTTTTGAAACCAGCAGGATGTAGCAGAGCTAGCTTTACACAATATGCAACAGAGGACAATACTTTTTAATTTGAAAGTAACATTACCAAGCTTCATTGTCTTGTTAATTTTAATTTTTCATCAGTGGGGAAAAATCAAAGCAGGGCTACTTTGATTATGATGCCAAACTGTATCAGCGTGGCATTAAAGTAAGTGCCAAGTCCTCATGAAGATTGCCAGCAATTTGCACACAATGGAAAATAACTGAAACAAACCAAGAGTTTGTGTGTCGCTCACACTGTGCAGATAAAACAAAGCATGCTATATTCTTCACACTATGTGCACTAAGTTCTAAGAAACAGGAAAGCACACAACACATAACCAGATGTATTCTGCTGCCTTATATGTTTTGGTGACAGTTAGCATTTCTAGTGTACTGAAATTTGTCTGGCAATTAACTGTTGCCAGGCCTCAGTTCAACCCCCCCCCCCCAACAATTTTGTGTTGAAGAAGGGAGGAAGCAGTCCTTCCCACGCTGCAGGCCCAGCCTCACGTCCCTTTGGCCTATCCTCTCTCTGGGCCTGCCGTCTTGACGAGCACTGCCAGAAAAAATTCTAGGAGTGAAGTTGGCGAGCCCTGCCTCTTTTTAATTCAGCCTTATTTATTTATGTATTTATTAAGTTTGTGCTGAAATGAGGAGACGGAAAAGCTTTTTTTTTTTTTTTCTCCCTTTAAATAAAGATTGCTTTGCCAACAGAGAGTTTACTGCATCATTACAGGCGCTCTGTGAGCTGCCGGCTTCAATTTGGAACGGCGATGGATGTTCAGTGGCCAAATGCATCACCACTCAGCTTTTTTCTCTGACATAAATACAGACTCTCCCTCCCTGTTTACCCATTACTGCCTCTGCCTCCCTATTCTTCTCTTACGTCTGTTTTCTACAGAATTATGTCACACACACACACACACGGCACAAACTCCCTGTTATGCAATATGACCTTTTCTCTTATCAGCTGTTGGCATTGAGCATCATCTCCGGCTCTGTGCTGGCACCAGCACACGCTCGCACGCAGAGGCAAAGGTCTCTAGGTGTACGCTTGCAGTCAGCAGGTGAGATAAACCGGTTTTAAGGCTGAAACTCGCAAGGTGTCTCATGGATATCGGCAGTGTAGCTTTGGTGGAGTAATGACATAAAACTGGGCGTGACTGTCTTTGTTATACGCTATGTGTGTTTCTGTCATGAGCAGTGTGTCTAGGCCTGTGTAGGTGCGTTTTACAGCATATGCTCCAATAGTTGGACACAGTGCAGTTGTGGGCGGCCAGTGCAGGCGTGTGTGTGTTGTTGTGTGTGTGTGTGTGTGTCACGTACACCACGTGCATTCCCTCTGTGCTCGTCTTCATTCTGCCGAGTGATTTATATCCTCCTGCTCCTGTGGGTTTGGATGGAGATGGGGGAGCAAGACAGCTGGTCAGGCCCTGAGAGGCTGTGTGTGTGTGTGTGTGTGTGTGTGTGTGTGTGTGTGTGTGTGTGTGTGTGTGTGTGTGTGTCTCTGTGTATGGACACACATGCTCACTCTTGCATGTGTGTGTGTGTATGTGTGTGAATGAGTGAGTGGTTGCCACAGCTTATCCGTTCAGGATCCCTATGAAGCTGAATCAACACTTTAGCTTTGTCTTTGGTTTGGCCTTGCAGGCTTTATGGGGGCCCATGAAGGACATTCAGCAATTGTAGGAAGAAAAGAAAACAATTGACAGTTTTTTTTTTATTTACCATATTTTTCTGTGAGCATTGTGAAATATGTATTTTTGTTTTAGAAAAATACATAAAATACTTTTGTAAGGTACTTTTGTTTCTAGCTCAAATTCAATCTCAGCTTAGCCCTGGGCTTTCCTTTAAGCTCTGCACGGCTGAAATAGGAGACATTGAGTTGTTTTTCACCCGTTTTCTTTTTGAATCACCAAGCTATTGTAGCTCAGACTGACATTAGCTTTTAATGACCATCATGTACATCTCTCAGACAACCTCTTGACCGATCTCCACTCACCCTCTCCCCGCTCTTCATCTCAGCTACATCAGTTTAATAAACACTCCTTACATTTTCATCCTGTGGTCAATCCCATCTGATCCCCTATTGTGACACCGTCGTCTTTACACATCCAGTGAATTAAGCCTCGAGGGATGAAGCAACAGAGCGGAGGCTCAGTCAGTATCGATCCTCCATTACTTCCCTCTCTTTCTGCCAGGAATACCACAGTTTCACTGTCAAACATATGCCAGTAAGACTCCGCAGGCAACATCATAAAACGTCTTGACTGTGATGTTAAGATGAGGAAATCCTCAAGCTTTCTGCTGTTGGTCTTCTCACGAAAAAGCTACATGCTGACTTATATTCATTTGACCACACAGTGTACATTCATAACTGTTCTTGTTACGTGTTGTGGTCTCATGAGTCTTCTACCAAGTGTAGTAATCTATGAATCATTCTTTTTTTTATGATGGAGCAGTTTGTTTCTTCCTGCCAACAAGCCACTGGCCACTCTATTCTGGTCCTCTTTGGCAGAGCATTGCCTTGGCCGATGAATGGCTCTCTCATTTAATCTCTCGTGAGGGTATTTTCCAGTGATAACTTTTTATATATATATATATATATATATATATATATATATATATTTAACTATCATTATCCGTCCTTTTTTTTTTTTTTTTACAGCAGTCATTTGTGGCTCTCCAACATGCATGGCTAGTTGTGGAACAGTGACCTCCCTTCCGTTAAAGAGCTCTCGAATGCAACCCTTTTTCACCAAGCATTTGGCCTCTTGCGAGCGAGACCTTAATTCAGGATGGCACCCCCTCCCCATCCCACTAACGGGAGTAATGAGCCAGTGGAGCAAAGTGGCTGGGTGACCACTGTTGCTGCCTAATCTCTACTTTTCAGCCCTCGCTGAACAATGAAGAAAAAAAAAACAAACAAAAAAAACAAGTAGAAGATGCGGTGAAGGTGGTGTGGTGTAAAGAGGTTTTGTACAAAGCTTATTGATTCAAGGCAGAATAGCAGTTGTAACTCTTGTGGTCTTTGACTGATTTAGAGGAAAATGACCGGTTACAGAAAAGGTGGTAACTGCATCTGGCCCTCACTCATACCGATTAGGCAGCCCAAACTGTATTTAGAGGACTGGGCAGCAGCATGTTTTAATGCTGAAGCATAGTTGGGGGAGGGGTCTGTGTAGCTGCTGAGTTGTCGGATGTGCTGGTTCCCATGTCAGCTCCTATATGAAAAAGCAGGAGGTGGTGCCTGATGGTGGATGAGGACTGTGAGAGGCAGAATACATGGTTTATTTGATTCGCAGGGCAATATATACACATTCTGTTTGCGTCTATCCTACATCCCCATCTTCTATCCGCCATGAGAAACGCATTACTACCCCCCCCACACCCCACCCCACCCATCTTGTCTTGTAATAGAATACCAAGTGCATTTTTTCCCGTGTTCCACTCTATCTCTCTCACCTCCTCCTGCTCAACTCATTCACTCCATTACTCAGCGCAGCTACAAAGAGAGGAGAGAAGCGTTGGGAGCTTTACTGTGGGATAGTGCTGGAGAGAGGACGGAAGAAGTGGGGGTATTTTCTCCTCGCCTAGCTGCGAAATTGACTCAGTTGCAGAGGAGGAGCCATTGCAGGATCTGTTCCCTTGTCCTCTTGCTCATTTTTTAGTTTTACTGAGTATGTGTGTTTGCATGCGACAATCATTTGCTTCCAAAATCATAATGCTGCGCAACATGATTAGGTTGCTGGCAGTTTTGCTGCTTTCTTCTCTCGGTCTCCCACTCAGTGGGCATCTCGCATTCTTCCAGCCGTTTTTGTTTTGATTTTATCTGCCAAAGGAAACTTTGGATTCCTCTCCAGTTTGATCTTATACAGCTGTGTGAATTAATCCCCTCCGCCACCACCCTGCTAGACGCACATACCCCAACATACCAACACGCACACGCGTAATTCAGCTGTCTGTGGTTGTCATTTTGCACTTAGTACACCTTACTGAACCTTACTGGTATACATTTGCAAAAATTGTTTATGGAGCTATTGGACACTTTCAGTGTTTAACACCTGTTTTTGCATTTATCGACATTTCTTTTTTTGTTCCTTGCTGTGATACTCTTCTTAAACATTTCTTCATTTTAATCTTCTTATGTGAAGTACCTTAGTGGAATCCTTGGGGTTATTCCTATTTTATTCATATAAATGGAAAGCAGTATTAAAAACAGGATGAACTTACAAGAGTCGGTACAGGAATATTGATTTTCCTTTTCTTTTCTTGTCTATTGATTTTTCCTTTTTTTTTCTTGAGCAATAGGTGCTTTTTAAGTTTTTCCAGAGACAGGCAGAGTGTGAGTCAAAGGTATTGTTCCCCCTGTTTTTAACCTCTGCTCAATAGATGAGGGCTTTCACAATTCTCCTGGCTGTGTGATTTCCTCCAGGCCTCACAGCAGGGGGGCTAGAGTGCATGGTACACTGAGGGAAGGGCACCAGAGTCTGGGCTGAATGTCTGGCCGGCCTCCCCTGGCCCTGGATCAAACATCACAAGGCACAGGGGGGAGAAGGCCAACCCTGGAAATCGCAACCTGTGATTGTCAAGGAGAAAAAAAAAAATCCAAGAGGATAGAAATAATCAAATTAGGCACCATCTCAAGTGGAATATCCACAGTGACGGCAGTGAAGGCGAGGCCTGTCTACTGATCTGCTGTAATACTCTCTCTACATAAAATGCAGCTCCTGAAAAAGCACATGCACATCACAAAAGCTGACGCAAGCCTTTGCTGTTTTTAGATTGAATAGTTTGAGAATGTGGATAGGAAATGAGGTAACCACTGGTTGAATCCAAGCCAGGCCGTCACAGACACACTCACTTTCATACTGAAATGAGTAATGCAGGTGTTGGTTAGCACTTGAGACAAAATCGAAACAAACTCTGGGTAAATATAATTTGTAAGCCAACTAGTAGGACGTTACCATGGTGACGAGAAAGTATTACTTACTTACTCCCCCCCCAACAGTCTATGCCTCTGTTGTATATGCGGGATGTGACTGTGTGGTTGAGGAGGGACTTCCACTCCCACCCCCAGGTTTCTATAGAAACTGACACGCTGGTGACAAGGTTTCTGAGCAAGTCAAATAGTTCTTCCTTTTTGTTTCAGCACATGAGGGTGTGGCAAAGCAGAAAATGAAGAGTAAAGTTATATTGTTGTTGGAGCATCTGGTTCCTGGCTGCAATCTGGGGAAGTTACTAGATCTATCTTGCAATCATGTGAGTCAGAGAGATCAAGTGTGTGGCCGTGAAACTGAGAAAATGTAGATGAGAAGGGAATTTTAATGTACGAAAGTTGTGCGTGTTTGTTTTCTTTGAATTATCTTTTTTTTTGGTATAAATTGAATTGAAAAAAGAAAGTAAAACAGAAAAAGTACATGCACTATTATTTTCATTTCGTTATTTGTAGAGCTTTTTCAGAGGATAGAAAATCTGCATTTTTACTAATATTGTTCCCAATATACCCATTTTGTTTTCTTATTACCTAGCTGTTGTGACGTCTAATCAGTAAATTGCAATAGTCACAAGATACTGGGGAGCTTTCACAATTTTTGTTGTTGGCCTATTTACTGACAGTAAATCAGTTATTTTACCATTATCGACAGTCATATTCATTTTGAACCAACACCCCCACCGCTCAGTCACCAAAATCAATTTGTGGAATTTCATATTACTCATACCATTCAGTCATATGTGACAGTTGTTTTTAATTCTGCTTTTAATTCTTGTTCCTGAGGTGGAGATGTGATACATGAATTCATTGTGTCGCATTCGTGCACAAACGCATTAACAAACATAAATTAGAACTGAGCAGTAGCAAGTATGTGTACATCTACATATGCTGAAGTCGTGTGTTTCATTATGATGATTGATCCTGGCAATGTGTTCCTTTTTTAGGTTTCTAATGTCTACAGTGCAGTAGCTTTATTTCAAACAGCAGCTGTGACTTGCATCTTTATGTGGCGCAGAGTTGTGACTATGAACTTCTTATGCATGTTAATTGGCAACTTGAAACTAAATGACAATAAGGGCTCAGTTCACCCTGTACCACAAAAAAACATATTTTCTTACTTGCCCTTAGTGGTGCAGTTTCACCCTTTCAGTACATGAACCAAACTACTAAACCCACAATGTCAATGCCTGCATTAAACCATGTATCTTGTTTTTGACAATAAAGAATTGTCTCTACACATCGAATCAGCTCATAACTTTCATACCAACTGGAAAAATGTGGTCATGAGTGAAATGGCAAGTCTTTCCAGGAACAAGTACCACCAGTAACCTCAAGCATCGCCCACAACCAGGGTGGGCTGCATGTCTGATGATTGAGCTAGAGCTTTGACTTCTGAGGTTCATTATATTGCATGGTAAAGCACTGATAACTAATAACAGCTATGACTAGTGTGTGAGTGTGAGAAACCCCTGTCAGTTCAGGCATCATTAACGGGTTTATATGAAAGGCTCAGTCAGACAGAATATATCCAGTAATGAAGTTATTGTATTCATAGATGACTACCAGCTAGCCAAGTGACTCATTAACAAAGTGTTATCATCAGAATATCTCTCAGATTAATGATGAGACTATACCTGTTGGAGCCGTGCAGCGCTGTATTAGGCTGACATTTTTTTGAGCTACCTCTTTCTTCTCTGTGCTCGCACCTAAATACATTTATTTCACTTCCCATCCAGGCTCCCTTTGAGGTCAATTACCAGTGATAGAGTCTGCTATCGGCTTGTGGGTGCCTCTCTCTCTCTCTCTTCTGTAGGTTGCTAGCTACACTGACGCCATCTAATCGCCCCTCATGCATCATAGTCATTCTTCATCCCCACTGTACCAAGGCCATTATTCACCCCTTTCTCACAATCTTTTGCTTTCCACTCTACCTCTCTCTTTGCACACAAACTTCCCTTTACCTTGTCCTGCTATTCTTATTCTCCCTCTTTTCTAGCCGTCTCTCACCTTCCCTCTGTCTGTGTCGTCCCCCCCCCCCTTCTCTGGGCCCCATCAGGCCTCGGAGACTTTGCCTTTGTGTGCAGTAGCGGACTGGGGGGTGCAGGGGGTGGGGTGAGGTATGAAGGTTTTGTCCCAAGCTGCAAGGTGAAAATCATTTCTTAATTGCCGCTTGTCTTTTATATATTTATTTATTTTGTGTCAGCGGTTTTGCCAGGGAATGGACTCCTGGGCCTGCACTACAAGTCCCTAAGCAGAGGAACTCCCTTGCCTAAGCCCTGGCTTTGTTTCATAACGTTCTCTGGCTACACTGTAATCTGCAGTCATACAGCAACACACACACACACACACACACACACACACACACACACACACACACACACACACACACACACACAGAGGCTTTAAAAAGGCTTAAGATGTTGGACACAGCAGAATACAGAGAAAATAGGCTTTGGATGTAGCACCATGAGGTCTAGGTGAGTTGTAAATGAGCAGTTGTGCTGCATTGTAAATTGTTTTTCAACGTGAAGCGCCGTTCCCATAGATTTGTTCGATGTTGGTTTGGCAGTTGAAAATTTCAACATTGCCTGAATAACATTTGTGAACAGTTTCAGATGTTGGTGCTTTTGTAAAGAATTTTGTACAGCAGCTTGGCTCTCATCACAACTTCTTGCAGCTGTCCTACCTCTAATATCTGCAAGTCAATATTGCATGATGAAAATGGTGTTATCACTCATGGCTCCTCTCTAAGTGATTTCTTTTTCCTGTGTGAACAAGTGTAATCCACTTTTAAATCTAGTGTCAGTTTTATAAACTCATGATGTGGTCGTGTAAGTTTACATTAAAATGTTGCTGCTTTAGGTGAAATATCTTTGGTCTATCGTAACATTTGTCTTTTTGTTTCAATAGTTTTAATACTGGTGAAAGTATGATAAAGGTTTTGCAGAATGCATTTCACACTTTTGACCCAGTTACAAGAGTGTCATGTGTGTCACAGGTTAACTTTTGGTTTTCGACGTTCAGAAACGGAACTCTGACAAGTGAGAAACTCACTGATGTTTAACAGTTAGATTGAAGTCTCATCACTAATCAGAGCACAGCAGATGCCACCTCATGTTCTCCCCACGTCAAGAGGAAGGCAGTGGAGCCAGTTTGGATGATGCCCATTGACCACAAAGGCAGGTTGAACCCTCGTCACCATAATGCTCTGAAAGGGGGTATTTGTGTGACCATGGTCAGGCCCTGTTCCTGCTTTTCCTGTCAATTATCAGTGGTTGGCTGCAGTGGCTTCCATTAACCACCACACTAACTTGTAATCTTATCTCCCTGACTATATGCATTAGGCTCAGCCTGCTGTCGGTTAACCCTTTCCAGGCCACCGCACAGCACAGTCTTTTGTCCCCGGTGGTGCAACACTGTCTGATGAGAGGAAGTGCTGTCGTTTGGGGTTTAAACTTTTGGCTTGTTGAAACGGCCCAAACACAGTTTGATTGACAGGTTATATTCTGCACAGGATCAGTCTGTCATAGCTGCTTGGACATAGAAGGAGCTTATCTCTCTCTTGCCTCCTCCTCCTGTCAACCCTATAAAGAGGATGTATGAATTTCGGGGCAGGCTACTTGCGAGTTGCGTGACTCTACTTGCTCTGCAGCACTGTTAGAGTCACTCAGCCCCCGATGATCTCCATAAAATCTGTCTCCCTCTCTCCCTCAGTCTGTCTTGCCTTCACTCCCCTTTAATTTTACTCGGCTGCAATATCCTACCTAGACCTTGATTGTTGTTTTTCTGAGAGCCTGAGCAATGTTGTTGTAACATAATCATTTAGTCTCCCTCCCGTGGTTCTGGCAAGCTGCACGGTGAAATCTATCCAGTGCTCATTTTTATGGGGAGCGAATTTGTTGTAGCTGCTGCGACTGCTGCTGGCTCGCCTTTACGCTGTATTTACCAGTGTAGATGGATATCTCCCCTGCAAAACATTTGAGAGATGACACATGTTATATACACATTTAATATTCCCCAGAGGTCATGCTTGTGAATTTGATTAGCATGGCTGAAATATGATGGTTGTGATATCGAGTGACTTGGCCTATATTGAATTTTTAATCTCAGTGTCAACTACGGCTTACGTGACGTGCCATTTCTCCTGATCTGTGTTGTTGTTACTGGAGCAAGAGAATTGTTTGGAGCTTCATTTTAATTGATTAGTATGGTTAAACATGACAAGTCAAGGGTTTTGTTTTTAAGGTTAACGCAGAACCGGCACTGTGGTATCATTAGAGGGAAATACAAGAGGTTGTTGAGGTGATCACATAGCGTTTTTCACTCAGGTCAGACTTGTTGACCCTGACTGAGCGTCTACTGGATCCCACAGAGCAGTTTAGCCTTGTGACATATCATCTCGAATGGAACTAACGGCCAAGGTGGTATCATGGGAAATGAAGCTGTTGGATGCAAACATCCACGCGTCCACGTACATCTACGCACACTCGCCGCGTTTCGTGAGAATTATAACACGACACTGTGCTCATCTGTCAATCATCCATCCAAATCAACCCTCGCACAGCACGCGGCCCTAAATCTTTTATTCACTCGTCTTGTTATTGCATCTGTAGCACACGCTAAATCCCATTGATTACTCCTTTCACTTGTGTCACGGGCAGGGGCACCGTACGGAGGAGGAGGGGAGACCCTGATCGATTCAGGGGGGCCCAGAGCTGCGCAGGGGCCCTGTAACATGACAGGGATTAGATGTTTATTGTTTCAGACCTGGAGTGAGCTGTTGACATGAGGCCCAGAATTCCTAGCTGTGCCTATGGTTACAAGATCACAAGTGTTTCAAATCGATGTTTCTCCGACCTCTGCTGCTGTAAAGAGATTTAGATTTTCAGGTAGTAAATTTAACGTCGGCCACATTCAGCTTTACCCCATCTTCCTACATCTATACTGAGAAGTGTGTGCTCTTTGTGTCAACACTGCGGAGATCTCCAAGCTAGTGTTGTTAATCATTCGCTTCCCTTTCTTACCAAAAAAATAAAGCTTGATCTAATTTCTTCTTCATTGCAAGAACAACCAAAAGATCTTGTGGGGGGGGGATTGAATAAGTCAAACCCTTGTAAATGCATCTGTTGCTCGACAGCGAGTTTGCATATGATTTCCATAAACGAGGGTGTTGATGTATGAATAACTTGTCAGATGGATTGATTCACGGAGGCAGCTGTCACTCACTGGTGGAGTTTATTCTGAGCGTGCCCAACCCGACCCATCAGCGGATTACAGACTGTGTGATTGAACGACTGGCTGACTGATAACCAATGCAAGGTTACCAAGTTACATCAACCTCCAATGCTTCCTTTTTTTTTCTTTTTTTCTCACTGTAGCTCAGCTTTTTTCCAGGAGTGGACTGTGTACTATCTCATGAGGGGGGGGGGGGGTTGCTCTCATGTAAGACTTTACTTCTCTTATAGGGAAAAGTGATCGGCAAGGCAAGGAAGAGAACGCATATCCATTGACAGGCTGCAGTGCCTTCTCCCTGCTATTTCTCTTTGTCCCTTTTCTGTGCCTTCACCCTCTCCTTTTGTATCTCCCTAGCTAGTAGGTGTTATCAGTGCAGCTATTGTCAAGGCTGAAAGAGCAAAGGGGGGGCTCATGAGACCCCCTGACAATGGGCACATGCCCCCCCCCCCCCCCTTCTGTGGGCTTCCTGTGTCTTGGTTGTGGGTGTGTGATGGTTGGAGCTCTGTGATAAGGCCTTTGTGTGTCTGGGAAACACCTCTCTTCCTCTCTCAAATTCACCTGTTTTAGCTGCCAGGTGTCATGGCACAAACAGTTGCGATCAGCCAGCTTTGAATCCATGTCTGTGGTAAACCACAAAGCCAAAAAAAAAAAAAAAAAAAACACCACAGCTGCATGGTAACTCAACACTGCATCGGTTTAGCCAGAAATTTCATATATATCAAGTTCTATCTGGAAATTACCTGAAACTCTAATAACTTTAATAACTCTAATAGCTTCTACAGTAGAGGGTCCATCCAAATATCGCTTTAGCCTGGCATCCTGCACATAGGCGACTTTTCTCACAGTGTAATTTGAGACAGCTTTCAATCTCGTATCTATTCAGGACTTGCTAAATGAAAAGAAAACATACGGGATGTGAATAGCAAAAATTCTAAGCTAGAGTTTCCCAAAATATGCCAGTGAGTTGGTCTGTAGACCAAGAGTTGGTTATCTTGACTGAACGGCAGCTGAACGATGTGTTCAAAGGCCATTTACAGCAATGTTAAATGCACAAAAGTTCAGTTTCCAGGTGCTGGTAATAACCTGCGAACGAACAAACAAGCGTACCTGACAGGCTGAGACAGTGTTGTTGATGCTTGAAGCACTTGATATCATTCCAGAGGAGGAGGAGGAGAAGTAGTAGTAGAGGCATTGGTAATGCTACAGCCCTCTCTATCAGTTTTGAACAAACATTTTCGATTTTGCAAAAGGAATTGTTAAAGTAAAGCGGCACAGAGAGCGTGTCAAGGCCGTCTTTTGGTCTGCAGCAGACTGAATGGAGATGTCCACAGCTGCAGTGAAAAAGGATCTCTGACTGTCATGAGAAGATCATAGGTTAGAATCAAAAGATGTGATCTTACAAAATGCCCAAAGAAAAAAAAAAATGGTGACATTCATCGTAGCTGAAAGTGGAAGAGGTACCTGAGTGACAATAACGCACACTCTCTTCAGACGTTTTTATTCTTCTCATTTTTACGCTCTTTCTCTTCTTCTCACACACGCAAACGCACAAGATGGCTGCTTGAGGCTGTAGCTGACTGTTAACACCTCCAGTCTACAGAAGGGGGCCTCTTTTTGTTGCTGACTCCTCACCACAGGAACAAGAGGTGGGGGTGGGGGGGTGGGGGGTGGGTTGTGAGGTTAGGAGCCCCCTCTTGATCCTAAACATTCACATAATGCGGTCTTTATTGCTGGCTTTATTGCAGTGTGGTGTTGAGTGCGAGTGTGCCCAATGTTTGCCTCTGAGTGACAGTAAAGAAGTAGGTCAGAGAGGAGACGCCGTTCAACCCCGAGCTCAGCCGCCTGTGTGAGTGTGTAAGTGCATACACGTGTGTGTGTTAGTGTGCACATGTGCATTTGTGTGTGAGTGTGTGGGCACAGTTTGTAGTACAGTGTGTAATTTGCTTCCTTCCGCCAGGAACCAGCCTGACCTCCCCCGGCTTCCACAGCATCACGCAAGTGTGTGTGTTTGTATGTGTGTGTATTTTAGTGTCTGTATGTGACGGCTGAAAGCCCGGCAGAGCTCTGCTCCGTGTCCCTGTGAGCAACAGAGTCAGCAGTCATATGCAGACTGACAGCCGAGGGAGCAAGGGGGGAGAAGACACTGGGCAAGGAAAGCACTATTTTAGAGACGGAGCGTGTGTGTGTGTGTGTGTGTGTGTGTGTGTGAGTGTGAGTGTGTGTGTGTGTGTGTGTGTGTGTGTGTGTGTGTGTGTGTGTGTGTGTGTGTGTGTGTGTGTGTGAGAGAGAGAGAGATGCAGAGGAAGACAGGAGGGCTCCAGCACGAGAGGCTGGTAAAGAGGAAGAGGAAGAAGTAAATACTAGAGAACTGGAAACTGTACGAGTGAATTCTCTCTGTCTCTCATGCTCACTCGTTTCACAGCACGCTGCTGTTGTTAGGGGATGGCTGAGCTGCTCCACCCCTTTCCCCCCCATGAGCCAATCCACTATCATATTCCTCCCCATCCTGCCATCTGATTGGTGGACTGTCTGAGCCAGTGGAATAAAATCGGATTGATGGGTAATCTGGGACTGGAAGTGGGGGGAAGAAGGGCAGGAGCTCAGGGCAGGGGTGAGGTTAGACTCACTTGATCACTGGGACCGTGATACAGGGCAGAGATAAGATCACACTAATGCAGTTACATTACAATATACAATACAATATTCCAAATGTGAAGGATTTCTTTTTTTACATTGCATTCTGGGATTTTTTCATTTTTTAAAAGCTGCCGTTGATGATGCTTCCCCAGGGTCACTGAGGGTGAATGTTGAATGTCTCCTTTTATACACTCTTTCCTTTACAGTATTGGAGGAGAAAGTAGGTAGGGTGGTTAATTTTAGATAGACATTTATTGAAAAATTTAATCATGTTGCAAAACATGGGCCTTCTGGAGGAGTTGGTGGGGTAAATACACAGAGAACTGAGTAATGTGAGGGCCTTGGCAGAGGGGAAAAGCCAGGGCTGCACTGTCCCCCCCCTGGGTATTGTCATGGCTGTGAATGGCTAATGGGAAGTGAAACCAGAGCTCGAGATTGCTCCGTAATGGCTACTGAGCTATGTCCTTGGGTATGTTGTTCACTTTACAAGAGCTGCTTTTTGTTTAGCTATGTCTGCGAAGGCAGAGCAGCATATAAAAATGTATAGCTAAGCAAACTAGCTGTAAAAAAAAAAAAAAAAAAAAAAAAGAAAGAAAGAAAAAAAAATATTCGGTGTGTTTGTGGGTTGTAAATAGCCTCGAAGATCTGGTTCAAATCCACAGGAAGCTATTTGTCCGTATGATTTTCTTTAGATACTCACTCATGTTCAGATCTGTGTTAGTAGAAGTGTCGGTTGAATGAAACTACATGTTAACAACCTGCTGTGAAATGTGAACACGCTGCATATGGAGTATTGCCTCAAGTGATTCGTAACACGTTAAGAAGTGTGTGTGTGTGTGTGTGTGTGTGTGTGTGTGTGTGTGTGTGTGTGTCTCTGAGTGTACCTGTGACCACAAGCACCCTCTCTGCCTCGGTTTCTTTTAAGATGCCTTAAGCATCCAAATGAATATAGATGAGCGGAGAGATCAGCACGTGTTCAAATCAATGGCCTGCCAAATACAATAAAACTGCTGCTCGCTACCAGTCGCGTCAATAAAACATTGATTCGGAAATGCCGGCGTTTTGCTGAGGCTCTTTACCCCCGCACTCTTCTAAGAGACTTCAGGTCAGGACAACTTTGAATATTTGTTTTTGCTAACTTGCATGTTAAAGTTGTTTTTTGTAAAAGGTTACCAAAAAGTGACAAAGCACTGACTCGCACTTTCGCTCAGCCTTCATTACAGGTTCTCTGTCAAAACTCTGGTCAACGTCAGTGAAAGTTAAAAAAATTTCGAAAGAAAAACGTTTATAAAATGATGACAGAGTGTGTTCCTTTTACGTTGTGACTGTTCTCATGAATACGAGCTTTTCCTTTACTGTCACTCCTGTTTATACAAGTTTCCCATCATATGTGTTATCCTCTGTACCTACACCCATCACTCAGAGTCACAGTTAGCAAAAATCCCCATGTTTTGGGTAACTAGGAACAGATCAGAGAAGCCGTGCATCATCTTGTCTCACAAGGGAGTCTTTTCTCTTTTTTGTTTTCTTTCTGAAATGACTTGGTCACCACAAACCACAAACTTTCACACCCTGCAGAGGAGAAAGTGTGTGGTGTGTTTCAGCACAGTCCCATAAGAGCCAGCACCGTCTCCCTGTTTTTTTTTTTGTTTTTTTTTAAATCTCCAAAACCTGAAGGAATTAAAAAGGGTGAGTCAACGGTCCAGCAACTCTGAATAAGCTCAGAGGATAAACAGGCCCCAAGTTAATTATTCAAACCAGCGGGAGGGATGCCTGACACACAAACATGCACAGGGTTTCCCCAGCGATAGGGCAGGGGCCTGCTGCTCGGCCTCCCATGGTTTGGTAAAAATAGTTACCATAAAGAACAAATGCACACGTTGTGCGACGTCCTTAGACCAGAAGAAATTTTGTCTGTTTTTCTAAATATGTGCATCAGGACAAACCATGTGACCAATGTTTATTAAATGGAAAAGCTTCTGTATCTTTGGCTCGAGTCAGATGCTCTTGCAAAAACACTATTTTGAGATATATTTTTAATCTTAGTCATCTTTACACTTTCCTCTACACCTCCTCCTCCTCCTCCTCCTCCTTCTCTTCTCGGCTGTGCTGACAGGAAGACTACCTGATTTCAGAGGAGTTTCATTATGACACAACTGGCAAGAAAAGCCTCCATCACCAACAAACATCTAGAGCTTAGAGAGGGGAAATCTTTTGTTACGTCAATGCTGGTTTTCCAAAAAGCCGTCACATCCACGGCCTCTTACGTTCGGTCCACTCAGCTCTCCGGTGTGACACTTGATTGCCAGGAAATAGATTCCACGTCGCTTTTGATCTCGGCCAAAGATCTCGCAATGTGTCTTTTACCATACAGTGTTCTGCACATGGCCACGCTTTTTTTTTTTTGTTTTTTTTTTGAGCAGTAGTTGGTAACAGAACCTGACATTTGCCCCAGTATGGTGCTACTGTCTTTTGATCCCACTTATCCATGCATTACAAAAGGGAACTGGCACCATCCTGTTTCTATATAGCAAGCCACATCATTATATCTTGTAGATGGTAATTTCAGAGAACCTTGTGTTTGTGTATGCGAGACCGAGTGAGTGACAGCATGCGTAGGTGTGAGCGAGCAGGGGAGTAGCGTTAGATTGAGGGCGACAGGCTGTACTTGCTCTCACTGTATAGGCCTTCCATCGACTTAGGAGCTGTTCCTTTTACCAGGAAAGTGGCGGATGTGACCTAGGTGGTAAATGGAGTTGTGGGAACAAGGGGGGGGGCACAGCTAGTGCACACGTAATTGCACTGACACATACTCCTCCATTGTGATGAGCAGAGTTGAGATGATACTAAGCCACACACTCACACATACTCCTCCATTGTGATGAGCTGTACCGATAGAATGCAAAGCTCAGAGTCACAGCAGAGGAGCTGGGAGAGTGCGTGTAGGCGCTAATGTGATTTTAAAAATGCTTGTTTACACAGACAAAACACACCGCCCAGCTGCCACACCTGAGAGTATAGAGTCTTCGTTTGACTACTTCGATAGGTTTAATGATCGTTAAACTAAGGCATCCTAGTATAGTCACATATTTCCAAAATAAGCTGTGTGTCCCAGTTCTATAATACATAGGTTTTGAGTATTTCATTCATTCTTAGAGGAAAAGTGACCCAGATGAAGTATTCTCAAAGACTATGCATACGGACTCTCACAACGCAATGCGCAAAAGATATGAAGCAACTCTGCAGCAGCTGGGGAAAAAACGGCTCCAGAAACATCTCTGCAAACAAGAAATAAAGTAAAAAAAAATGAAGAGAAAGCAGCATGACTTTCTGAAGTTTAAGCTGCATTCTAAAATTGCAGTTTGTAATTGCCAAAGCAGCATAGTGAAATAGTGTGTACTTCATAGCGTTGGTACAGTGTGGCTTCGGGACACAGCTCTTGTCCCTCCAGTCATGAGAGTGTATCTGTATCTGAGAGCTGAGCACCACGTGTGGGTGGCTGGCTGGCTTACAATGGCTTCAGTGTACCGGCCTCTCTCCCCACTGAGTCCTCACTGTACTGAGCGCTCACACAGAGAATTCCTGGATCTCTCTGACAGGATACCATCCTCCCCCACACGCCGAAGCTTTAGTGGGAAAGAGAAACCCGAATAGCAGGGTGATCGCAAAATTGGGGGCGGGACCCTGACAATCGCAAAAATTCCTGAGTCTCCCACTTGGTGGATGTCTGGCAAAAAAAAAAAAAAAACCCAACACAGGTCTCCTGCGATTCGCATCATTCTGCACAAGCGCAAGGGGGATTGACTGTGTGGGAAAACAATCTTGGGAAGTGGAAGAGAGGGAGGGAAGAAAGATCCAAGGGTCCTTTTCATGTTGTGCATGCGGTTTTGCGTGGCTATCAGTAACACACTGTCAGCTTCCTCAACTACGCAAACCCACCACTTACAGGGGGTAGGAGGAAGAACAGGACTAAAAATTCAGCATGGAGCGATTTTTTTTTTTTTTTTTTTGCCTGGCGGTCGAGCTGCTCACTGACGTAGCTTGGCAAGGAGAGACGGGGGAGAGGCAGGGAGGGACGGCAGAATAAGTGGTGGGCAAAGGGAGATGGAGGGGAGGAGGTGAGAGAGAGAAAGAGAGCTGGAGCAGGTGTGAGGGAAGAGGAGAGAAAGACTGAACAGATGTAGAGAGAGAAAGGGAGTAAGAGAGGAGGGGAGGGAGGAAGACAGAGATCTATGGCTGTTCCCTAAATAACGGATGTTTGGGGCGGCAGCTCTCTGGCCCGTCTTCCGTTGTGTGCAGACGCTGGCAGTTAACCTGTCTCCAGTGCACAGGAACACTTCTCTGTGCGAGCTCTCACACACACGCTTTTAAACACTCGCACAGACACTCCCTTATGGCCTTTCCTGTGCTAATTCTGCTTCTTCTCCCCGCTTGGTCTGGTTAGCTCCAGACTCCCAGACTGCCCTTGTGGTCAATAAATCCCCAGAGCCTCCTGGGAGTTGTGGTTTTAAAGCGCTAGAGTCGCAGCACCCCCTCCGCCGCCTCACCAACCCTCCCCCCTTACCCCCAACTCGGAGGGCGTGTAGAGTTCATACCCAGCCTAGCGACATTTCCAACGAGCTCAGTGTTGATACCAATGTGTGAGAAGGAGTTTGTTAATGTGTCATAGTTCCTTTTTGTTCATTGCCGTCTTGTGAAATACTTGTTCTCTCTTTTTTGTCCTGTCCATTGTCAGGTTTCTCAGGTCAGACCAAACACTTAACCTCAAGAATCCCAGGAATGTCAGCTTAAACTCAACATCCCCGCATAAACCCACACACACACACACACACACACACACACACACACACACACACACACACACACACACACCTAATGCCACGTCACTATTGCCGCAACATATTTCTCTCCTATTGATTTAGTTTTCCTCCCGCTCCCTCTGTCAATGTGAAATGAAAGGGACACGATAGATTAAGATTGATTATTTTTGCAGAGACGAGTGTGAGCATTTTTCTTTCAGTGCCATGCAATGATTGATTGCTTTCAGTGACCCTTTGTCTAGGGCAAGAAAAAGCAGAGGGGAGTGTGTATACACTGTGCATATAGGTGTTAAGCTTTTAGGGCAGGATAAATGCATCGCAAATCATTTTGAACTTGTTCCTCCTGCTCAGCTGAGATAAGGATACACGCACTGTAAAACACACAAGCACACATTTGATTGTCTCCACGTGCTCTCAGCTCCATTTGCGGACGAGATGTATGAACAACAATCTGAAGTCGAGGCCAATGCAAAGTGACATTTGAGTGGAGGATCCATGTTAAGTCATTGTCTTAAGCCCAGAACGTGCTCTGCCCTGCTGAAATGTGCTCCGTGGCTCTTAGACTCTGGCACTTGTCCAACTTCTGTGTGTGCGTGTGTGTCGGTGCGTGTGTGTGTGTGTGTGTGTGTGAGAGAGAAACAGAGAGAGAGTCTTAATTATAACAAGGAAGTAGATATACAGGACTGAGAGGAACACAACGATCACGAGGAGGCGACTGGAGGGGGTTATTCCCAGGCAGCTTTGAAAAGCTGGTAGTAGAGTGCATGACCAGTGGAATATCTTCTTTTCTGCAGAAAAACCTGTATTTGTCAAAGTTTGATGACAACATGCCCACACAGCCACCATTAGCACAACTTTTTTTTTTTTCCCCCTGCACACTCAAAGCTGTTCTTTTCTAGTCTCTCTTTGCAGATTCCATCATGCCTCGCCTTGCCTGCACACAAATATTTCCTCAGGAGAAACCTCCTCTGTGTTTCATTAAATAATGACGCTGACATGAAAGAGTGATTCAGGGGATTGTGACTCAGACCTGGATTCACCTCTGCCAACCCTCCCTCCCCCCTCTCTCCCTCTCTCTCTCGTCCCGCGGCCTTGCATCACTGTAAGTCGTTTTCTCTGTGTTTTTTTTTTTTTTTTCTTTTTTATAACTGGAGCGGGTCACTGCGCCATGTCGCTGACACACATTTGAGTCAGCTAAATGATTTCCTGCATGTGAGCGGCAGCTCCTGCTTCTGATGAAGACATCAGCCTTTGTTGTGGTTGTTGCAGTGGCGTCATTTTCCTGAGACAAACGCGAGGAAACCCCTGGAGGTATTTCCTAGACACAGCACCAGCTGATGATGTAATGGGTAACTGCTGTGACGTGAACGGACAGAAAGTTCTTTGGAGATAAAACCCGAAACTCTGGCTTTGGTTAAAAACTGCTTTCTGTTTTCATAAGTATTAGCTGTGCAGTTTATCTTTGAGTATACAGTTTCCCCGCCGAGGACAGACAGTAATAACGGCATGAAAAAGGCCTGTCATTGGGTGGGCGCACCAGAATGGACAAAACAGGAGAGAATTGCACTGAGAGGACGGGACACAGCCAAGAATCTTTGGATATTAAACAGATTGTTACAGTTCGGTCTGTGGTGAATATCAAAATCTCATTTGTGGTTCCGAGGGCTTCTGTCTGTTGTAGCTTGTCTGAGTCACAGCAACACTTTGTGTCAAACTTAAAGACAGAGATGCCACCAGCTATTAATCACAGAGATTTCACATGGTTTAATTGACAAAGCTTCCTTTAGGCTTGTGGATTGAGAGAGGAAAACAGGCAGATCTGATTCAGGGTACCTCACCTCTCAAACCAAGGAAACTGCAGACCTTCAAGCAGACACTTCATTCCCCTATTGCCACAAAGCTGAAGGCATATCAAAGCACAGCCTCATCTTACTCACCAGTACATGTCTCTCTCACTGGGTTTCCGTGTTTCATTAAGAGCCCATTTGGCTGGAGTCATTTTGGAGACCCAATAAAGTGGCCGGCCTATAAATCGAGGGGGTTTAATGTGGTTTGGACGCCATATGAAGTGTTTTTATGACGATACGCAGACAGCCTTTAGTGAAACTAGTGAGCCGCTCTCCCTTTTGCTATTGCTCGCTCTCCTTGTCTTCCTTATTCACTCGCCCTCTGCCCCCCCCCCCAGAGTACTTACACATCACTCACCCGACCATGCTCCTCCGGTTATTTAGGTTCGTCTTTGAGCCTGCTTTGATCCTGCCGCGTAAACCCCCCCTCCCCCCACCCCCTGCACATGGTCGATGATTAAACAAAGGGTCACAGAGTTTGGTCGAGGAAGTTGTCTGTGTTTGCGTATATCTAAGAGTGTGTGTGTGTGTGTGTTAGTGTGTGTGTGTGTGTGTGTGTGTGAGAGCATGCATTTGTGTCTATGGCGTTTGAAGCGGATGGTGTTTTTCTAATAATAGCCTTTGGAGATCTGTTTGAACAGGCCAGAGGGGCAGTGAAGGGAGATTTGCAGATATCTGATGAATACGCCCTTCCCAATGGACCATTGTTACAAAAAGAGGAAAAAAAAAATCTTCACACTGATTCCATAGTGGGGAGTAAATGTAAATGGAGATGGATGGCCACAGCCGGAGCCAGGGTGTCTTGTCCATGTTTTTAAAGTGGGGACGCTCTGAGGGCAGCGCTGGAATGCAGTTTACACTGTGATGCGGAAGCGCTGATGCTCTTATATGGATTTATAGCGGGAAGGGGAGCTTTGAGTGCAGAGAGGGAGGATTATTTCAAAGCTTTTTGTTGGCTTTGGAATGTAAAATGTTTGGATCACCCTCACTCCGCATTACAGGGGGAGTTAGGAGATGTCCTCCGAAAAAGGTGCGCCTCTCTTAAAAGATTGAGAAATCAACCAGCCACTGAATATAGTTTGGTGTGAGAAAGGTTGTTGTTCGGTTTGTTATGTGAAACTGATATATGGGTGTAGCATTGAACGCAACACAGACAATGAAACCAGATACGTCTGACTTGTATAGAATAGCAAATTTCCCATGCAGCTGCTCAACCAAATTTACAGCTGGAACAGAGTCTGTAGCACATGATATTAAGCTGTGTGTAGTGTTGCCAAAAGATCCGGTGAAAAAGTCCAATAAAGCACATAATTTCAGGGTGAGCCATCTCCATGTGTGTTTCTGTGTATATTTGTGTGTGTTTTTGGCCTGGCTGTAATCTGTGGATGGAGATTTGATCGAATGTCCCATCTGCACCGCGCTGAGGTGTACAAGTGAAAAAAGGAATACTTACTCAGAGGAGGTGATCTGATTTCATGTGCTTATGCTTGACCTTCTACTATTACTCTCTGTATGTGTGTGTGTGTGTCTGTTTCAGTGGGTGTATCCGACTGACAAGTTATGTACTTGCTCAGCTCTGTTGTGATGGAGCCACATTTACTGGCTGCACATCAAGATCACTTCTCCCTCGCTCGGGCCTGATTCTCTGTCTGTCTGCTCGTCATCTCGTCAGCCTGACTCACACAGGTCCCCAGCGCAGATGCCTTGGCCCACTCTGCATGTGTGCAAGTGTGTTTGCATGAATGTGTGTGTGTGCGTGCGTGCACCTCCTGCTAGCCCTCAGCAGGACTGCCAGTCAGTTTGTGACTACACTCCCACACATCTCAGTCTCCTCTGCTTTCTCACCATTCCTCTCTCAATCTTGCTTCCTTTTTTTTTTTTTTTTTCCCCGCGCGTCCTTTTCGCCGTCTTTAATATCCTAATGAAATCAATGAAATACGTCTTCCTTACAGGCAATTGAGGGTAGAATGAAAAGATTCTCCAGCTCACCTTCATTAGCGCACGGCTCTACATCTCGGCTTAATCCGTGTGGGTCGTTGTTTATGATGAAGTGGAAGGATGGGAATTTGGGATTTGGACGAGGGCCGGACGCGAATGTGAGAATCGTTCCCAGATCATTCTCAGGCCACGCCTCATGATGTAATGTCTGCCACAGTAACGACAAGCCCTCTAAAGCTGTGAGACTGTGAGACAGTATCGCAAAGTTATTTTTTTTTCTTTTTTTCTTTCCTCGTTGCAACTGGAGCTGATATTTTGGGGAAGTTGGTGAAGATATAAATATCTCACTGAAGCCACTTTGTGAGTTCTGCTTAGCTTTGCCTATTCATTCAACCGCCTCCCGTCAAACCCATGCATACACACTCTGACGCAGGCGGGTGTTGACTCCCAGTGGAGATACTGTCTCTGCTACTGCTACAGAGTACAAATAGACAGACAGGACCTTGTACACACACGCAGCAGCATTTTCTCTCTCTCTCTCTCCCTCTCTCTATCTCAGTAATGCACTATCGACCTCTTTTCTACTTTGCAGACCTTGGGCTCTCCAGTGGCCTCAACCTGTTAAGTACACAGACACACACACACGCACGCTATGACCACGCTGACCTTTTAGCTCGCGGAACGAGACTTGATTTTCAATATGGGTTTGTCTTACAGCACTCTGCTCCCTCCTTCCTCCCTCCATCCTTCCTCCAGTCAGTGTTAATGAGATTAGGCTTGTGTGCCTGCTTCCGGCGTGCTGTTTTCTTTGTCTTTCTGTCTCTCTGTCACTTTTTTCTCCTTTCATCTAACCCCGTCTCCCTCTCTCTGCTGTTATGGCTGAGGTAATGCCATGCTGGGGCTCTTTTCTGTGCACCTCTGCTGTGTGCTAATTCACTAATTCACTTTATCAATCCCTCTCTTCATGGTAGACCATTCTCTCCGTTCTTAATCTAATCTCGCTTACTTTCTAGCCTGTTCTTCCCTCTCCCCCTGTGGTCACTCCCTTTCTCTCTCAGCACCCCACCCTCCACTCCTTGGTAACGCTAACACAATGTCATTTCCTGTCTAAACTGGGCAAACATAGCAAGGCCAAAGGAATCACAGCATGCTTAATGAAGCATAGAGGCCACTGTACCTGCTAGTAAACCTAAGCTCTTTGCCTCAGTGTTAGGTGTATTGTTGCTTCACACGCCCTTATTTACCTTTTATTTACCTACCAATATGATACAGTATATACCAGTCTGCTATAAGGTAAGACTGCTGTCAAACACATGTGGTGGAAACTGGACTGAAATCATGGGGGCACTGTGGACACGGCTCACACTATATGGCTTTGCAGTTGATGTGACCTTTAAAAATAAAAAAAAAAAAAAAAAAACAAACACGCGTGAGCACACACTCTAAAGAAGGTTAATTTCTGAATTCGCTGAATATATATATTTTTTTCTTCCCCTCGCCACACAGGAAATACCACCAGCGGCCGCTCGACACTTCATTTATCAAGAACCCAAGGCTAAAATTGTCAAAAGCGAAAGAAGTTTATTGAAACCAAAATGGTTGGTTGCTTTGGCTTCACAGCTCATTCATCCCCTCCAGCATTCCCAAATCTCATTAAGCAGCGGAGGCCCCCACACTGGTGGCACTAGTAGTAGTATTTCCAGTTTTGAGAGGGAGAAAAGTAGGTTTCCTCTCAAAGCAGAGCCTCATCAGGAATTGTCTTAGTTTATATTTAGCTGCTATTATCCTGATGTGCTGAGTGGGAATAGATAGAGGGCAATAAATGGAAGGTGGGGCTGAGTGAGATATGGCTGGAAATGACAACCAGGGGGGAAAAAAAAAAGATGACCTCACTTTGGAGGCCTTTGTGGCGGCGCCTCCTGGATGTTCCGTTTGTCCATCTCCCCTTCTCCCTTTTCCTTGCTCCTACCTCTGGCAGCAGGCGCCAGGCTGGCAGACTTTGTGTGTGTGTGTGTGAGACTGTGTGTGTGTGTGTGAGACTGTATGTATATTCAGTCGCAGGACAGGAAATTGTGGGCAACAGGAGTCCCCTGCGTCTCCTGAATCCAGGGGGCAAGAGATGGAAATTTCTTCCTGCATGAAGAACTGATGTCTCGATCGTTTCGATGCATTCTCACTGCAGGTAGTATGGTCGTATGTGGGTTTTTTTTTTTTGTTTGTTTTCTGCCAGGAGCGCATGTTGGAGAGAGAGAGAGTCAGAGAGAGAGGCAAAGCTGAGTGGAGCCGGGTGGGGAAGGGGCATGTTTCGGGGTTGGAGAGGGTGAGGAAAAAACAACCAGACTCTGTGAGGGCCAGCAGCCTATTTGGCCCAAGAGCTTCAGGCTGTTCCCCAGCCAGCCTTGCCTGCCTACAGCAATATTTACGACCATTTTTTGGCAGGTGAAAGTAATTGAACAAGCATTTGTTATTTGGCAAATGAGCATCTGGCTGCCATGTCACGCTCAGAGAACGCCCCTCGTGTTGTAGTTTTTACACTCTGCTAATTGGGCCACATTCAAACAGTGGGTGTAATGTGTTTTGAATGATCAGATGTAATGTTTTATTGCTGGATGTTTTATTACTGATGAAAATTTGACACTTAATAGCTCTTAAATCAGCATTTCTTTTTATTTGAGTTTGTTAACATTTGATGGTAACTGACAGCTGATTTTGCTGAAATTGGTTTCACCTCTCTGAGAGAGTCGGACAACATTTCCTCATCAGTTCGAATGTCACTCTTCTGGATAGAAGGTTTGTGCTGGACATGATGAAATTGCAGAAACGAGCATTTCCCGAAACAATCAGCAGAATTGTGCTGAGGAAAGATGCTAGGTCAACTTTTCCACTTCTAGCCTTGCACTCATCAAATGTATGAATACCTCGGCTTGAGGGGAGGAGGCAGGGAGCTGTACCTGAATGAGAGCCTGCCATTATTCCCTTGTAATTTTAGATATTAATAATTTCTTGGAAGCCCAGTGCACAATAAGGCTTTGCTTTTACTCACCCATAATAGCCCAGGCCACCACACTAACATGTGGAACAGTTTTTTTCCCCATCATTTTTTTAAGTATAAAATGTTTTTAGTCTTGCCTTAATGTAAGTTGACAATTACTCGAGGAAAAAAAAGAGGCTGAGAGTGGTGGTGAAAAAATTGACCACAGCATGTTGATTTGATTCCATATTTCTGATGTCTTTAGCACGTTTTTTTTTCTCTCACAGTTTTTTAATCAGCACAAAGGCAGAATTCAAGTTGATTGCAAGTGGCGTGCAATTATGCCCTTGTATTTCCTCTTGCTCCTCCGCCACGCTCCCTTCTTGTTCACTCCCTCCTCGCTTTTTCCAATCCACAGTTATAAACGACAGAGAAGAAATAAAACCGTCCAAAGCTTCTCACCGAGCTAATACAGGAAAACGATTGTGAGCATTTGCTAACAGAACATGGGCTTAAATTAAATGGCACATTTTATGAGAGCTCAGTAAATCACGCAACTCGGCTCAAGACATGTAAAAACACGAGCTTTGGTTTAAATGCTATGCTGGGTGCAATTAAAGGTATTTACACTGATGGCACCTTATTTCTTGGAAAGGTGTGCTGGTGGTGGATGGAAAAAGCACTCTTAATGGTCTCTGCCCAGTCAGCCAGGAGTGAAGTATTTTTTTGACCCAGTATGTTGTTTAAAAGGAGCCTGGTCCCCTCCATAATGTGAGTGTGTTTCTGCTGTTGTCACGGTGAATGGGCCGTTATATCATGAGCTGCATTCGTGATACGCGGACATGAGGACAGGGTGTCACTGTGCCGTGAAGCCACCAGGCTGTGCGGGCAAACCGGGCCAAGAGCAACAGCTGACCCACACACAGCTCACAAAGAACAACACACACACCACACACACACACACACACACACACACACACACACACACACTCTTTTCTCTCATTCACCACAGCTCGAGAGGAGCGTGGTTTTGTCTACTGACATACTTTTTCACGTGCAGACCCACATCAGCTGCAACTGTCTGTCCTGATATACCCGCACGCTCTGTGCTGCTCTTTCTGCTTTTTTTTTTTTTGCATCTGTGTGTCTTGGTAGCTGTGGCACAGGGTCATCAAAGCCCCACATTGTTCTCACCCTTCGTCTGCTGATTTCATGTGACAGGTGCATTCCTCCGGGTGGGGTAGAGTTTGAGCTTTTTATTAAAGCGCATGAATCAGTCAAGAGCCGCGGCGCTGTAGGGCACACGCACACTCTTTACTCCTATGTATATTGCCAGTAAAAGCAGCCAATGTCAATAATAAGCAGAGCAGGGCTGGCTAGTATCAAGACAGGGTGTGTCGCGCATGGCTGGGTGTCAGTTACCAGCCTGTCCAGTGATAAGTGAGGCAGTTATGGTCGATACCGCGGGCCTATGTCGCAAATGAGGTTTGGCAAGATGAACAGGTGATACAGGAATGGCACATTTTCTACACGGGGCCGTTATCTTGTGAGAATTCATGGTCAGTTACTGACATTCTAGCAACATTCTCGGTCAGAAGCTATGTGGGGAAAAATGCTGCGTAAAACGATGGCATTGAGGGGTTTTCAAAGAGCAAACAACAGAACGGTTGCTACTTATTAAGAGCAGCAGTTGCCACATGTGAAAGGCATAATGGAAACATGTTAGTGAAATAAATGCCAGCTGTGTTCCATGTACGCTTTGTTCCCACCATTTCCACCTGTTTTATCTCTTTGTGACACAATGGTAAAGTCCGGCCTCAGTTGTAACAGACCGGGGTTTTTGCGTTTGTATCTGGACACAATAGGTCACAGTCAGACACAAAGTAAAATGTCAGTCTGAAGCACCGTACCTCCTGGGAAAAAAACATGCACTCGCCCAGCTCTGTGGGCTGCGAAGAGGGGCAAATACAGATTAGCACACAACCTGAAATGTTTCACACAACTGGAAGCATTTCGAGGTATCTGTGCATTCACAGGTCATAGCCTGCACACACACACATTTAGCCTTTTCTCCTTCTTTTCCCTCCTCCCCCTCCTCCCCCTCCTGCCGAGTCTGTGGCAGGTTAATAAAATAAACATACATCCACCAGTGGCGGTGGCAGGCATGTCAGACTCCCTTAGCTGTCATCAGCCGTGTGTGTGTGTGTGTGTGTGTGTGTGTGTGTGTTATTTGATGTGTGTGTGAGTTTATTTCCAACACAGACTGTCACTTTTAGCTGGGGCTTGTCTGTCAAAGCCTTCTCTCCGTTAGCGCCCCTCCCTAGGCACAGTGGAGCCCATATGGGGCCGGGCATTAGCTTAGCACACTGTGTGCCAGTCCAGTTAATGGCTGTTCATCACAGTTCACCAGTGTAATTCTATCCTGGTTGGTTAAATAGTGTTTCTTCCTGTGGGAAAACAATGCGTCCTTTCCATTTGACAGCTCTGACTCGCAGTAATCTACTGTATTATTATGCTTGATATGTGTGTTTTATAAATGTTGTATGATTCCATTTGAATATTGTGAGACTGGATCCGCATCTGGGTTATGAATTTAGAAATTACCTGCTTTGTGTGTGTGTGTGCGCGGAGCTAAAAATGTGTTGAAATGCCATGTCAAACTGTTTTTCTAAGCAAAAATATCAAATATTTTCTGGTTCCAGCCTCTTGAATGGGCTTTTCTTGGCTTTTTGTGATAGCAAATTCAATATCTTTTGGGATTTGGATTGACAAAACTACAACACAATATGCCACCCTGGTAATTTTTCACTATTTGCTTTCCTTCATCAGACCAAATGACTAATTGTTTACTTGAGAAATGAATTGGTAGACTCTTACTCTGTAATGAAAATGAGTGTTAGTTGCAGCCCTGGTGTGTGGACTGTTTTGCTCTGCACTGTGCCGGATTTGTAGTAAATGGATGTGATTCGACTGTACATAGTTCCTCACTTTCTTTGGAGATTAACTGTGGAGGGACTGGTGAGGATTTTAAAGAGTAGCGACGTGTGTGTATGAGTGTGTGTGGGCCCTTGTCCTCTAAAGGCTTTGTGGTGTAGGCCAAGCACAACACAGCTGCCCACCCACCCAATCTCTCTCTCTCTCTCTCTCTCTCTCTCTCTCTCTCTCTCTCTCTCTCTCTCTCTCTCTCTCTCTCTCTCGCTTACATACACCACCTCTCTCTCTCTCTCCTTCTTTGAAGTTTGTCCCAGTCCAGTAGAGTGCTACAGGGTCAGGGTGGAGAGGAGGATTAACGAGGCCCCCGGTATAGAGGGATGAAAGGATGGTGGGATGAATGGTCTTTATGAAGTGTTAGATGAGAGGAGGGAAGGCCAGGTGATGACGGCCGCTAGACTTTGGTTCTCAAGCAGACACGGTGATAGAGAGCCCAGATCTAAGGTTTAGATTAAAGACAGGATCAGTCTTGACAGCACTGATATCAGCAGAGGGCCTGATGCTCTTCTCTGTGGCCATATTTACAGTAGTGTTTAATGTTTCTGTTTCACCCCTGGCTGTCAGTGGATGTCACAGATTTCTTCGTATGGGTAAAGAGCAATCTTACGTTTGAGTGTAACTTTCGTCTGCCGCCTTTAACGGCGGTGGGGTGGAGTTTAAACTTGCTGGGATGAAGGCGAGATGTGTCCTGCCACCAAATGCGTAGAAGAAGGGACTTTTGACCTGTGCAGAGTTGGCCGCGTGTATTCCTATTTTATCTGTCTATTTGCTGTCAGAGAGGCTCCGGTGTGGTTTCCACTGGTTGTTGGGTTAGATTCCTTCTCCACAGAGCTCGGATTCAAAGTCACAGAAAGAAATGGCGCCTGCTTCGTGTTCTTTAGCTTCCTCTGATGGCGTGTCTCACGCACACACTCTGAAACAATATGCGTATGGCACCCTGTGAACTTATGTGAGCGCGCGTGCCACCGCGCCACTTTACAGCCACTGCGCCGCGCAGCATTAAACAGACAGTGATTGATCTATGGTGTGATTGTTTATTTTGCCCTGCTGTCAGTGATGGATGAAGATTTGCACACATTTGAAAAGTCTGTGTGAAATATGGAGGGAAGCGGGGAAGGGGGGGGGTTATTTAAAATCAACTCCCCCAAGGAGAAATACCAGTGGGTCTATGGGACGACCTGCCATCATATCTTCACCTCGTCTCAAATTAAACGCCCCCCATGGTGCGGCACTAAATCAGCAGTCAGCATTTTTTTAATAGCTCTAAACAGGTATTTCCTTTGTGGTGTAAGTTGTTTAAGTGTCACACCAGCTGAGTGTGTGGATGCTGCATGATAGTAGAGGACTTTGCTTTATTTTTCTTATTTATTTTCTGTATGTTTTCAGCTTTTGGGAAATTCACCGTGATTACAGTCATCCTTTGCTCGACTGTTTCTCATTCAAATAACAGGCTACAGGCTAATCAAAGTTTCCCCACTACACCATTGTCTTTGCTGGCAGTGCTGCCGAATTTCAAGCGTTTCAGCCGCGAATGTGTGACACGTTTCTTTTAAATCCCAAATCTATTGATATTCAGTGGGCTCCGTTGTCCTCTACAGATGCCAGTTGATTGAATTCCTTCATCCCTACAGAGCACCGCAGACAAAACTTCCCTGTCCACAGATGATAGCCTCCGAGCAGCAAGACATTTCTAACACCCTCTTCAGTTACCATCCCCCCCCAGAGGCCAAAAAGGAACCAGGGTGAATGAATAGAAAGGGGAACTCGAGACACAATGCCTACCTGTCCTCCCTCCCTCTCTTCCTCCTACCAACTCCCCTGTGACACCCCTTCTTTTCCTCTTTTCTTTTTCGCTGGCAGAAACTGTCTGACTCCTCCGGTTGCTTTCACACAGGCAGATGGCTAGATCGGGAGTTTCTCCAGCCCAGACTCAAAACAAAATCAAACCCCAAATCCTCTCTCTTCCCTGTACTAATATATTTCTTTTTTTTTTTCAAATTTTACTCATAACAGATGCCTTGTTTTTCTGCCAGTTTTTGTAAACCATGGAAACCAGGCTTCCCCTTTCTCACATCTTGTTTCTCCCTTTTCAAAACCGTTCGTTTTCACGAGCCAAAACATTGCTCTGAATCCAAGCTCATTTGAAAACAAAAGGGAGATGGTTTGCTTCTGTCTGCTTGTCTCTTTTGAAGCACCGACAACTTTAACACATTTCACATCATTAGTGAGGGCGAGGTTCAGAACGAGGTGAGCTCGATCGCAGCTGCGAGCTAAAGTTGTAACACATGCTGTAGAGTATCTCAGAGTTGTATCGTTCAGAGCAACCCAGCCTAATTGGTTTCTAGTGTGCTGAATGTTTGCTGTTACAATGACCAAGTCTGACTTTAAAAGAGTATTTTTATAGTGTGACTTGCTGGAAACTGAAGAAATAAAAGAACATTCTTTTCAAAGCTTTAAAGATTAGAGGCAATGATCCAGAACATCATGGCCATGCAGCTTTAAGTTAATTTGATGTGCAAGATACTCGATGTGATGTTGGGCCAAGAAAACCAAAGTTCCCATTTCACCTTTCAGTTTTAAATTAGAACCATGTGACCATAACCTCTTGTGGGCAGAGGATTTGCTCCCCATCGGCAACTGAAAGGAACCTCTTTCTTTTCTCTGTGCGGGTCTTCCACTGCACTTTGTCATGTAAAGAGGCCCTTATCTGGCTCTGGTTGGGGGGTAAAGAGGCCGGAGAGAAATAGCTAGCTGGATCCCTGGGGCCAGCACAGATCGAGGCATGGTAAATAAGTGACTGTGATTGACGGGTCCTTTCAGCAGAGTGGCTTAGGCCTGCCCACTGATGTGTCTGCCGGGAGGTCAACTTTGACCCCCCTCTGGCCACCTGCTTGCCCCTGACCCTTGACCTTTAGCTGGACTTCTCTGTTAAAAGGCGCAGGACATCCTTTGATAAGAAATTGGGTTATTTTGCAAGTAAACTTCTGTTTGTGTTTGTCTGTATTTTTTCCCACATATCCATTGACCATTATATAGTTTAATACATAACTAAATTCAGCTCATATCTCATATTATCTCCCTTCTCCTCTCCGTCTACTTCAAAGCTACACAGCTTCTTTTTTTTTTTTTTTTTAACTGGCATTCTAAATACCCACATGACCCAATTTTACTGCTAAAAACACTAATCCATCTCATTGAGTGTTTCAGCTAATGATTTCTCATTTGGACAAGGTACCCCACCTCCCACCCACCTAGTGTGCTGCAATTTCCGCCATGTCCTCTGGCTTTATGCTGTGCTCCTTGAGCGTTACATTTGTTTCGCTGAGTCTCATGAATGACTGGCCAACAATGACAATTTAATGGACGAAACGAGGGCCGGGAAGTGTAACGATTTCACAAGGCCTGATTTAATTTCCCTCGTTCGGGCTAAATTGGGCCACAGTGTCGGGGTAAATAAACAGAATGCATCTGGACTGCAATAAAGAGAGTCAAACGGTGAGAGGGTGTGTGAATAAGAGGTTTGCGCTGTAAAGGTTGCTTTTTCCATTCCCCTGTGAATGGTTATAGATTTATTAGAGTGCTTGTCTAGCACTTTGCTTGTGGACTAGCTTAGCCTTTTGAATGGTGCAGTAAATAAAAAGATTTTAGGTGTTTGTGTGGATTTGCTTGCTAGCACGCTCATGTGTTGCTGCCTTTCACTGCTCTTGTTACAGATTCATTGCAGTTTGCGGTTACATCTAACTTTATTGGCTGTGATTGGTCATTTTGGCAAGATTGAAGTGTATGAGATGATTTTGGCTCTGGTCTACTTTAGCCCACTGGCTGAATATTGCCACTCATTTAAGATTATGCACACCAGTCACACCTGCCTCCTTCATAAGGCTTATATCAGAGAGGACATGAGATGTTCTTCATTGCAAGTTTCTGAGAAAAAACTCATTGGTACGTAACAGGGAGATGGTGGAGGCCATAAAGCAGCCATTTTGTTGAACAAAACACATGTTGGTGTGTCTGTGTGTACATGAAGACGTGGTGAAGGGAAACCTCCTTATCGCTGCAGAAGAGAATTGTGTGTGACAAATGTTCACTGCGACTTGTGTTGTTCTCAACTAAAGGCAGCACATGAGTTTGGAATTATAATGGTAGACTTTGCAGTATATGTGTGTGTGTGTATGTGCGTGCGTGCACATGTACTTCCAATGTAAATGTCATGTCCATACTGGGAAGTTTAAGACAGGATGAGAAACACTGCAGAGTCCTCACAGAATGAGCCACATAAAACAAAAGAGCATTACGACACACACACACACACACACACACACACACACATACTCCCTCCCCTCCCTCCCCTCCCTCTCTTCCCTTTGATATTGAATTACCTCAATGAGCAGGAGAGGCAACAAAGTAATAACAGGCCTTTACTATTGACCCACCCCAGAGTGTCCCCATAGTTCTCCTCTGAATAACTCCGCTGACGTCAGCTCCCCACCATGCAACGCAGGTCTCTGTGTGCGCAGCGAGTCTCATTTCCATAAGGAAAATAGTTGAGTAGACTCGGAGCCAGAGGATAATTATTTGCTTTGTTAAATTTGGATAATTAAGTTGTCACCCAAGTGATATTTGTGGCTTGTTCACAACAGTTTGATTCATTTTCTTCACCCTGTTTAGCAATGGGAGACTGTGAAATAATTGTGTTGTCTATGAAATAATAGTTATGTTGCCTAATTATTGCTTTGTTGGAATGGTCTCATTTGTCTGGCAAGTTACATGAAAAATTGCGCAGAGAGTATTGTTAATAGCATGTCATCAGAAATACTCCCAACTGCTGAGCACCCAGCCTTTTAAAAGAAGAAAAATAAAAAAAAATTAAAAAAAATAAAACACTTTACATATATTGTGAATTAGCTGAGTGTGTAGCCCTGGTTGCAGACATTCAGCTCTCTTGGTGGATGAGGTAAATTTAGAAGGCGGGCTTCAGATACACTGCTGTTTGTTGCAGATGAAAGGATGACGTGTAGGAGGTACAGTTTCCTGGCTTTTGACTCAGATTTTGATTCATACGTACGCTACATTTGAAGGCATATAATTAGCAACCCACGGCTGTACGTGTGCGCACGCATTCAGATGCGCATACGCACACACACACACACACACACACACACACACACACACACACACACACGCAGAGATAGCACTGACTTGCTTGACAAGAAGTAGCTTCGAGGAGAAGGAATGGATATGCACCACTTGGCCCTGACTGTGTGTGTATGTGTACATAACAGTACACAGGCTGCCTGTAATGATCCAGACAAGCACTTGTATAGTTTGAGCTTTTAAGTCCCTCAGTGACAGCCTTGTGTATCTATGTGTTTATATGTGTGTACACTGTAGAAAGAGCACTGTGTTTTGATGTGCTTGTTAGTGAGATTGTCAGCCAGAGAGAGACTTGACCTTACATGGGCTGTACAAGCTACTTTATTGTTGCTGTCATCAGCCCCAGTCACACACTAGTCACACTAGTGGAAAATGGGTCTCTTTGCTGTGAAAGGAAGTCATAGCGTAGGCTCTTTTTTTTTTTTTTCTTTTCTGTGGTATTACATTGATTGTATCACTAGTGTGGGATGTCATGTTAAAGGGGTTGCGTTAACTTCACATTTAATGAATTATGTAACTTTTTTAATACAAATGTTGCAGCTGTCAAATAGACAAACTTAACTTTTTCTTAACCGACCACAGAGGAATCAGGTTATTGCCCTTGATAAGTTAATTACTTCTAAAGCTGACACCACCCTCAGTCAAACAAAGGTGTCTGTGTGGTTGTGAAAAAGTTAGATCACTCTGAGGTGGCGGTAGACTGATCTCTGACCTTTTTTTTTTTTTTTTTATCTCCCACTCCAAGGTAACCCACAGGCCTGCAGTTAGCATTGTGTTTTCAATTTTCAAATTGGATTTCTGAAGCACAAGCCAATATTTTGTCATGCTCTCGTCTCGGCTCAGTTTGGTTTGTTTATGGCCTGTATCATCACACCATCTACCACTGGAATAACCTGCATGTAGACTACATGCTCAGGGGCGTGTGCGCATGGTTGCATACACAAAGTCAGACTAACCCTCAAGTGACTGACCCACAAGTGTGCACACGCATTAGGGCCAACAGAGGGCATCTCAGGACACACACACACACACACACACACACACACACACACACACACACACAGACACAGACACAGGGCACTGCCCCACCTCCAGCCTGGCTAGTTGTCGCCCGCGTGCCCCCACCAACCGTCTGCCAACAGGCGGGTTAATATTGCCACCAGCTGCAGAGGGGGTGATGCCAACCAATGCCAACCGGCACCAGGCCCAGAGCGGCCACACAGGAGCCACTGTGTGTTTCTCTTCTCTTCTCTTCTCTTCTCTTCTCTTCTCCTCTACTATTCAAAATGAAATCTAAATATGAAATGTCACTGTTTGTGCGCTTCTATATATGGAGCAGAGTGAATGCATGGATCCAGGCTGTTCGAGGGCAGTCATCCATCTCAGTGAACAACGCTGGACAGTATATTGGCTGCATGCATGTGTGAGAGAGCGAGAGAGTGTAGGATGCAGAAATAGAGCAGTGCATTATGGGCTTACAGAAAGACAGGCCGTCCATTTCTTTCTCATCAGACATGTGAATGAGCTGCTCCTGGTGCTTTTGCTTGGTCATTTTTCTCTGAGTCAGTCTCAACAAGGCTCTTTTGTTTTCCTGCCTTGTCACTATTCTCACATGTATTTATACAAAACCACATTATGAGACAGACATGTGGCGCTAATCTGTTGCTGCCATTGTGAAGGCTGATACGTGCTTCTGTGAAAGTACAGGCAAATATACCACAATGTACACACATCTGACATTTCATCAACACGTGATGTCTGTGACCATTTGTGTCACACTGAGTGGATAAGGGTGTAGCACTGGAGTTAGAGCCAACACCCAACATAGCAAGCCAAAGGCAAAAGCTCACAGATAATGTTATGCATTTCCTCATTTAGATTTTATTTTTATTAGACATATTTTTCGGGGTTGGACGGTGTTACATCATCATTTGATTAAATGTCAAACATAATCAAAGTGAATGTGCAGATTTACAATACTCTGGCTGCAACAGAAAAGATTTATTTTATTATGAACTAAAAACGCATAAAGTGATATGTGGGTTGTATGATGAGCAAATGTGCTTTAAAAAAAAACTGATGTCAAAACTACTACGATGTTGGCACCAATAATGAACTGCGGGGGGGGGGGCACAAAATAACAAAAGCAGTTGTAAGTCGGCCGTCACATGTGGTTTCTTCTTAGGATTATTGCATTGTGTTTCCAGTCCCTAAACACAACGTTGCAAACTCTTGAAATGTGAACGCTTCTCATTTCTACCCACATGGCTGCTTTTGTAAATTGTTAAACTGCAGGCACAATGCACACAGGTAGATCAGATTACAGAAAATGGTGTGTGTGTGTGTGTGTGTGTGTGTGTGTGTGTGTGTGTGTGTGTGTGTGTGTGTGTGAGAGAGTGTGTGAGACAGAGCTAGGGGTATGAAGAAAGAGCTACTGAATCTACAAAAACGGAATGCAACTTAATACAAAGGCCTGACCTAGGCTACTGCTAGAGTGCTACAGCAGTGCGCGCGCACACACACACACACACACACACACACACACACACACATCAAGTGCTTATTGATCTTTTAAAGACTTAATCGCACTCACATAAAGAGACACCATCGTTCACTCTATCTAAAAAAGATTGCTCTGAAATTGAACTTATTTGGTTGGAGGGAGGTGCAGAGGCCATCTGTTTTTCTTTTTCCTCTGCGTTGGCTAAATCTAAACAGAAATGCCATCAGGGTTCAAGCATTTAGTGACAGCATTTTAAGGCATCACTGTGGAGAGCGGGAGATGTTTCTGAAGTGGCTTATGCTTTACAGATGAACTCATTCGGGTTAATGTAACTTGTACTTGCTCCCAGTACAGTGTTATTTCGCTCTTCACTTGTGTGGGCAAGCAGCGACCTTTTTTTTTTTTTTTTTTCACACGCTCAGTATCTTTTCATGTCCTGGTTGTGGAAAGGCGAATTAATGAGTCTTTCTAGTAAAGCAGCTTGTCTGTGCTTGTGCAAAATTCTGCAAGGGTAAATGAGTTTAAAGCCTCGGGCTATGTGTTGTTGTTGTTGTTGTTGTTGTTGTTGTTGTTGTTGTTGGTGTGTAAGTGTGCCTGTGTGCACGTGCGTGCTGGTGCTTGTGTGCCTCTTCCTGTCTGAATGGTTACAGCCTTACCTAACTGGATTCCAGATGTAATCCCACAGTCAGTCTGATGAGTCTGACTATCCAAGGCTAACAGGGAGACTTTCTAGAAGTCCCCCTCAGGCGTTGCCCTCAGACCAGCTCGCATAAATGGCATCTTCCCCCTAGTTGCAGACGTATGCTGCATAAACTGACCAGAGGCCGGTGCTACTCTGTATTTTCGTACAAGCCTACTAGCCTGCAGGCTGTTCCTGTCAGACGAGGCACAAGGCTAATGAGGTTACTCTGTTTCCTGTTTCTGCCTTCCTGTCCCCTCTTTGTGTTTGTGAGAGTAGGAGGGCTTTAGTTTTGTGGCACAATATGTCACATATGTCACACTGTAACATAACTTACATAGGCTATGCTTAAAAACATTTTGTGTGTGTGTGTGTGTGCACACACACACACACACACACACACACACGCTTAAAAGTGTTAAACGCGTCGTGCCAGTCTGGTTAAGGTGTTCCAGTCGTATGATGGTGCAGACACACTCCTCCAAATACCAGAGAATATGTAAAGCGTTGCAACATGTATTGGCCAAAGCTGGCAGCCAGAAAAACTGTAGCATAGTTTGTGGTAATATATCACTGCTGCCATGAAATAATGTGAGGGAGTTAAGTTTTTGTGTTTTTACTTGAATCAAGTGGTGACATACGCTTTGGCATGACGTTTTATGACCCTAAAATACATTAAATCCACCGTTACAAGAATGAAAGCGTATTTCCAGTTTGTGAGATATAATCTGTTTTTGTTGTTTTTTTTGTTGTTTTTTTTTTTAAGCTGGGATTTTAGAGGTTGACGGCAGAAGAACTGTGACCTTGCTTCTCGTCACGTACATACAAGTGTTTCAGAAACTTAGCAACAGGGATATTTCAATCTGAGTGAATAAATGTTCTGTCAGGAATTTTTATTATGTGGAAGGATTTTTTTAATCTCCACAGACACACAACGCCTGGTGTCATATTTCCTGCATGACAATGAAGAGAACTTTCCTTAAGCTGTATGAATCTAAAGAAATCAACCACTGCTGCTGTTTGTAGTCATACCTCATGTTTGTATTTGCAGAGCAGCTGGTGTGTGGAGGTGAGAAGGTTAGAAATGCTGTTCTGTTAAAAGGGATCAAGGCTCCTGAGGGAATAGTATGGAGGCGTAGGAGCCATTGCCACCGTTACCATGATGAATGACAGCGTGTTGGGGGAGCGCTGTCGCTCAGAACTCACTGTTCACGTGACCAAAGGTGGTGAGGTTGTGTGTGTGTGTGTGTGTGAGAGAGCTCGCGGTGCAGGGAAATGAGTCAAACCTTTGGTCAGCGGCAAGTAGCCAAAGTGAAAATGATACTGTGACAGAGTTGGAGGGTAAGTGTGTTGCACGGTGCTGTTGTTATTATTGAATGGGAGCCATTTGTTATGCAACCTGTCAAATCAAAGAGAGCTTACACACACACACACACACACACACACACACACACACGCACACGCACACACACACACACAGAGGTGTTGCTTTATGCTCTATTTTAACACACAATTCCACCCTGAGACCTGTATTTTAGTCTTTTGTAAGACCAGATGTGGCCCAGCTCCCTCAACCTGCCAAATGTAACTTCAGAATATGAAGAATTTTCCTCAACTGAGCCTTAAAAAACCATGGCAACAAGGCTGTGAAGCTGACGCAGGCACCGCTACAAAGCTAACAACACACTGTCACTTTGATGTTTCACTTAAAATTCCCTCAATAACAATTCCACCATGCTGTCCTGGCTCCATGGCGCAGGATGAACTGGAAGCAGTTGCTTTGAGCTCGGGCTTTTTACTGTAATACTCATCTGGTTCTGTGTGCCATGCACTGAGGCCGGAAGCAAACCTTAAGAAACTCCTTCAACGTAATGTTAGATAATCTGTCAATACTGCTATAAATGCAGTCAGTGTTCCAGGAATGTGATAAACAAACCAGCTGCACAGATTAGTAAGGGCTTTAAACATTTTTTTTTTAATTAGTCTGAGTTTCAGTCCCATCTTTTACTTTGTTTCCTAGTTATTAACTCCACAAATTAATATACTGTTTGTTTTTAAGTACATCTCGAACTTAATAAAAAATGTGGTTGAAATTTGTGAGAAAGACGGCTGAAGTAAACAAGTGATTACACTTTGGTCATGGTGTTAATGTGGGATGTTTGTAGTCAAACAATTGGCTTTTTAAGTGGCATGCTTTCATGTTGTAGTGGAAAGGTCCGGCAGCTGCTGATGTGACAGCAAATCCAAATCGTTGCATTTGATTTCATTTATTCAGAATTAAACAGAAGACAAACAATAAACAAATACACGGGGCGCAACTTTACAATTTGGAGAATACTTTAGTGTGTGTGTGTGTGTGTGTGTGAGAGAGGTCAAGGGTCAGGACAGCGGTCAGTTGGTCACATAGCCAGGGTGGGTGGGCAGCCCAGTCAATTTAAATCCCTTATTATGCTGCCAGCTGGGCCTGTTTTGCATGTTTCGCATGCACACACACACACACAAACACACACACACACACACACACACAGGATCTTCAAAGCATTGTGACATTTATTTCTTTCAGTCAAAATAAACTCAGTCACAGTCTGTATTTAAAAGCGCTCTCTCCCTCTCTCTCTCTCTCTCTCTCTCTCTCTCTCTCGCTCTCTCTCTCTCGCTCGCTCCGTGCTCTACTTTTACCAGGCTGATAGCGTTTTATGCTCGACAGGGCTGAATGGCGCTGGCAGTCTGTCACTTACATACGCTCAGATAGATTCAGACGGTGCATGCGTGCATGTGTGTGCAAAAGCAGACAGCTGATATGATTGACAGTGGAGACACGGGAGGTTTATGTGTGTGTGCGTGTGTCTGAGACACTGAGCTCAGCAGGAGAGACCATCATGGCCAGGCTGCAGACAGGAGGCATTGTTCTGAGGGAGAAACATTTATCTGCTGCATATGTAAGCACAGAGGGAAAAGGTAGAGAGCGAATGTGGCCACACACCCAATTTCTTGCATGTGGACTATTTGAAAAATGACCCCTTTGAGACCCGAGTATCCAGAAAGCATGTGCCTGGTTCCAGTTGATATTGCATCGTTATATTTTTATAGTTCGGTTTTACTGTTGTTACATGAGGAAGTTCAGCATTTCTGCTTATGGAAAATTTACGGTTCAGGCCGTTTACACGATAGCGGAAGGTACGTTCAGCCCATGTGGCATTCCTCTCCTTCCCTGCAGATGGAAATGCACTGTAACTGTTCTGCTGGGGCTATCCCAGCATGGCTAGTTTAAAGGGGAGGCCCTGTGGCTGCACATACAGACATACATTCCGATGCAGTGAGCGTTCGGTGTAATGAGGCGATTATACAGGGCCTCTTGTCCCCGGCAACCCCACAAACCCCTTTATATTCGGCTGTTCTCTGAGCCAAGCATCCGGTCTACTTTAGGCTATAAGGGACATGGGGACCAGGATGTAGTTAGGATTGGAATGTGAGATCGAGGAAGTTGGCCTTGCTTTACCTCAGTGTGCAGCAAATCACGCTGATGTTAGAGCGGCTAAAAAAGCATTTGTCACATGTTGTCACTCAGTGGCAGGGTGGTTTCTGGGGAGCAGTAGCTATCATTTACACCAAAAGTGGGCAGCAGCCTTGAAAATACCTTCTTATTTTTAATTACAAATGAAAATCTGTCAGAGTTTCCTGTCAGCTTTCTAATGAGACACATCTTTGCAAACATGCTACTGAGATGTTCTTGTTCGCATGCATCTTTCACTCTCAAGATCACTTTGAAGAGCCCTCCATTATTGTGGCGGGCATGATTTGGACCTCTTGCTGCGATTGTGGAGGCTTTCTTTAATACTTTGCAGTTGTTTTTGTTTCTCCACAGGGCCAGAATAAAGATGTCTTGAATGTTTCTAATCCTCAAATGGCTGGTCATGACCTTAAGAAAGGGTACTGTGATGTATTTTGCAATTAAATAATTGTTATCACTGTCATCTGCGCCACATGGGAACCCTGAGCAGTCATATCCTTGCAGCCAGTCATCTGGGGCCCATGTGTTGGTGAAAGAGAGCGAAGGATCAAGATTTGGAAGGAGGAGGAGAAAGGAAGAGAGGGTAGTCGTGGGGTAGAGACTGTTCTGACTACTGGATACACTAACCCAGGCTTTGTGAAAATAACATTTCTCAATCACTCATCCATCCACCCTTTCATCGATCCATCCATCCATCTCTCCATCCCTCCTCCAAGGGGAAATGTGTGTTAGAATAACAGATTTTGGGCTAGTTTTGTAGAGCAGATCGCAGCTGGCATGTGGCCCACATTCCTCTGCCATGACATCCGCACGGTCGGCAGCAGCACGGCACTATTTTTAGAGCAGCTAGTGTGAACGCTTGCATAGACAGAAATGTACGTACATGCAGGAGTGTGTGAATCCACATAAAATCAGGAGCTTTACATGAGTTTGTTAATACCATGAGTAGTGATGGATGCATACCAACATTTTGACTAATTGTAGCATTGTTTCCTTTGTGTCTACACCAAACCAATATATCAGATAATGAACTGATGAATTAAACTGAAGCATGAGAAAAAAATAAAAAAATATTAGCAAATAAGTTTTATCTGCTGTTTTAATCTGTGGTTTCACTTGTACAGTAAGCGCTGGCACGTATGAGCTGTAGAGCTGACGTTAGTGTGGCTTGGCTTTCTGTCACACTTTTACACACAGACCCAGAGCAACAACACACACCGGCTCTGTGATGTTCTTAAAGGAACAGTGTGCGTTTTCTCTTTCTTTTTTCTTTTCGTTTTTTTTAAAATTTTTTATTTTTGAATGCCGTTAGAAGCATTTTTTTTTTTTTTGCACATTTTCAGTTTACAAAATGCTGGTGACGTGCAGCTTTGGTGTAATGCTTTCAGTACACACGTGGTTTTATACTCAGGACTGGTGTTCAGCGTGTTTATGTTGTGTGAAATGAATCCATTGTTTGAGCATGATACTATAGTATGGGAGTTCAACATGGTCTCAGAGGAAATTTATATTTCTGTCATTCATTTCCGCTGAATGGTCCGAGTTTTTTTTTTTTCTTTTTGTCTCAAAGTTGTTGTTTTTTTTGTTTGTTTTTTTTGTCTACATCATCCTCCTACCCTCCATCTCCCTCTTCCTTCGTATCTAACACAACATTCAGGATGTTTTTTTCAGCCTCCACTGTTACATAAAGCCAATGCAATCCACTTGTTTCTTCATCAACCATCAGGGTTATTGGATTTGCCTGCTTTGCAGAGAGGAATGTTTGAACAAGGCGGGGGTTATGAGGTGGAACCAGCCCCACTTTTCATCCAGTTAGATGAACAGATACAGACGCAGTGATAGAATTAATCCTGCTCAGACAAGTGACGTCTTATCGTTGGCACAGTGCAGCAAGCTTTTTAACATTTGCTCAGTTCCTAGAACAGTTTTGAAAATTCTGTATCATGATTTGGACAGTAGTAATAAACAGAAACTGTTGTTTGGGATGACATTATGCTGGGAATGACATTATATTTTGAAGCATTAATGCCTTGTTATGCTTCAGAATAATGTCAGGGAAAGAATTGAAATATTACAAGAAACTGCAGTGATATTTTCTTTTTGCATTAAATTCCAAATTTTTTTTGCAAAACTTTTATTGGGTAAAGTGTTTTAAGAAGCCCTGTGGAAAGGATATAATGTGGCTATACTTCCTAGCGCTGTGCTGTACGTCGGATTTATTGCAGCGCATGTGTGCAACAGAGTGAGAGAGACAGAGCGAGAGATGAAATGATGCCTATGGATGGCTTTAAAAGGCGTCTGTCTGTGTGTTTGTGTGTTCTTTGCAGGTCGGTTTACCTGTGTATTCCAGTGGAGGTGGGGGTGGGGTTGTCAGCTGACAGTAGACACACAGCGCTCCTGATGCCTTTCTTGCTTACAGACGTGCAAACACACACACACACACACACACACACACACACACACACACGCACAGAAAAGGTCCCTGTGCTCATTAGTGGGATTCCACTAGCCTGATGGGAGCTGGTCGGGGTGTAGATGTGTGTGTCAGTGCCAGGTAGTGCTCGGCTGGCATTGCTCTGTCTAAGAGCTGTCTCTAAAGAGCTCTGGCAATGCGTCAAAAACACACACACACACACACACTGCAATGTCTGAATGAGAAACTGAGACGCAATACAATTTGGTTCTATTGCTTATTTGAGGAGATGTTTCCCCTCCTCTGTCATGCTACACTTACCCTCTGGCAGGCAGAGTATGAATGTCTTCGGAGAGATTTTGCATGCTATTGCTGTCCATCACTTCTCTGTTTCACACCTGGAAAACACACTCACACGCACGCACGCACGCACACACACAGAGGAAGGAGCTGGCTTTTGTGACAGAAAATCCAGTGAAAGGAAAGGAACACCTCGGCCAAAAACAGATGGCAAACTGCTTCTCAGGTCAGACAAATAGTTAACCTGCCGTCGAGCAGAGGTTGTGAAAAAACCATTTAAACAATCTTCTGAAGTATGAAGAACTAGTGATGAGGTTTAAAGGTGCAGCAACCGTAATAGAGCGGAGCTCACGCTTTTTCCCTCAGCTGATGAAAAGTCAGTCAGCATTTTTTTTTTTCCCCCCAGACCTTGTTGCTATGTGTACACAGCTCAGGAAATATCTGTGGCACGCAGCCAATAACTGGGAGGAAACCAGAGAGAAAGTGAGAGAGAGAGAGAAATGCAGATGAACTTTAAGGTCAGTTGTTGGAGGGAAGAAAAATTTGAGCTTGTTTTCGCTCTCAGTACAGCTGTGTGCTGTGTGTGTGTCAAGTAGAGATATGGATACCATAGACGTTGTATAAGTAAGAGTGTTTGTAACCCTGGGATATACTGTCAATGCTGTGTGTGTCAGTGTATGTTTGGCCTCGTGCCACACCATGAAGGAAAGAGTGCCAGTGAGCTGTCTAGGTAATTGGTGCTTACCTGGCAGGCTTTCGCATGCACACACACACACACACACACACTCACACAGACACACACACACGCACATACACACAATGAATGGATTAGATGACATTAACTACAGGAGAAAATAGCATAATTGAATACTTGCACTACCTGTCTCACAAGTGTGTGTGTGTGTGTGTGTGTGTGTGCACACATGGTCATGTGTGACAGTGTAATGAGGGACTGCACGCTACACACAAAACACACCCTATCAACCTCTGTCAGAGGCTGCAAAGCATGGGTGCACTGAACGGTCCGCTTGTCTATATATATGTGTGTGTGTGTGTGTGTCGGTGTGTGTGTGTCGGTGTGTGTCGGTGTGCGCACTTCATGCAGGCAGATGTGGCTGTCACCCATCAGTTCCATCATGTGCAGACACCCAGCTTTTAATCTTGTCCCCCTGCCACCCCCACTTCCCTCAAAACAACACTCTGCAAAAGCTTATTTTTATCTGGTGAAGAGACAAAAACAAAAACTAAAAATACACACACACACACACACACACACACACACTTGTGTCAATATTGTCAAAAAATATTAAGAGTTGTGAAATAAATCAAGTGAGTGAATGAGGTCGCTCACTCACTCCGTTTTGTTTTGATTACAGGGAGTTGTCAGTTACAAGGAGACAGCGAACCATATCCCCTGATACCCTGTTCTTTGTCTTTCATGACCCACCTGTGGCTTATAGTAAATCCATTGAGACCACTTCTGACTTTCTGATGAATTGTACACTAAATAGTGACGATGAGTCATTGCATGAAGCAAATCTGAACTTATCCTGAAAACATGGCAACAATTTTACTTCCAAGTTTCAACCGCACATGGACACATTTAGAAACACCTTGTTGGGATGCTGCTATAATCATCAGTAAGTTGTCTGCTCTGATCAGAAGGCATATTTTATCCATCACAACCTCTCTGTCGGGCGTGTGTGATTGTGTGTGAGCATCCTAGAGAGGGGATTGGCCGCACTAAACGAGAGAAGACATTTATGAGCAGCAGTCATTTCAGTAGCATTTTATTCACTGGCTGTGGGAGGACGCATAATATTAGGATGAGATTAACTTTCTCTCTTTCACACACTCAGACAGAAATACAGGCTTACACACAGACTCAGTTTCTGTGTTACCCCAACCACAGCCATCTGATCTTTTTATTTTTTTTATTTCAGAGAGCACTTATGCACTCTTAATGGAATGCTGTGACTGTTATCTTGTCATTACAGCAGTGATAAAACGTCTTGATGTAATTATTTTTGTGTGAGGTGGAGATTTTTTATTTTTTTTGTAATACCCCCAGCCGGCGCTGATGTCACTGCAGTGTCTGCCAGACACTTAGCTGAGCCAACTCAAATGATCTGAGTCAACTAGATGATCAGAACACGCTCCCACACAGGTTGCTTGTTTTTTCACGTCAGCCTCTTATGTTACGCTTGACTTCGACAGAGGGAAATGCGCTCCCTGCGATGAGTCAACAGGATTAGAAATGTGTTTTTAATTCAAATCATTAGCATACATTAGCTCTTTCTGCACAAAGACGTAAAGTGTTTTCTTTTCTCCAACCTTACAGCTGAAACCGACTCGCCTCATGGCATGACTAGAGAAAAGCTATTTCCAGTTTCCATTATTTATTAATACCTCTTTGTTGTTGCTCATGTCCTAATCTCATTTCCTTTAGTCATTAGCGTTGTTCGACATCAAACACAGCTGCCAGAGCAATGAGTGTAGGGGAGCGAGGTGGGAGAGAAGTATGGTTATTGCTGTTGGACACTTTCTAAAGACCCTTTTTAACAATGCTTGTTGCAGTGGAATATTTTTCTATTAAGCTGTTAAAACTCTCAGAATGAGCAGTATAGTGTTTTGAATAAATTGCGGCTTTGATGTGCTGAACATTTTAGCCATCATGTGTTTGCTGCTCAGATTGAAACTGACTTGGGGGGGGGGCTGTGTCTTGGAAAAGGATGTGTTGTGCGTATGTGTGTGTGTGACTTCTGGTGACCTCTTCCACAATAACGTCTTCTGTCTCAGTCTCGCTGGGAGAGATTAGCAACACATGAACTCGCAGTCCCATGATGCTTTTTTCATTTGCTTCCTACCTATTCATCACCATAACACTCTCCTATCATTGCATTGTGCCCGAGATGCCGTCCTTCGAGCATTGTTATGCTAATGTGATGCCCTATGTCTAGCTGCAAGCTAATGCTATGTTATGCTAATGTTGTGTCATGCTAATGTCACGATATAGCGAGGAATGAAGGGGAGGGATGCAACCGGAACAATATGTATGGAGATTCCCCATTATACTGAAACTTTGGTTGTCTGTTTCTCTTCACTAAAGCGGTCGTAACTTTTCATGCATTTCCACACTGAACGCAACATTTTGTGTTTCCCATATTTTATTGTTATTATGACAGACAAATACATAATATAAAAATCACCCATTAAATTCCACACTCCTCAGAATACTAAAATAAATACTAGCTAGCTGCAACTATTTTTCTAGTTTTAGCTTGTAAGGTTTTGTTTTGTCTTTCCGCGTTTCCTGTCCATGACCTCGACCCTCACTTTTATAGCCATGCTGCTGTCTGACAACAGAAACAAAGGAGAACACTCAGCATAAACAACTGTCCAACTTGTAAAGCTCCTGTCTATATTAATGGGCTGTTGATTGTCTTGTCTGCTGGGTTTTCATAGAATAATCTGCAAATTTAGAAATTGTTTATTGGAAGAAACGCAGCAGAATAATTATTTTTAAAAATGGGAGAAAGAAAAAAACTCCCACTGTTTCTCTCTGTGATAACAGTTGGTGTTAATCTGTTCTCTCTCTATTGGATGTTTCCACAGGATGACAGTGATGGGATCCCGTGGTCGGAGGAGCGGGTGATGCGGAAGGTGCTTTACCTCTCCCTAAAGGAGTTTAGGAGCGCACAGAAACGGCAGCTGGATGGTGATGGAACCACAACCTCCAATGGTGAGTTCATGTCTACATCCTCTCTGTGAGGGACCTGTAACACTATGACATCATGTCTCCACCTGTGTTTGTTTTATGGGGACAGATGTTTTGTCTTATGTTGCCGTCCATTTTACCCTTGGAAATCTGTATGCAGCCGAAATAAGGACTTTGTAAAGAGGTAGAATGAAATGAAATGAATCTCGTAGAGTGAACTGTAAACTGCCCTGCAATGATTAAAGGCCAACTTCAAATGCAATAATTTGACATGTTGAAAACACAGACTTCATTTCCAAAAAAAAAAAAAACAAGCAAAGAATTTGCTACACTAGCATTTTTTGGAGTAAATGTCAGAGTTGCCAGTTTTGTCTGGCTTTGCAGAGTTTAGCGTCTCAGTCTAACTCCTCACTCCTTTAATTGCAAGCGACAGTTTTATTAGTCTGTTTGTGAGTGAAAACTAAGCAAGTTTTCTTTGACTTCGCCGACCTGGTCTTACTTAAAATGGAGGCAATCCAATAAGAACAAATGATCAAGGCCTCTTGTTTGCCTTTTGTTGTGGGTCAGTGGTCAGCGAACTGCAGTCTTGGTTCAGTGTCACATCCTCAAAGGAAGCCTTAGCTTGAAGTATTTCCCACTTGTTTTCAAATGTTGTTTATGCTTCAAACAGAGGGACTCTGATGAGGTCTTCCACAGAGCCACACACAAGAAAAACATGTGTAGAAGTGTTGTTAATCTTTCCTAGCTTGGACATTTACACTCACTGTGGAGTACAGACTCATTAAAACACAGTCTAACTGAAAACCCCCGACATGAATTAATACTTGAAGTTGCTTAGTTAGACAGAATTCCAAATCCAGGTGGAAGCCGGCTACAGCAACAGTTCAGGGATCTTTGCGGTTGTGCCGTGTAAACCCGAAACAACGGAAGAATTGTGAGAGCACAGGGGGGGATGAACATATTGTTTTGAACCAAGCTGCCACCATGTCTTTGTTTGACACTGGTGCTCCCACCCATAAAAAGCCCTCAGCCAGCCAACAGCGGAGATTTGAACTTCACACGTGCCTCAGAAGCTATTCTCAGCTGACATTAACACAACCCAGACACCGAAAGAAAGGAAACAGGAGGAGAAAAAAAAAAAGAGCCTCTGAAAGTTCACGCCCAGCCAAGGAAGCCAGCCAGTCATCCAGCTAGGCGGAAAGGGAGACAGGCAGACAGACAGGAGGGAAATCTCTTTTGAAATGTAGCTTATCTTTTATACCTTTTTTTTCTCCCCCCATTTTTTTTCTTTATTATATATTTTTTTCACACCTTCATTTCTTCTCTCTGTGCTGAGTGCCCCCTCCCCTCTGTGTAGCTAGTGTATCTCTGTGTGTCTGTCTGGCATCTCGTGGCTGCCACTCCACAGCTCCTCAGGGCCTTTTAAGCCACCGCGGGTAGCTGACCTTATCGCCTGAATAAAAATGACTCATTAGAAAGCGTCAGCGGCCCGTCGCACCGGGGGTAACGACAGCAGCCTGCGCTGACACAAAAGGGAGCCGGGTTGAATAGACGGGCCCTGCTGTTTTAGAGCACCGTGGGTTAGCAAGGCTTTGGAGGCTGTACGAGCGGCACAGTTTCCCGTCTCGCACAGACGATGTGGTGAAACTGTCAGCCATTTTGGAGGATCACACTCAGCGTGCGCTACATCCTGAATGGGCAGCCCCTGCTGTTTTAGAGGACTGTGGGTTATAGAGTCTGGGCTTATGTTGGGGCCAGACATGTGCCCGAGTTTTCAGTCTGACACGCGTTATTGTGAAACTATCAGCCATTTTGGAGAGTCAGATCATACATGTACATAATCATTAAATATGTCAGAGACGGAGTTAGAGTAGATGATGGATTAGGGATTACTGCCATATGTAAATAATTAGTCAGTTCATGAATTACTCACTGGCAGAAAATTAATCAAGGAAAATTTTAATAATTGCATAATTGTTAAAGCAAAAATGCCAAATGTTTGGCATCGCCTTGGGAAAATGATGACTTTCCTAGTATTTACTAATAACATTTTTTACTATAAAAATATATTTGACTCTAAGGCTAAAACCCAATGATATTTACAATCATGCTCGACTGAGAAAAGCACATTTGAGAAGGTTGCTCAGGGAATTTTTTCCATTTGTGATTTTGAAAAAATTAACAAAAGAGTTGCCACTTAATTTTCTGTCAATCGAATGTTTCATTAATCCGCTAATCATTAAGCAAGGCATTCTGTTTCAATATATTTCAAGATAAGCGTCCACCATTTTGGGGAAAAAGGTATCATGTGACTGAAGGAGGCTGGAGCAGTACCTGGCTGTAATCCTCGGAAAAGCAGCGTTTGTCTCCCTCCCCAGGCATCTGTCTCTCCATCTTTCCCTCCCCACATACCTCCATCCATCCCCATCCTCCTCCTCTCTCCGTCACTGCGTGACAGCACTGGCTATCTGTTTTAGAGGGGGGTGTGGCAGTCTGTCAGTCAGCTGTATGTGTGTCCGATTGTGTGTCTGTGTGTGTGTGTGTGTGTGTGTGTGTGTGTCAGTCTATCTTCCCACCCACCCAGCCTTCTCCCTGCCCATAACCAGCAATCATGCCATCTCCCCAGCCACTTTACCCCTCGCTGTTGGCAGCCGTCCATCTCTGTGTCCATCACACTTCCTGCCTCTCTCTTGCTCGTTCCCTGCATTATTTAACAAATGACATTATGCCCTTCTGTGTCCCGGCTTCCGCTCATTCACCCAGTCACCCCTCTCCCTCTCCATCACAGCCATGATCTTCCTCTTCCTCTCCTTTTCTCACCTCTCTCTCCCTCCATCCGTCTGTCCTTCCGGTTGCCCCCCCGCCCCCCACCCCCCGATGCAGGGTTTCATTACACATCAATAGGACTCTGGTTACTGCCTTCTCCGCAAGCTCCTGTCTCCTCTCTCACTCCCGCTGCTCAATGTCCTCGATTATATATCTCCACCCCCCCTCCTCACAGAAGCTCTTTTCTCACTCCCGTTCCCTCCATCCGTCTCTGTCTCCCTCTTTCTCGTCATCTCCCTCTTTTCCGCTTTGTCCTTCCTGTCCTCTGCCTTGTCTGTCTTAACTATCTACAGTATCCGTCACCCAAGCCCTCCCTGCCTCTCTTTCCATCACCACCCTCCCTTTCCTTCACTCTATCCTGTTTTCCCACCCTTCCTCTCCAGTTCTCCGAATCATTGAAGCTGCATCTTCTTCCTGTGCCTCCTTACTTCGCCATCTCGCTCCGATACACTCGTCTGTACCTCTCCTCCTCTCCTCTCCCCTCCCATCCCTTCCTTTCCTCCCTCTCCATTTCCCTGAGTGCTATTGATGGAGGAGCTGGCTGCTGGCCAAAAACCTGGAGGGGCTAAAGATAGGGTTTGCCCATTTCTCTTGACTGTCCCCTCTCTTTCTCTTCCCGTCTGTCTACCAGTCTCAAGACCTGCCGTTCCTACTGGTTTTTATGCATGTCGTCCCCTTTGCTTCTGCGCTCGCTCGGCTGTCACTGTGCTGTCTGTCTGTATTTCCCATGCCGCTTGCTCCTTCCACGGCCAGAGTGACAGCCGAGGCAGCTCAAACACTGTGTGGGCCCTCTATTCTCTCTCTGGTGATCACATCACCTGGCACAGGGGGACAGATGAAGGAGTACCTGCAGGGAATAGGATAGAAGGTGGGATGAAAGGAACATGAATATATGAATCACAGGCAAAAGAGGAAGAGTTTAGGTATTGAATCAAGTGCGTAAAAGAGATTGCATCTATTCTGTCCCCGCATGCTTTTTTTCCACATCGGCTCAGCCCGTTACAAAATCCCATTTTTGCCTTTTGATGCTTTAGATTTATGGCCTTGAACTGCAAAAAAGCAGATGCCGTGTTTTCTAACTGCACAGTGCTGTATGCTTTTGTTCTGGCTTGTGGTAAGTGTCATGCAGTGTTGTGAGGTCCAGTTTTTGAAGGAAGGAAGGAGCAATATATTTGGGGCTATTTCAAATCCTCTTGCCAGGCAGTCAATTTTAGTATCTGCTGCTACCCTGAAAAACGTCTGGGAATAGATACTATCGGGAATTTCGCTAAAATAAACATTCCCATTGTTTCTTTTTATATTATCCCCCAATTTTAATTGTATACAGGCATCCGGGATTGTTTGAACAAAGGGCATGAAATAGATTTTTAATGCTCTTGTTTACAAGACGGAAAGGGAGATTAAAGTCTTGTTCATCAATGAGAGGGAAGTTAAAAGGCAGATTATTACCACATATCTGCTAACCTCAAAACAAATAAGCATTTTAGCGTAGATATATTCGCAGCCCTTATATCATGCCATTAGGTATGTCGGTGCACTCATTTTCACATTAAGCTGATATAGGCCTTAGTGTTGTCAAGAATCTATAAGGGCACTCTTCCCCAATGATCGTCTTTCCTATGGCATGGCTGCTCTACTGTAGTTCCACTTATTACTATGGCTCACACTAATAGGCTCCTCTCAGCCCTGTGATATGCCATGTTACGCTATGTACCTCTGATCTCTCGAGAGTTTGAGGTGAACATAGCGAGGCGATGGGCTTAGTTAAGCACGCATAAATCTGATTAGAAGCCCCCCCCCCCTTACCCAGGAGAAACTATTGGGATGGCACACTAGAATGGCCCCTCTGCTGCCTCATCACCACCCCCGCCTCAAGTTGTAACCTCTGTCACAACCCCATCCCAGCCCGTTGTCGTAGGCCTCCGCCAGCACCAGGACCTTAAGTTTAGGCACCGGCGCTTGGCTCCCTGCCTGACTGCCACACTCGCCCCTTCCCCAGGCCTCTGCCTTCCCAAGATTCCCTGATCTGCCCCTCACATGAGCACTCATGTGCAACCAGCATATGTCAGACAACTCTTTGGAGGAATATTGGGGAGTAAATGGCGGGAGGGAGGGAGTTGAAGGGGGGGTGGGGGGTGGGGGGGTGATGAAATGGGCCTCCGCCTGTTTGTTTGCGTTCTGTGGGGACATCATGCGTCAGTCATTTTGTGAGCACAATTAAAGTTAATGAGCTACTTCGCCTTTTTTTTTTTTTTTTTTTTTTTTTGCTCTGGTGCAAATTTCAATGACAAAATGAAATTGTCCAGAAGTTGTAACTGGAATCTTTTCACAGTCTGCAGTTTGCAGTATTTTACCTAATTATCCTTTTTAATCAGTTTCCCCCTAATTTCTCTTATTTGCCATATTTTTCATGGTCACACATTAATTAAGTGCTGGAAAATGTCTTAATCTTTGGAATTTATCTTTAATAAAATGAAGGGAATCTTTTAGAAATGCAGATTAATTTTCCATTGCCATATGAATTTCTTTTGTATTTTTATGAAATAGTATTCTTTCTTAAAAGGGGACATAAAGTGAAACTCTTGATTGATGTTATCCTTTTCTTGCCAGCGGAGACATTGTAAGGCAGTGATTCATCCATGGTCCATAGACTTAGAGGCTCTGCAATGGCAACATAAAGCATTGCCAAAAGTGCAATGGCCTTACTCATCACGCCGCCACTTGTTAACTTTCTGACCGCAACGATTTGTATCTGATGACTATACCTCCGCTTTCAGGTACTGACCTGCCCTGCGTGTGAGAAAAACCAACAGCCTGAGTGTCTATGCAATAATGAGAATGTATGACTGTGCGTGTGTGTGCGTGTGTGTGCGTGTGTGTGCTCACTCAGCCCAAAGCACATTTATAAATCTCAGTTAAATCATATGTTTGAAAACTTCTTTTACCTGCTCCACAATTGCTCATCGTCCTCCTGTCTCCTACACTGTCATTTGATCTTACAACTCCCCTCCCAGTCTCATCTCTCTCTGATGACACAGTGCCTGGGCTTGTTTAACAGTAACGTCCTCGCTAACAGGATATCAATCAAGTTGCCAGTTATCCTAACCCGTGCTCCACTGTCGTTATTATCTTAATTTATTGTTCTTTTGACACCCACTATTAGGAATATGTGGTACACTTTGAGTGACGCCTCCCCGTAAAGCATCAGCCAAATGGAATTTCACAGGGTGTGCTGCGGAAGGCAACGAGGACCTCATCCAGTGAAAGAGTGGAATAAGTAGTGGGAAGGTGTTGGTGAATGAAAAGATTTATGACAGCGGCGCGCCTGGTTAAACAAACCATTGACATGAATGTTGAGTGAGTTATTTGTTTTTGCGAAGTGAACGTGAATAATTTAACAGGCTGCCGTACTAAAGTCCAGTCAGGTACGAATACTTGTCAAAACAGGTCAAAACGGGTAAAATGTGATGAACTTCTGTCAATGTCAAATCTTGATTAGAATCAATATAAATCTTCAGTTTTGCAAAGTGATATTTCACCAGCACAGTTTCAAACATGTGACCCCTGTCTCCAGTTGGTCACAGTCTCCTTGGCAGCTCCTCCATTTTTCTTCTTCTTTCTTTTTCTTTTAATAACTCTGAAAAGCTTTGAACTTCCCCAGTTATTTCTACGATATTTTCGCTCATTCACGCTCTATTGTTGAATCCTGCAGGCCTTTATGACACGTTCCAAGAACTGCAAGAACTGCCCATGAGGAAATCAAGCCTTGTGATATCTATTTAATTTGCTTGTCTCCCTTAATTACCATTGACTTCCACTCCTCTGTTTGACCTAATTTGAATTCTCGGTGCCTGTTGTTGCTTTTGATTTAAGAATCTGTCTGGGGGCTTATTTTGTTTGTCTGAGTTGCTTGCTAAATATTTAATTAGGGCTCTGTCAATTGGGCTCACTAAGAATGTCAAGTCCGGCAATATCTGTTCACTTCGCTCGCTCGCTCGCCGCGGGCTTGTTTTTCTTAAAATTCTTTGTCAAAGGGCGCACATCATGCACGTCAGCAGCAGTTGCATTTAACAAGGGGAAATGGGGACAGAGGAATTAATAAGTAACTTTCCTGTCGCTCCGAAATTAGCCACCATGATGCTGCAATAGTTTGTCATTCAGTCACATTGACTAGTTAGACACTGTCAGTATTTTAGCATCGAATGTTTTCAGCGCAGACACTCCACACCAGTCTAGATGCTTGAATAATTTGTATTCTTTCTGTATTCTTCCCCTTCACTCTGTCTTTCTATCTTCTTCCACATTCCCTGCACTCTACTCTGTCAGATAGAGCAGAGCCACTATAATCTTATCAAAAGAAATGCATCTACTCTGCCTTCAGCCCTCTCCACTGCATCAAATCAAAGACAAAAACAGAAGGCTTTATTAACACTGTCAGATGAAAACATTGTTTACTCCCCAAAGACTTGAGCTATATTCTAAACAATATTAAGCCCCAGGAATGGCTTACTGACAAAGGATCGTGCCAGATATCTGGAGGTGGAAGCTTTCACAACAAGTGATCCGTAAAATATATGTTGGCCAGACTCTAACCCTTTTGGTGCTTTGTGTTTTCAGGCTCCCTAGCCAATGGGCAGCTGAATGGCTCGGGATCAAAGGGCAGCCACAAAGAAGATGGGTCCTTGCGCTCTCAGGGTCTGGATGGGAGCAGCGAGTACTGTGAGGACAGTCCTGCAAAGAAGAGGTGAGGCTGTATGTGTGTGTGTATGTGTGTGAGAAAGAGAGAGGTTCCTAATCCTGTTTGCTTTCTAGAGCTCTGATTCTTAGCTTTGGTGTAGTATCGTGAGCCTGGTGGTGTCTGTGTATATGTGAGTTCATGCCAAAGGCTGCGACTCCTGCTGCTGATACTGGGAAAATGGGAATGTGTCAGGTTGCGATATGTGATGAGAAACTCTGCACACATGTTACAAACTGTAGGTGCAGCTTAGTTGTGATGAATGTCTTGAAGTCTGATGGTTAACAAGCTGCCACATGGTACAAGGTTCTCAACACACACGTGCATTATCTTCCTTTTTCTCTTATTTGCACTTTCCTTCTGCAATTCAGTCTCTTTATCTCCCATGTATCCTCTCCACCAAAATCCCCAGTAACCTCTCTCTCTTTCTCTCTCTTTCCCTCCTCACTCATAAGTGCGTGTAGTAAAATGTTTGGAGAAGAGCAAGTTGGCCATTACTTCTGTAATAAAATATGACAGTCAACAAAGAAGTGTAAATAGTACAACACTTTAAAGAGCATTGAGGTCCTTTAATGAGCACAGCCCCTCATCTTATAACACAAATGCTGTTTCAGTCATTTATAATGAGCCACTTAAAGGAGTGTTGCCATGCATTTCTAAATGAATTATTTAAAAATTGAAGTTGTTGCAGAGTACAATAAGCTGCTAATTTCCACCCGGCGTAATTTTTTTATGAAGTCATTTATATCACCAGTAAATTATTGAAACAGATTTCTTCTGTGAAAAATAGCAATTTTCACTGAAATTGGTACAGAACAGTGCTTTCACTGAGACAAATGTTCTTGGAAAATGGAATAAAGGATCTTTGGAAAATGTGACGCTTCTAATGCATTCAGCATGAAGCAGGTTTTGAAATCACAAGCTGGAAAATATGATTTACAAATACTTATGCTGTATAGAGTGAGCAGATTAAAATGGCTAGTTTGTCTCAAAGCTTATGTTTTTCCTCTGCCTCAACACCACACACACACACACACACACACACACACACACACACACAGTGCACTATCACCAGCAGTCATAAACCTGTCCTTTTTATTCTCAAGCAGCCGGCTACTGTAGGTGGCAGGTGTGTGTGTGTGTGTGTGTGCGCGTGTGTGCGCGTGTGTGTGTGTGTGTGTTCGTGAGCGTGGGTGCATGCCTGTGTGCTTGTGTGCGTTGTTTTGTTCTCACACACACATTGACAGGGCATCAAAGCATCAGTGTAAAGCTAGGGGGCGGAGTCTGGGAGCTCGGACAGCAGCAGATGTCCTTCTGTAATGAGCGGCCCATACAGGCTCCATTCACTGCGTGTCAAGCACCTGCCTAAGTCCTCCTAGCTGTCATTCGATACTGTAACCTCCAAATCTGAGCTCAGTCATTACAAGCTTTCATCTACCTGGCTTTGAAACAGAAGGCCACTGGAACAACCGATATCAGGAGCGCGTTCCTGAAACTCAAAAGTAGACCTTTGAATTTGTAGAAATCGTATAGCCTTGACTATGAAATAATGATGAAAGTGTATCGGAGAGAGATAAAGAAAATGTGCTTTTTTTTCTGCAAGTACTGGAAAAAAAATACTAGTATGAGTTGATCTTGAAGACAGACTGGATAAATGTGGATACATGTGCAGAGAGTAGATAATTGTAGTGGGAACTGCCTAACTGACAACAACAGAAAGTGTTGAATTAAGACCAAATGACCCCTGTGGCTTATATTATAGTGAAGCATAAACATTAGTCTACTCTATACCAACCGAGGAAAAAGAAAAGCACTGAAGGAATAAAGTATAACAAGGACAATCTCACACTTTTATTCTCTCTTCCTCTGATGGGCTGTAGCGCTGCGTGTTGAATGGAGTTCAGTTAGAGGCCAGCCTGCTCCATGGTTTTCATTAGTCCATTACACACAGACACACACACATATACTGTATATACACAAACACACAGCAGGACTGAGTGAAGAAAGGCTCTCTATCTGATGCTAATGAAACACAAGCCTAGCCAGAGCTTGGCAGTTCCTCATGCCCTCTTAAAACGCTTATTTTGTGTGTGCGCTTTATGTGTGAGGGATGACTCCAGTGCCCCTGGCATGGGTGCCCCGCACTTTTCCTGAACAGGACTAACTGAGATGATGCCAGGAGCTCTTACACCTGGCACTGGCCAAAACAGAAGGGAGGAGCAGCGGCGTAAGCTGGTTCCAATTTCGAGCGCAGAAAAAGTTTCACACTGTGGAGAGAGGATGAAGGGATCGAGCGCAGACAGAGAGGGGGAAGACTGGGAGGAGCAGCAGAGAGGGAGAGAGTGAGAGAGAGGAAGGGAGGCAAAGACAGAAGGACAGGTGCAAGTGATTTTTGGCAGGAAGCGACCCCCTTTAGAAGTCTTTGAGATCAACTCTGTGTTTGCCTTCCCATGCTCCTGAGATTGGTGGAGAGACTGGCAGCACATCCCCTCAAACATGCCAGCTCATTGTAGCCCTTTCCTACCAGCATGACCATATTCTCCAAATGGGGTTCCCCTGCCAAGAGTTGGCCCTACACACACACACACACACACACACACACACACACACACACACACATAAATACACATACACATAAATACACACACACACACAAATAAATACACATACACATAAATACACACACACACACACACACACACATAAATACACACACACACTTAATTTCCACAATCTCATCTTCCCTGCCATGGTTTACTGACCTAGTTATATTCCCGCACCTCTGTTCAGCTCCCACATTTGATGTAGGTTGATATAAAGACTATGTGTGTATTTACCACTCACTGAAGTGTCAAGCACTGTCCAGTACAGCAGGTCATCTCTTGCATATATGATTTAAGAGTTTTGCAGTCATCCACAGTTGTTTTGCAGTTGAATACAATAATTTTGTCTTGAGTTCAGTCATAAAACATTCGACTGTTACAGAAGCTTCTTCACTGAGTCAGCATCTCGTAAATCTTTTAAAGTCATTAATGAAAAAACTCAATCATTTGTTGGGAGTTCAGTTTTGTATTACCCCTCTCACGGGTAGAATCTAAACATGATGTCAGTGTGGTTTTCTTTTTAAATGATCAGGGAATCTTTGTGGCTTAATTGTATACACGGTTTTCAAATTGTGTCAAACATTATTATGCTAAAGACTTTGTAGCCTCTGAATGTAAAAAAACAAAAAAGTATTGAATACTCAGGATCAGGATGCACCTCATTTCAGTTAATCTAATTAATGCTTACAAGAGGTTTTCATGGCGTTGCCTTGGCAACCAAGCTAGTTGATCTGTGTGTGTGAGTTTAAAAAAGTGAATACGAACTTATGAAGCACTGCAAAAGTGTGGGTAGAGTGTTGTGCGGATCAGAAGTTGAGTGCCCCTCTCAGACAGACTTCTTAACTTAATTTCTACGTTCTCTCTCTCTCTCTCTCTCTCTCTCTCTCTCTCTCTCTCCCTCTTTTCTTTCTCTCTTTTTTTCTCACTCTCTTTACTGAACCCCACTTTTGGCTCTCTTTGAATCTGTTCTCTCTGTTGTCCCAGCCAAGACACACACTCAAACACTCAGCTGCTGCCGCTTGTTTTGTTTCGACTTAATGAATGCCAAGTGTGTACACACTCACAGACACAGACCCACACACACACACACACACACACACACACACACACTTGTCTTGTCTAGTGTAACCAATGACTCTTGTCAGTAATGCATAATCACCATTTCCATTTATGAGGGATTATATGCATGTGTGCGCAGGCCTGCACGCACACACTGCAAGTGTGTGTTAATAGAGGGCCATAATGTGTCTATTGATTTGCTTTAGATGGTATGGTGGGGAACCTATATACAGTGCAACACCTAGCTGTACTAATGCCAAATGGTTAAATGAATAGAAAGTGGAGTGCTCACATAAACAAGCTCAAAGACATCCATGGATTGAGTTTATTAGAAAGCTGCACAGATAATCCAGTGAGTTTTCAGCCAGTCAAACACACCAGCATCTTTGGTTGTGCAGTCAAATGGAGGCTCTGTTTGGGACACCACTAAATACAGAGTCTGTTATTCCAGTACAGTGTAAATGCTCTCTCTCTTTTTTTCTGTCTCCCTCTCTCTATCCCTCTCCCTCTCAGTGACTCAGCCCTACATGTCAGTCTCCAAAATCTCCTCTAAACTCTCCTCTCATTGTCGCTGCCTCGCTGCGGCTTTATGAAAGCCTTCTGCTCAGCTGAAATGGAAGGGTGAAGGAGTATTAACCATCCATCACAGTGCATAATGTCACTCAGCGCACAAACTGACTCCCATAATCATTGTCAAATACAAGAGTTTAGCACTGTGATTGTAGCACAGATTAGCTGTGTTACAACAGGTTTTTATCATGGTGCTTTTTATGCATAATACAAAAAGAAATTCTAAGTGCTTCAAGGGATTTACTGTACGCTGTTATTTTTGTATCTGGTGCATTTGGGGCTGCCATCCTAAAGTCATAAAAGATGTTTTATAGTGTGTATCTTTTATTTTTTAGCTGTAAGAATATCTGCAAGCCAAGGTCAAGTTGAACTTTATTTTATAGCCCAGTGGTTCTCAAACTTTTTCTGGGATGTCCTCCTTTGGAAGCCTAAAGAAGTTCGTGTCACCCCCCGCATGATTTTTATCAGTCATTAATAATGATAAAAGAAGTAATTAATAACAGTGGATCCTCTTTGACTTTTAGTGAAATAAAGGTCAGCATGATAACATCAGCAATGTTTGTGTGTTTCCCCTACATAAATCATATTCATTCAACACAGTTTCAGTCCATATTTTTTCCATTTGTCATCCATGACAAAGACAGCTCAGTTGATGGTTGTGAAGTGGGGGTGGGTGGGTTCAAAAGTGTAGCAAGAGCTGCTCCACTGCAGAGTGCAGTGACCCATTAGAAAGGTCAGTTTTGTCATCTCAACCTGGGAATCTTCAGCAAATTGGAAACATGCAGATGAGAGATTGATCAGTCAGGAAACCCCCCCCTTATGTTTGTGAAGAGCCTAGGTCACATGTGCAGCTCAGTCTCTGTCCCTGTTCTGATAGCTGCTCCACAGGATACAAAGATCCTTTCAACAGGAAGTCATCAAATTAACAGAAAAATCTGAAATCCAAATAGTAGAACAACTTTGAAAATGAATGCTTACTATTCAGTCTACCCGTTTTATTTTATCCAAACCACTGCACTCTATCTGTGCCTGATCCTTTGTTTGAGTCACAGACCGCTGTGTCTGCAGCCTCCAGGCCTCATGTGAGTCCACTCAAGGTATCTGAAGGTCTGCATATGGGACACAGGCTTAATTAGGCTGATTGCTAAGAACAAATAGCTCCAACTCTGATGTTTATTGACCCAACCTTGCTGTGGTCAGCCACTCCCATGGGTGATTTAAGGTGGACTGCAAGGTCAGAGGTCATTGGGTTTGAGCTCCACATGCGTGCTGAAGGGGTGGGGGTTTTTGTCAAATAGCTCCGAGCGGTGGACCTTCACTGCATAAAAAAAAAGAAATCCTAAATTTAAGTGCAGTATTTTCTCTTTTCTTTTTGGCCATGAGGGAGATGGAAGAAGATCAAGGAGTACTGTTCAGTTGTTTTTTTTTTTGTTTTTTTTTTACTGCCGTGTAATTCCTCACAAATTCAAAACCTTTTGTTACATTTGCTGTTTTGAAGTTATTTTGGTGGCATTTAGCTCAAGTGCAGTACCACCTTTTGCACATTAGCATTTTTAAAGCGACAAAGGGGACAATGGTTGACTTCCATCTCACCTAATATAGCATTTATATATTCACAGAGATACAACTAAGCTTGATCTATTGTCAAGATGTCTTCTCTCTCCACATCTGCCTATCAGGCCATCTCCCCCTCTCATGGCTTCATTCAAAAAAAAAAAAAAAAAACGGCAGAGTGAAAAGCCAAGGTTATATTTAAATATGCGCTCCGGCCCTGCTGTATCTTTTATCTCAAGTGAATATCAGCCTTATGGCGACTGCTTGAATCATATAGCTGTCACAGCTGAGTTTGGACAGAGACACACACACACTATCACACCTCTGAATAACACTGAATCACATTTATCTTGATGTCAAAGGAAAGCAGCTCAGCACTAAAAAACATATGCTGACCAAATATACAGAAATACTTGGGTATATACATTACTATCATGTTTATTAAGGCTTGTCATAGTGAACTACTGTGTGTACTATTTGTTCCAATGTGGCGAGTAATAAGTGGGCTTCCATGTGCATATTTGTCCTCATAGCGGCCTCGACTCATGAGTAATGATTGTGTTTATTTGTGTTTGGTGTGCACATGCTGAGTGTGTATGCGACTGAGGTCTATACGGGGGCTGTTTGCATAAGGTGAAGGTCACAGGGTCAGTGGGTCAGTTCACGGCTGTGTCACCCTTCTCCTAAATGCATGGAGACAGAAAAGCAATAAACACATTGAGTAAAGTGAGCGTTCGCTTACGAGTGTTTACACACCAGCAATGCGAGGGTTTTTGTTGGGAAATAAGCTCTGTACAAAAGAGATTTTGCAAGCTCAAGTTGAATGCATCATTCTGCACTTTCAACCCTGATAGTTGCTCCATACAGCGTAAGAAGTAACATCTGTAAAGGCCAGCTGATTCATTTTCTTCATTTCATACACAGGCTTGGAGCTCTTTTTTAATTTGGTACGTGTCAAACTAAAAGGTTAGAGTCAGGGTTCCTGGTATATGCAGTACAAGAACAGTTTTTATTTCCTGCAAAAACATAGTAACCTTGGAGCTTTGTCTCTTTCATACACATGCTTTAGCCCACATGGCATCAATTATAGTGTGATCATTGCTTTCAGCATTACATTTTGAAGATTGAAAGATCTTAGGGGCTTAAGAAATTGTGCAAACATACAATTTCTACTCACTCATTTATGTGCTGATGGATTTGATCTGAACAGACTGCCAGACACACGCGCGCACACACACGTAGAAAAAAATAAAGACGGATGAATAGGTAGAGACATTGATTAAACACATACAAATTTTGTTGAAGAATAATCCTTGCATAGAAACATTCACTCTTATCTCCATAAACATGTACATTTAGGTTGCTCTGATCTGGACAAAACGGACTCAAACTCACAAGCGCGCGTGCGCACACACACACACACACACACACACACACACACACACACACACACACACACACACACACACTCTCTCTCAAACTCACAGAGCCAGCTGCAGTGAGGTAGTGTTTTATAAAGACCATGTGGGCCATCTGGAGCCAATTAATACAGTCCCTAAGGTACAGACTCTGGATCAGTGCTCTTCTCCTCACACAATAACCTTTACCACTGGAAGGAACACAAAGTCTGACTTGAGTGCAGCCTCATGCCAACATCTATCAAACCTTGGACACACCGTGGTAACGCTCGAGGCTCCGCTTGATTCACATGTGCCATGTTTCTGGAAAATAGTAGCCAGAAATTTGAAATGTCTGACATAGCTTGAGGATCACTCAGACTGGTATTGATGTATTTGCCAGATTCATGGAGCAGTTCAGATTACTGAAACACATTCAAATCATACAAATATACGCACTCAAATCTGCTTTGTTTTCGTCTGTGTATTGTATTTGTCTGTCGGTCACAAAGGGTTTATGTAAGTTAAATGCAAAGAGTAATTATTTGGCTCTTGTAATGGCTTTGTTCTGGCCTTGTACACTATCATACTTCCTTGCCAAAGCTTGTTTTTTTTTTTTTTTGCTATCTTTCTGTCTTGTTATTTGCCTCTCTGCCTGTCATTCATTCTCTCATTCTCTCTCTCTAGTGGGTTATGTGGATGTTTGGAACGGATTCAATTAAGATACAGAGTTGCTTTCCAATTAACGGTGCATTTTGGACATAGCTGCTGACTGCTTGTATCCAAAGAGCTTCGCAGTATTAAGAGTGCAGAGAGCCATTAAAGTCAGAGGCTGACACATTTGCACAAATCAACGCAGGGCCCACAAGCTCATGTTCCACTCGCCAGCCTTATCCAAATATCAGGTTTCAGTGGTACAGCAGAGGTCTGAAACCAAAGCACACATAACAGCCAAGGCTTCGCTGTCAATGACCCTGGCATCGTCTACAGGGGACATAGTGTACAGTGCGTGACCCTGGGGCCACAGACACACTTTATTAAAAGCCCTCTCGCATTTATTGTGTCATTTTACCCAGTAATTCATTAAAGGATTCGCTCTGATGCTTTATTTAGTGAAAGATGGGAAAGTTCCAGGTAAAAATAGAATCTGGCTGTAAGAATTGGCTTCACATTGAATTAAAACCCGAGTATCAGGTTCCAGGTCTAACTTTGGAATCAGAAATAGGTTTGGTATGTGGTGTTGGTTACTTGTGTCAAGCTAGATTTCACACGTTAACCCAAATGCCAAATACGAACCCGAAATGTTTTCACAAGCTCGAGCAATTAAAACATCTATCACATGCTGCTGAGTTCAAGTCTCAACAGTGTTTATGTCTCCTTGCTGTCTCTTCTGCTGTACTAAATTATATATTGCTTGTACTTGCATGTATTGGACTCCATTCATCAATATTTCATATACGTAAAGAATTGAAAGATGCTGATATGCTGAGCCAGCAGCTTATTCAATAAATCAAACATGCACGGGAGGCGGCTTTTTCAACAATCAGCCCTGCCTAATTGGCATTTAAAGTATTTTCCTTTGCATCTATTATAAGTATTTTATGCACAAATGAGTTGATGTGCTGTTTAATAAATCAGCTGTTGTCAGCTGTACACGCGAATGTGCTTAGTCATCTAGTTTCCTGCACCCTGCCGATGTGCTTTGGCTGACAGTAAACTGGTTTAAGGAGCCAGCTGGGGTTGGGGGTTTCTGTTTGTAATGCTCTTCTCCTACGCTGAGGGTTATTGAGTTATTGACTGAGTGTTAAAGAGAAATTCAGTTTTTACTGGCTTTCCTCCACTGATAGGGGTCAGAGTTACTAATCAACATCACTGGAGCTGGTAGAGAGTGAAGGCTGTGTCTTGCTCAGTGACACTTCAACAGGGTGGATGCTTACGAACACCCTTGTGGGATAAATCAAGATGACCACATGGAGGAGTCCTGCCATCGCAGCAGTTCCCATGGAAACAGTCGTCACTGGAAAGGTGTTGATAAGATGGAGACTTGAGGACAGGGCTAGAAGTCGCACTGTCTTTGATTGACAGGATCCATGTGCGTGTGTGTGCATCTGTGCGTGCATCTGTCCACAGCTGTGCTGTGAGCACAATACATTTTCATTGGCTGTAGCTCATCTTTCTCTCGTCCGGGCCCCTCTGCCTCTTCATCACCAGCTCCACCCCATTTTTCATCTTACTTCATTTTTATATGTTGGAGGTAAATCACAAATGGCCCTTTATCCTCCTCCTTTCTTCTCCTTGCCTCCCTTTCCCAGGATTGCTGGCTGACAGGATTGTCACATTTTCTCACTCTGTCTCTCTCAGAGATAATCAATGCTCTGGCAGCTACGGTGGCATGTGTAATATTAGACATTAGAGCAGCCCTTTGAAGGGTACATGGCTGGGGGGGTAGCAGGAAGGGATGGAGGGAGGAAGGGATGGATGAAAGGTGGATTAGAAAGGGATGAATGGGGACATCCTGTTGTAATCTCTTTGCTTTTTCTACCGCTGTTGGATCTCAGTTTCCTCTCTTCCCTCCCTGTGTCTGTCTGGCTCTCCTCTCATTCTCCTTCAATCAGGGCAATCACTCTAATTTTAACTTACATAAGCCTCACTTTCCTACCGTGGCACCGGACCAATGAGTATTCTATAGCTCAACATGCTTGGGAACATAGTGTCCTCTGGCTCACACACACACACACACACACACACACACACACACACACACACACACAGGTCAGACAGAGGGCTAAATCAGAGGCTCATGTTATCCTTAGCCTTTAGTGCAGTGGCAGCACTTACAAAAACAGTCATGTCATTGCAAATGGTTCCCATGCTGATTTCTCAATATTTACCTGGTCCTTGGGACTCTGAAGTGTGGGTGTGTGTGGGTGTGTGTGTGTGTGTGTGTGTGTGTGTGTGTGTGTGCGCAGAGCCTGTGCATGCTAGATTTTCTCCTCATATAAAGTCATGTGGCACACCATTAATAGGCCCCTATTGGCAAAACTTTGGGGAAGTATTGTTTGAATCTGTTAAATAAGTGTTAACCATAATTGTTTTCATGCTCTAATTTCCCCGCACTGATAATAAGGATAACAACACAAATTCTGTTTTGCCACCTGAGTACTGTTTCCAAAGAAGAGAAGTGTCATCTTTAGAATAATTACTTGTCACTGAAGTTGTCGTTTTCCTAACGTTTTATTAATCTGTTCCCCTGCTTCTGCATTCCCCCGCCAAACTATTACATCATCACTGAAGCAGAACTGTTTTTATTACATTTTTTATTAGCCCCGTCTCTGCTGCTAGCATACCATTAAAAGGGGGGCAAGAAGATGACAACTGAAGATGCATAATGTAAACAGAATTTAGTCAAATTACTAGAGAATTACCTGTAACTAGAAATGTATTTTCAGTGTTTGTTTGAGTTTGGGAAAGGCCCCCCAGCATATCTCCCATGTTAGTTAATAGGTAACAGATAACAGAGGATTCTCCCTGGAAAACCTAAGGCTCTTGACTGTCTAGACAGGATGTAGTAAGCACATTGCTTTATTAGCTCATCTGTCTCTGTCCTCATTCTTTTGCACAGTTGCTTGTGCTTTATTCCTGTTGTCATACTCTGTTTTTCTTTGTGTGTGTGTGTGTGTGTGTGTGTGTGTGTGTGTGTGTGTGTGTGTGTGTGTGTCAGTTATCCCCTCTGTCTCGCTTTCTTTAAGCAGTTCAATAGGATTCTATTCATCTAAGGCTGAAGCAATAAAACTATCCAGGGTTTGTATTACCACAGAATTTTTTTTACTTTTTTATATTTATTTATTTATTTTCTATGACGAGCCCAGTCTCGCCTCTGCTCACTGTTTAAAAAGTGTTCATAGCTCAGTTTAGTCTGCATCCCTCCCTCCTCTGTGATACTACATTACAGAAGATTGAATTTATAGGACGATGGGACGGGGATGGGTGGCTGCACATTTAAACCCTGTATAAGCTTAGCAACAGCTGCACACCCATGCATGCATACAGATGTCTACGTAAACGCATTGCCATACATTTAAAGAACTGCATTACTGTAAAAATACTATTTTCATAAGTGTCGTCTTAAGTATTTCCCCGTGTGTATATATGAGTATGTACATATATATATATATACATACACATACAGCATGCAGTGTCCAAATGCCAAACTGGATGTTGTCACATGTTTGTGGTTACCTTGTGGTTACCAAGTTGTGATTGCATTATCTGTGTATACACTATGTGTCTTTCCTTCTCTCTCTGTTTCCTTCCCCTCTCCCTTGCTTATCTTCCTCTCACACACAATATCTTTCCCAGTCTTATAGTCACGCAAACCATACTTGCTTTACACACCCCCCCACCCCCCACCCCCCCCCCGAAGCAGCCGAAGCAGTGTGTTCCTTATTATGGCCTGTGCGCAGAGTGAGGAGGTAAAAGTTTCATGAAGATAGACTTGACTTGAAGCTGGGTAGGCAAGTGTATGAATATGTGTTGTGTGTCCATTGCGTGAGTGTGTATGCAGCGGTGTTTGTATTTGTGCGTATCTGCGTGTACATTCAGTCTCTTCAGTCAGACAACAACTAAAGGCCAGCTTAGCAGACATGATGTGGATGTGTGAAAAAAAGAAAGAGTGCTCTACCTCTCACACTTCTCTTGTCCTTTACACTTGTCTCTCTAGCTGTTTATCACACTTCTCTTCTGTAACTAGCATTGAATGGGTTTTGATTTTCACTGGTTCATTCGCTACATTTCCTCAGCTTTTGATCATTTGATCACCCCCACTCCCCACCCC
>NW_019525029.1:2760701-2775261 GCF_002814215.2 Seriola lalandi dorsalis | reverse complement strand
CCACCCCACCCCTCCTCCCCTTCATTTGACGTATCTATAGTCTCGTTTATATGTCCCTTCCTGTCTCTTTAACTTACCACCCTTTACTATTTGATCCTTCATCTAAACCGGTTGGCAACTGTACACACTACACTACAGCTCTCTGTATCGCTTATTTGATCCCTTTTTCATTCTTTGGTTGCTCTTCAACTCTTTAATTTATGTGCCTTTTTGCTCTATTTTTTTCCTTTTATTTTTCAAACACACACGTCTCGCATGAAGTGGCACCTGCCCCCATTGTGTTGTTTTTCTAGTTGAATAGAACATTATTTGTTCGTAATACCAGGGGAAAACAGTACCTCCTGTGTGTATCTTTTAGCTGAATGTTGGCATGAGGCAGCTTTATAATACCTTATACTCAGTAGAATTATTAAACTATTCACTGTCTCAATTGTTTGGAGGCTAAAACTGTGATTTGTGTGTGTGGAGAGAAAATGTTTTCAGTGATGCGCATGGCGCAAGTTTTTGAAGTTTGGTATCAAAGCCGATTTAGATTTGTGTAAATGCAGACCACTTTTGTGTACTGCTGAATTCCAGCTTATAAACTGCCAAGCTGATCACAGTCGTATGATTTTGTTTACAGAGTGTTTGACTGTAAACAAACTGGGCGTGTGCAAACAGAGATGTGTTCAGTTTTCTCACACCTTGTGCCCAAATGCAACGCTTTGACAATGTGTGTGCAATCATCTCTCAATTTCTCACGTATCGAGCTTACACCCATGTCACGGCAGGAAATTGACACGTTTTGACACCGCACTGTTCTCTCTGATTGAAGCGTAATCGGGGCTCTGCACCTTTCAGTGGCTGCGCCAAATGCATTGTGGGTGATGTCCAGACATGATCCTATCTTCCCTTACTTCAATCCTGTCCGCGGCAAATTGACAAATAATACCAGGATATCACATTGCTTCTATAACTACTCCTCAACATTTATAGCGTAACTCACGCACACACACATGCGCAAACACACACACGGTAGCACTAATCGATTGAGGTCACTTGCTGGTTCATGTGGCATCTGACAAGTCGAAGACTTTAATGGTTTGTGTATCTGCGTGCATGTGTCTACATATCAGGGGTGTGTGAGAGTGAATGTCCACACACAGGTGTGTGTTTGTGTTGTGTTGTGAGGCGGTGTGGCAAGTAAGTCCATCGCTTTCTCTCAGACATCCGCTTCTTTAATATTCTCCTCTGTCCCTCGCCTCCACTGACACACACTGTGAAATAAAGAGAGAAAAGAGGCAAGCAGAGAGAAAAATGAAAGACATCTCAAAGGCTTTGCGGACTGCAGAGGAAAGCAAGCACAACATTGAGGGGGAAAGAGTGAAAGGGGAAAATGGTGGAAAGAGAGAAAGAGACGGGAGCAAAAGAGGAAAAGAATGAAGAGATAGGGAGATGTGGAATCTTAAGTTGTTCTCTGGCACTGCAAGGTTGTTTTGGCAGATGGTTCCTGTGTGTTTGGTTATTATCAGCTGCCACTGACGGCTCTGGTTCTGCCTTATAGATGGCTTAATTATCTTTCACTAGAGCTCAACAGGACTAAAATAGCAACTGCTACATGTGTGTGTTTCTGTGCACCTGTAATTTACTCATGTAAATACACGCATTTACATTCAAACACCCACACACACTCGCTGAATGACCATGTCAGCCGGTGAGTGTGTGGGTGCCTGCACATCCAAGTGATCATGATGGGCTCACACTCGAGCCATTCTTCACTACAGGGTAATTGTCGCAGCAATCCACTCCACAGTGAGACAATAGTCATAGGGCCACAGCAATAATAATAAAAAACTATGAGAGAGACTGAGTGTGTGTGTATGTGTGTAAAAGTGTGATTTTAATCAGCTGCAGACAACAAGATGTCTAGGGATTAATGATATCAGCAGCACATGCCTCATACAACACACCAGGTACACAAAGTCTACTGTAATTACACTGGGCTAATATAATAGCAGCTTCTCTGTGTGTGCATTTCAAAATGTATAATAGTATTTTATTATTTTAAATTATTTGTGATTTATTGTACAAATAAGTCCATAGTTGTTTTCATGTGAACATAGAGTATAAAATCTGATGAACTCCATCTGTTATCTGAAGCAGTCACGGCAGTCTTCTTGTCATGGTTGCCCTCACCTATCTGTTGAACACTGGTACGCTCAGCTGTGATTAAACGCCACATATCACGTTGTTCACACTCTCCCTCCTCGTGTGTTTCCTCCCTCTCAGGCCTCGGCTCCAGGCTCAGAGGAAGTTCGCCCAGTCGCAGCCCAACTCTCCCAGCACTACGCCCGTGAAAGTGGCCGACCCAGGCAGCCTCAACACCGGCCTGGCCACTGTGCCCTCCTCATCCCTCTCGCTGCTCTCCTCTTCATCGCTGTCCTCTTCCATCCAGGACCTGTCCAGGCGCAAGCCCAAGACGGAGGACTTTCTCACCTTCCTCTGCCTCAGAGGTAAGACACTGCGGAGTGGAGCAGATGGAGACATAATTACATGCACACCTACGAGCAGCAGTAGAGCTGGAGGGGTGTTGTTGAACAAGAAAGCAGCCGATATGTCTTGTTCTAATATTAGAGGGTTTTTATACAGGTCTCTGCTACATATTACCTCTGAGGCTGGACAGCATTCTGCTACTGTTTAGCTGTCTTCGGATAGGTCTGCAACATTTAACTGTCTAATAGCAAGCGTATGAACACACCCAGTAACTGCCAAATATCAGAATGAAGCATTCCCAAGACCTGTCATACGGTATGTGCAGCTCAGTGCTGACGTTTTGGTTACTCTGAAATGAATTATCTCACGTAAACATCTAAAGGGAAACCTGAAGTGTGGTTTAACACTTTGCCCTGCTCTTTATTTCAGACACCACATACATACACACAAAGATACACACATGAGCAGTACAGATAATAGGTTCTGTTAAGTCAGGTTTTAATCACGTACCGGCCGCACATACACACAGACAAAACCGCATATACATACTACAAATATCTGTGCAGTTGCCCAAGGCTAAGGTTATCCTGCATTTCATCAGCTTACACATCTCCCCCTCATACCTTTCAACAACTATGTGTCTCTTTAACACCCTCCCTATCACCTTCTACCACAGCAGCTGTTTGTGCATAGGGGATTCACACAGTCACACACACTACACTGCAAACACCACACAGGTTCATCGACACTATGTAGCACCTTTGATGTCAAATTAACTGTAAAAGCCGTGGCAGGACAATTAGCAGTTTGGTGTGCATGTGTGTGTGTGCGTGCCACAGACAGCAGCATTGTTTATTGGTGTCTTAACAGGGAAAACTATTTAGGTTATATGCAGATGCTATCACACTCCCAAATAAAGTGCCTGTGCGCATTAGGTCAAATTAACTCGTCATTTAAATCGTCCTTTTTATTGTGAAGGAATATGAGAACATGAAAGAAGAGGGAGTGTCATATTCAAGGCCTGAATAATAATAATAATAAAAAAAAAAAACATATGGCAATTTTCTCAAACAACCTTGGCTCTGACTTCTCTCTGCTATCTCCGTGTTATCCTTTGCTGAATATCTTGCTCACCTTTTTTCTTTAACATACCCTCGCAACCAGAATTAACTCATTTGGAAGACAAAACCCCCCGCTTCAGATTAATTTACTGTTATCATTATTAACCTCTGCCCATTTCACAAAGTAGGCTAAAGATTCAGAAGAGGCGAATTTAGATTCAAGTCTGTTGGGACGTGATGGCTATACGTTGCTGCTCTGATGAGAATACTCCCATTATGGAATGTCATTTTAACCTTACAGGGCTCATTCAGGAACATATAATTGGAGGTTGCTAAAAGTGACTGAAGCCGTCGGTGAGAGGGGCTTTGATTTGCATATATAGGCCAAGATGTTACATAGGCTAAGGATATAATGTACCATCTTCTTTGAAGTTGAGATTATTCTAAGCTCTGGGTGCTAAACTAACCCCACCCCTTATATGTGGAGTGGTAGACTAATGAGGTGCAGGTGGCTGGTCCTGACTCAGTTTTGCTGCTTTCTTTCTTTATAATTAAGGTGAGGATTGGTGCTTTGCAAGCTGATTTCTAGGCCTTGTGTGTGCAAGCTCTGCTGTACTACGCTGCTAATGCTAATTTTAGAGCTAGGCTGCTAAGCTAACGATTGAATGGTTTTCCACTGGGCTTTTTCCACTCTGCCGCTCCCTGCTTTACTGCTGTATTTATAGACCCAGTTTAGCTCTGTGTGTATATGCATAATGTGTGTGTGTGTGTGTGTGTGTGTGTGTGTGTGTGTGTGTGTGTGTGTGTGTGTGTGTGTGTGTGTCCTATCCATGCTGTGAGGATGACATTTTCCTGTGCGGGCTTCTTCTGCTCTGTTTTTCCCCTTGGCCTCTCATATGACCCATATGCTGGGACCCTTACCAAGATAGGGACATGGGAGAATGTCAGCAGAGCCCTTGAGGTTGTGTGTGTGTATGTGTGTGTGTGTGTGTGTGTGTGTGTGTGTATCCAAGCGTGTGCATGAGTGAAAATCCATGCTCACCACTGATGTTGCCCGTTCCTCCTTATTTCCTGTGTGCCCTGCCATCGCGAGCGTGCGTGTGTGTGTGTGTCCGTGTGTACCTGCACCCCGCACTCAGCATCCAGGGTGTATGACGTGACACAGCCTATGAGGATATCTGTGTTACCCTGTTTAATCTTTTCAAAGCGACTCAAGTCTTTGATATCGTCTGAACGCACGCCCCCCTCCCCCAATCCCCTTTAGGATTCTGATACATGTCTCTGGTGATCTGACCACCACACACATTAGGCTCCTTCATGTCTGCTCCCAAAATGCTTCCGACAGATTTGCTAGCTGTGTTATGGAAATCTCAAATCCATTATCCCTGTAATTCTCTTTTTCAATTTGATTTAGACGTATGTTTTTGAAGTTTATAACGGGGGCCTTTAGCACCATTTCCAGCCTGAAGTCCCGTCAGTGGAGATTTCTGGGATTCATCTCGGGTCAAACGTTCATAGTGTGTAAACACACACCCCACACACCCACTGCAGTATTTGCTTATCTTATCTGATAAACATTACGCATCCACCCCAAAGGCTTCTATCCATCACTCATTCTGACAGCGACATAAAAGTAGTTAGAACATGAAGGATTTGAAGCGATAAAGTGAGCAACAAAAAGAGAAACAAATGTTGTGCTAACGGAGCTTTTGTGTCCCTCAGTGTTGTGAAATTACAGCAACCCAATTCAAGCTTGTAAATGATGGCATTTTATTCTTTTGGGATTTGTTTTTCCATGATAATGGATTGGCTGGCTGCTGGTGGTGGTGGTAGTATTGTTGCTTTATCTGCGGAAAAGTTATTTTTAATTCCTCCAGGGGGGAGCAGGGGTGCCAAATTATTCTGATGCAACGTGGGAGTAACTGGACAGAGAAGTGAAAAACAAGATTCCTGTCTTACTGTATAGAAGGATGCACAGCATGTATGCTCACCACCCACACTGTCTAGGGCCTATATTCTGTATTTATCTCAATCTCTCTCTCCTGCAAACACGCACACACACGCACGCACACACTCACACACAAGCCAGAGTGCTCATCCCTTGCCTGTGTTCTCAGATTGGTGTTTATGTGTGGTCCAGGCCTGTAGTTGGGCTGTTTATATCCATGGAGAAAGCCATTTGGGTGGTAGCCAGACAGTCTGCCTCTGGCCCTGTCTGCCTCTGGTAACCTACAGGGTGTAGTGCCGCCGCTGTCAGGGCGGGGGCAGCACTGAGAGGAGCAGAGTGAAGCAGTGGGATAGATTCAGATTATGTGCCTGCTCCGCGTCGTGTTCGTCATTCTAGGGGTTTCGTTTCTTCGGACAACCTACTAATTACTTTAAAAGCCCAAGTTTTTAAGGAATGATTGTTGTCATGGAGGTAAACAGGTTATTGGTTGTTTTCTAACCTTTTCTAACCTTCACTTAATATTTTAACAAATATCTCAAAAATATTTACACACACATGCACACACTCATACACACGCACAGTATACACATTGACATAGATGAGATAAGAATAGATTACGGAGTAAATAAACAACTGTCTGCACACACTCTGGAAATGAGTCTCTTACATAAGACTGATTTCCAGGAGTGTGATTTTCTTTTTTCTTTTTTTTTTTTTCCTGTGATTTTGTGGCTATGTGTCAGTGTGCCAGTGTACATGTGCACCACTGCTGTTTTCACCTCTTTACCCTCTGGGCCTTCTTCCATGTCCGCCAGCACCAGTGTGGTGCCTCTCTCTCTCTCTCTCTCTCTCTCTCCCTTTCTGTCTCTCTCTTGGGTTCAGCGAGGCCGGCGTCTTTGCTCTGCTTACATAACCCCGAGGCTGTGACCTAGTGAACCAAAGACCTCAGAATCCGAGTACGTGATTACACGTGTGAGACAAATGTGGAATTAAGGGAATTATGTTCGGGACCTCTTATCTTTGTCGCTGGATTGTTAAATCAGATTTTGTTTGATGGTATTTTTATTCTCTGAGAATCTCGCTTAACTAGAAACACATTCTTACTCCTGGGAATAGATTTTCGAGTCCAACAGCTACTCGTGTGTCTCTCAAGTGCGTTGCTGCTGTGACAACTGAATTTCCCTTAGGGATAAGGTACTTTTCTCTCCCTCTAATGTATGCCTGCCGTTTGATTAAAATCCTAGAAACTGTTTGTGTGGAGCTGTGACTTCCTTGTCACAGACGATGCTGTGCAGAAGCTGGTAATGCAACACCGACTGATTCTGCATTCTCCTCCAAGAGCAGAGCCACTGTTTGTGGGGTTAATGGTTTCGCTGACATCTAGGAATGTCAATTGGAGGCGTAATCCCTCTCTTAGTCTCTCTCTCTCTGTTTCTCCTCTAAGAGACTGATGAAGAGTTTTGGCAGAGCTTAGCTGTAGGAGATAACTTTTCCTCTCCACGCCTAAAAAACCTACATTTGTCTGACCTTCTCTTAAAAACAGGCCTCCCGCTTCCTGTGCGCACATGCGGCATTTTGTTCTAAGTCAGCACGTCCATATGTCCCCATGGCAGCTAAACCCTCTTGATTGACTATTTAAATTGTCCTCATTGTTTCAGTTCCAGTTAAGGGGACAAAAGAAGGGTAGCCAGAGAATGGAGGGTTTGTAATTATGCCCCCCCACCCACCCAAAGCCCCGTTAAAAATGACAATCCTAATAGACTCTTTCAGACCTAATTATGATTTGTCTGCGGTTGGAATGAGGTGGATGAAAAGCCGGTGTAATTGGGGGATTGGGCTCAAGCCCTGTTGGAGATCTTGGAGAAGGACTGAGTTGTGTTTTTTTTTTTTCACCATATGCTTGTGTATGTATGTGTATTCTTGTGTGTGTTTTGTAGGAGCTGATGGATTCAGGGTTTCTGTGCCAGAGATGGGTTCTGTAAATCTCTGGTATTGGCCCCGGAAGTATTGCTGCCACTCCTGTAGTCGGGATGCAAGTGGTCAGTATTTGACCACTAGATGTGTTCGACAGGCTCGCTCTGTGTGTGTTCGTCTGTCTTTGTCTCCTCTCCCTTCTCTCTCTCTCCAGAATCCTAGACACTAATTTTTTCTTTTCTTGAATACATCAGAGGTCGTGACATCTGTTTCAGTCTGTTAGGTCTTTGTCTTGTAGCATTCTGCAGCTTCAAAAAACACTATTTCTTTCTGTGTCTACTCTTTTCTTCTCTCTTTCACACTTTGTTGCAAACCTCTTTTCAGTTTACTCCATATGAAAGCTTTTCTTGCCAAACTTCTTCAGACCTTATATTGAATGCATTTAATCCTAAACCCCAAACCTTACCTTGGATGGATGAAAGTACTGTAAAGGCGCACACACTTCCTCCTGCTGTGTTTGTACATTTTTACTTATATCATATCCACCACCCCTGCAGCCGTCAAACAAACACCCACTCCTCCCTCCGTTTCTGCCCCTGGGTCCCCCTGAGGTCTGTTTGCCATTGGCCCGCTGACCCCTGTTCAGGGCAGTAAATTACAGCCATTTAGCTAATGAAGCGAGTCATTAGAAGCTGATTAGGCCAGTGTGTGTGCCGCCTCGGTGTGTTTGTTTGGTCTAAGAGAGGAGCGTTTGCTCTGTCGCCAAGATAAACGAGGTGTCTCTGTTGTTCCTGTGTTTGTGCGTCTTTAGATGCATGTGTGTGGCTTTTTGCATATGTTGGTGTGTGTGTCTGTGCGTGCATGCATGTGCGTGTTTGTCACCCAACCCTAAAGGCTTGATCCACTGATTAAAAGCCAGAAAATTAGACTTTGCTACAAAAAGTCACTGCTACGTGGGCTCAGCCACTTATGATTATCTGAATCCTACTTCAGCTGCTGTATGCCAAGAAACTACAACAAAAACACACACTGGACTTGTGTTTTCAGAGCTTCTTACTTACCAGAAGCAGTGGGAGAATCTATCCCCGCCTGCAGAGAAACAGCGCGTACCACGCGGGTTACTGTGGATTATGTAAAAGCCATATTTCACTGTTCTCCAACAGTTACTTTTCGCCCTATAGACCTCCGTTAGAAGTTAAAGAGAGCAGGTAAAACTCCATTAATATCTGTTCAGGGAATCTGCTGCCACTACAGATTTTCCTCTCTCCAGCTCTCTGAGGAGATAATTAGAAACTGGCAGAGCTGCTGTGTGAAAAGTGTGATCCAAGGCACAACAAGACTTATTATTTCCAGGCTCTACTTTTTAGTGTTTGGAAAGCTTTGATATGAGTATGATATTTAAACTAAGCTTGCAAAATAAATGTGGAGTGACATGTGGTAACCACAGGTCCCCCGACTGGCCAGTAATTGTTGTTAGTGCACTGTTCAAAGATGTAGTTAAAGAAAAGAATGTTGGAATAATGATTTCAATATGCTTATGTTCTCATCACAGAGGGAGAAAATAATCTGTCACATCAACATCATTTAGGAAGTTGATTTACAGCAGCTTGTTGGTACAGAAAGAACTGGGATTTTCTAGCTTTTGTGCAACTGTGTTGTCTTAAAGACTATTTTTATTCTGCAGTGTAGGCTTATCTAAAGGAGACTGCTTCAGGATTCAACAGTACTCTGGTGTGTGTGGTGCAGGTTAGCAGCAGCTAAGCCTTGCACCATGTCTTCTCCTTTGTCATTAGAAAGCCCAGGCTTAGTCAGGGTGTCATTTAAGTACTGAGTGTATCCGCACACACTTACACACAAATGTTTAGTGTATCCAAGCCAAGCTCTTTGTTGCAGATGTGTTTGGGTGAGCTCGTGTGTGTGTGTGTGTCACATTTACACAGATATTGATTACACAAGGCTGGTTACTAAACAGTTACTCAGCCCTTAGCAGCTTCGGTGCGCGGTTGCATAATTTTGACTGATGACCTAATGAACGAGCAAATTCCCTTCAATCTAAATCCTGTTGTCCAAAGAGACACCTCGTGAATGACTTGTGTAGTTTTGCTGCTAATTTCTGGCTTGTTCTAATATATACAAAATGTATCCCTCATATAATTCTGTTAGAAAATTGAATTATTTTGGTGTCCCGATGCTTGTGTTATCTTTACATTTTAATTAGGGCCACTTAATAATATATTGAATGTGTAAAATCTAAGATAAGTATTCAGCACCCTCCATAACAAGTGCGCTAATTAAATAATTGCCCCAGCTAATTCCTAATTCGCTCTGTGTGATTTTAAGTACTCTCTGTAGCTTAATGCAGGCTAGCTGAATTCAGCCTGTTTTTTTTTTCATTTTTAGAAGCTTAGTATTATTTTAATTGAGACATAATCACACATTGCTTACCATTAATGCCCTTTAAACACTGTGCACCCTAAAAGGGTAATAAAAACCACAGTAGTTGCTCATTTCATGCAATCGATTTAGTCATAAACGACTCACAACTTCATAAAATCCAGTGTTTCCTGCTCATAAACAGACCAGATTTAATCAAAGCTATGAGGGTGTTGCATAACCGCTCGCTCTTGTCAACTCACAGTCACAGACACACAGTCATAGAAAATTTCAAAATGCTAATTGTAGAATTGTAGATCTGTTCCGACCTTTTGTTAGTTGCTGAAGGTCACACGCAGTTACGTTCATATACACAGCCCCTCACTTAGCTTCTAGCAGTACATGGCTAACAATCAAGAATAGTTTGTGGTGCCCATACTGCATGTAAGTAGGAAGGGCTCATGGTAGCAGAATGTGTGTCCTCCTCCTTCTTCATACTGTCCATGTTCACTGTGAGAGACAAGGGAGAAATCTGTTGCTTGATGCAAAAACTCATTCCTGCCTTCAGCCAAAGCCAGTACGATGCATTCAGGTATTTTTCTGAATTCTTTAATGCTGATTTTTCATTTTATACTATAATAATAATAACTCACAATCAGTCCACGTAAGTAAAAGAAAATGGACACACAGATGTTGTTACGTACCAAGACAGTTTACGGAGTGCATAGCCTGCTGATTTTCTTCTTGCGGTCAGAGATGGGACGCTCCACTTGGTTGTCAATTCACAAGCTATCAGAACAGTTCATTCAGTGGCAATGGACAGCACAGTGCTTAAATGATTTTTTTTGTGATGTTTCTGGAAGCACACTGGCACATGATACAGTAAAAGTGATTTACAACTCAGCCCATGTCTATATATTTTTATATTTCTGTCCAAACACTTGGTGCCAGGCACTACTGCTGCTCACCACAAGGCTGCCTTATTTTTTTACTTTTTTTTATTTTTTATTTTTTTAGTCCTGCATCTGTATGACTGGAGCAGCTGTTTGCACACTGATTTATGAGTGCAACATTATGAGATTTAATAACATAGTTTTGGGCTTTATGACCTTTTATGAGTGTGAGTGTGTGTCTACATTCAGCTAACTGAGGTAACATTATAGGCTATCCACTGCCAAACACCATTTGCCTCCTTCCAGCATGTATTGAGCTAGATTTCTCAGAGATGACAATGAAAGTGATTGAGTGTGACAGAAAGAGGAAAGAGAGAGAATGTCAGTTTTCTTCTCCAATAGGGGGAGAGATTGACAGTAATCCTGTTTTGGAAGAGTGAAAGCGACAGATTTGGGATTAGCTCAGCAGTGAGAGAGAGAGAGACTATTTGGTTTCTAAAGTAACTCTTTTACAGAGTTAGATATTTGAGCACATGTACAGTATATGCGTCTCAATAAAACTGTCAACATCGAGCGTCTCCGTGGGAAGATGACTTGTTATATACTCCTAATGCTCTGGCTTCAGTTGTAGCTATCAGAATGTGTTACAAGTCATCACCTCCCTCTCCCCCGCACCAGTGATCTTGCTAGAAGCGGCACCACTAACACTAATGTCTCGCAGCGACATTTACAAAACATTGCAACAAGAAACCAAAAACAGGATAAGGGATGTGGATAATGGATAACATGATAAACACCAGGAACAAAGATCAAGGTCAGTTGATAAATGATATTTCCATAGATGCAGCTTATCAGTGTGAGATTTCAGGAGCTGACAGAGGTTTGGCCTGATTCACGCAAAGTGCAAAATGCGTGTTGTAAAGTAAAACTGCCATGGCTTTGCAAATCATTCAAACATTGTGCCATTGTGTATGTTTATGCGTTTTTAGTGTGTGAGCGGGTGCAACAATGGCTCAGCAATGTGCAGAGCAGTTTACACAGCATCAATAGGCCACCAGCTGGGATAATAACAGATGAAAAAAACCAAAAAAAAAAAAAACAGCAGCTCAATCACCATCATTCACAAACCCTTCAGCAACTTCTATTTTCTACATAATTTTTTTGCCACTTACATATTGATGTTGATTCATCTGTAATGTCTGACATTAGAATGGAAAAAAGAGATTTTTTTTCCCCCATACATGCACAACTGGGGGTCTCAAAAAAGGTGTATTGTGTTCAAATAGGATAATATCTCATATTGAGTTTACCTGCACTAAAGCTGTGTTTTTTTTATAGTGATTTCTTATTTCAAATTGTAATTTTTCCTTTTCTTTTCATTTCCCTCCCTCCTTTCTCCTCCCCCAACTTACCGCTTCATTATTCATCTCCATCCTCGTGTCCCTTTCTCCTCCTTTCCTCCACCTCTCTGCACTCAGGTTCATCGGCCCTGCCCAGCAACATGGCCTACTTCGGAAGCTCCCAGGAGGAGGAGGACCTGGAGGAGGAGGACGAGGAGGAGGAGGAGGAGGTGAGGAACGGCGGTGGTATCCACTCTCACGGCGGGGGAAGCAGCAGCCAAGCCTCGGCCTCCTCCTCCTGCCATTCGACACCTCGCAAGGGCAAGCTCCCCGCCAGGCAGCCGCTCAATGGGCATGGTAAGGAACAGGACCAGAGCTCGGAACAAAGCATGTCATATTTTTTTTTATTACTAACACACTTTTCCTGTCCTCACACACTGGACAAGGGAATGGTTTCAGTTGATCTAATGCACCACAGACATACTGCCAGAGTTTTACTGTCTGAGGAGAAGGATGGAGGAGTTGGTGAGAAAGAGAAAAATAGAAGAGAGGAGGTGCAAGAGTGGGGGGATGAAAGTGAGGGAAGAAGGAGGAAAAGATAGATGGATGGATGAAGAAGGATATGAGAGCAAAAAGAAGAAGAGGATGAGTGAAGGATGAAGCACCAGCAGAGCAAGGAGGAATGGAAAGATTCACTGTGGAAAAAGATTTGGAGAGAGTGAAAAATGGAGAAAAACTCGGGCTAAATGGGAACATAGAATGAGCTGTGAGACAGGAGACAGAGTAGTAGTCCCTTTCCGTGTGTGTGTGTGTGTGTGTGTGTGTGTGTGTGTGTGTGAGAGAGAGAGAGAAAAACACACAGAGAGCAATTTCAAGTTTGCCCTCTTGTTTTCCACTGCGGAGACGGGGTAAGTCACATGGGATAGCAGGGCAGCTCATCGACTCTTTCCACCCCAATTAACACTTAGCTCGCTAAGCCCTAACAAGGTGTTTATGCACACACTGCAACAGCTGGCCGGGGCCCTCCACTCACACACACACACACACACACACACACACACACACACACACACACACACACACACACACACACACAACGCAGTGACGGCATATGTACACCCCTTGGGGCACATAGACATTCGGATGAATACACATACACACACTCGTGCACAACATCTAGGAAATGGCATGCATGCAACTGAGCCTATGAGAACAGAGTCGCACGCCGAGGACTATAAAAACAAGTACGCTTCAGAAACGTTACCTGTTGTACAGCAAAATTACACAAATAATCTAATCTAATAATTCTTCACAGGCAGAAAATCATTCAGTTGATGATATAAATTGACAAGATGGAGATTTGTGTATAAAAGAAGTTTATTCAGTAGAATCCAAAATAGTTCTCCCTTGTCCCATTTTTATTTACAGTGGCACATCATGTGTGTCTGATATCCATCTTGTAGTATTGAGTCCACAGTTTTTCTACAAAGCTTTAGAGAAACGATTTTAACCTGGAGGCCGGCCCTCCCTCCCTGGCAGACTTTAGAGACACACTATCCTTCCGGCCAGGCGTTTCCTCGTGAAACAAGGGCTGGATTTCACAGTTCCTCCTCGCCGCCCTCCCTGACTCCCTCTCTCCCTCCTCAGTCGGTAGAATCACCGCCAGAAAGGTTCAAAAGGTGAACGCTTTGCTCAGCTTTTTCCTCTGTCATCCTCTCAAGTGGAATGTGGAGGAGGAGAGAAACGGGCGGGATTAAGAGAGAAAGACAGAGAGAGTTCCATAGATTTGCTTGAATTGAACTCTCAGAGAACTGTGCTCTGCCTTTGTGTAAGTTCATCAGCGAGTGCTTGTCGTCGTCCCCCCACACACACACACATACACACACACAAAGTTGCATATACTTGTCTCTCATTCTCAGATGAACATCTGTAGCTGCAGCTCGAAACACAGACTGTACATTTGCACATTTCTGTATAAGGAGGACAAACAGTAGGACAGTGAAACCTGTTTGAACAAATCCAGGCTTGTTGTGTGCATGCGGACAGCTTATTCTCCCTTCTTATCTCGTATACCAACACTGTTTGCAAAGCAGCTTGGCGCCTTCACCGTGATATGCTAAATAAATAGATAAGAGGGAAATAAGCTGATATACTTTGTAGGGGACAATAAGAGATGAGGGGGTTAAGGACACAGGAACGGACGTTTGTGTACATACGTAGGTGTGTGCACACTCAGTCAAGACTGGGTCATTGCTTCAGTGTTGAGACAGTGTTTATACTGTGTTGGATATCAGGCGCATGCACACACACACACACACACACACACCTTAGTACATTTTGCGGTATTAAGATTGGTGTCAAACGTGACACTTTAATATGCAGCTTGGGCCGCTCTCTCCAGCAGGAGCCGGGTTATATGGGCTCTTAGGGAGGGGGAGGAGAGGGGGGCGGGTATGGGAACAGTTGAGGGAAAGGAGAAATAGAATTAGTGAAGGAGAGAGAAACATCTTATTCTGGGAGGTAAAGAGAGACGGGAAGGGCCCTACATTGTAGGCCATT
>NW_019525029.1:2668201-2755701 GCF_002814215.2 Seriola lalandi dorsalis | reverse complement strand
ATCCTCCTTTTCTACCAGACCAAATAATTAAAGGGAGCAAAGTGAGGGAGACTCACCGAGCCCCCCTAAAGACCGCCGGTCCGCTGAGCCCTCCTGTGGCAGGAAGTGGTCATGACAGTGTGTCTCTTGGACTCGACGCTTTGTCAGCAAACTGCGGCTGGATAAATATAGCAGCTGTCTGGACAACTGCTGCTTTAGCAGTTAGTTACTCTCTCAGCATCAGTGGAATGCTAAATAAACACACATATTGGACTTTGTATTGATTTGGCAAATGAAACAATAAGAAATAAGTCAGTTGTGAGCTTATGTGTCAGATTGATAATTAATTCTTAAATAGATAAAATCATAGTGACTGTGCAGCTTGTTTCTGCCAAGTGAACATTATGTGTGACACAAAATATATTATGTATCACATGGAAACAGTTGTACTTATTTGGCAGCGCTCGCTGTGCAGCCTTCCTTTATCCACTCACATTGTTGCTGCATTCTCTTTCAATCTCTCTTTCACCCCTTTGCAAATGTGCTGTCTTTCCTCACTCTCACCTTGTCACCCCTTGTTTTTATATTGGGAGGACGTGTGTGTGTGTGTGTGTGTGTGTGTGTGTGTGTGTGTGTGTGTGTGTGTGTGTTGGAGGGGAGTGATTGACGGAGACAGGGTTAGGTTTCAGTCCCCCTTATCTTTTAATGGCTTGGTCTTTGTGTTGGCCCCCCACCACCTGAGACGAACACAATACAATACATGCGCATGCACACAATACACACACATACGCACACATACGCACACACACACACACACACACACACACACACAAGTGTGACACAAGAGCCCTTCAAAGGCAAACCTGTCAATGGGCCGGCTGTCACCTCCATCTTGTGGCGCCCCGACTGTGATTAATAACTCCATCTCTCCCATCCTCCCTCATTTCTTGCGTCAGCTGGTCTGTACAGAGCGTCTCACTGATACTGTAGATCGACAGCAGCGACACCTGATTATCGATGCAAATTTAGATGTTTTCTAATGACGACCAGGGCTCTATGATGGCTTTTGCTTTACCTACTTTGGCTGGATGATTTAGAAATTTGAGAAGAAATGCAAAAAACAAAATCAAATTTGCTTTTGCTTTAGAATATTTTCAAAATAAAATGTGACCAAATACAGAAGGAAAAAAAATACCCACTTTATGTTCAAACAACTACAGAAACATGACCTCCAGCTCAGCCTGTTCAGATATTGGCTACCAAATAGTGATCTTTAACTTCACAAGAGTTCCTAAGACTGTCAGGCCTTCTCTCACACAACACACACACACACACACACACACACACACACACACACACACACACACACACCAATCAGAAGGAAAGGAGAGAAGGAGAAGGAAGAGGGAATGAGAAACTCCCGGCAGCACTGAAAGTGGGCCATGAAAACATGGAGATGAGGAGGGAGAGAGAGAAATGGATATTCTTGGAAATGCATACAGGCAAAATATCGGTGGATGATGATGGAAATGAAGTGAAGGTGAGAAAAGAGAGAGAGAGAGAGAAAGAGAGAGAGTACATCAGATAAAGCCATATTGCAAGGCCGATACAGATGGAAAGACAGACAGAAATACACAGTGGTTTTTAATGTGCACTGAAGCAGCTATAAAGCTCTGTCCACTGAGGGAGAGGGTGGCCATGTTTCTTCCCACAGCTGTAGCCAGCCAGCCGGCCATGGAACCAGACACCACTGTACCAAAACTCTGATCTACAGCTGGGGGCCTCAAAGACTTCACATGCACACACGCACGTACACACACGCACATACACACTCGCCTGCTCCCTGTCTCCAACTCTCTCACATGCACACACATAAACACACAGGCCGAGCCTTTATTCATAGCACAAAAATTGAATTATAGCATTTAAAAAAACCAATAGCAAATAAAAGGCTGTTTTTTTTTTTTGTGCTGAAATGGAATTTTATTCCATCCCAATGACCCCACCTCCTACCTCACACTGTCCAGCCGTCTGCTAATGGAGACCATGGAGCCGTCCCTGCTTTCCCTCTCTCTCTCTTTTTTTTCCTACCCGTTCTAAACTGTTGTTTATCTCAGGATGTGGGTTTGACAGTAGTTTGGGCTGCAGTTTCACAAAAGTGAACTGCATGTGAAAGTATAGTAATCTAGACAGTTGATTGGTTCTCTAATGAATAGTGTAAGTTTCCACAAATAGCTTTGGCCAAATGTTTAACTGCAGAGCTAGCAGCTGAGTGTTTGGCCTCTTCATTGTGGAGTGTGTGTGCGCCAATACTGCTGCATGTATCTTCTTGTTGTACTTTTTTATTACATTCTTTGTATTGTGTAATAGTATTTTTGCCTAATACACAGCACAACAGAGATCTGATCAGAATGGATTATTTCAGAGATTTAAGCTCTGTTAACATATTACCCCATTCGCTCTCCAGCAAAGATTTCTGTTTTCTAACACATTTCGCTTGTATTTGAAATACATGACTGTGCTAAAATGATTTATTCTGCTCATCTAATGTGTCCCATCTCTCTCCCGCTCTTTCTGTTTGTCACAGGTCTCTAAAGTGAACGGGCTGACGCGGGCGGGCTCGGCACAAGCTGTCGGTGGTGCCAAAAAGAGCCGCGACTTCCGACTGCCGTCCAAAACTGTGAAGAAGTACACAGCCACCGTGTCCAAGGGCCACGTCACTTACACCAAAGCCAAACAGAAAGAACTGGGCAAGAAAACCAAACTCAGCAGCAGCAACAAACACAACAGCGCCGCCTCGGCACCATCGTCAGCGAACAATCACAATCAGCACAGCCAGCCAGCAGCCAGCAATGGGCTGGCCAACTCAGGAAAAGCAGCGGCACCAGCCCACCACAGCAATGCAAAAACCCGCAAACAGGTGCTACTATCCAATGGGCTGCACAATGTGGCTGCCGGTGCCCGCCTCAACGGGAGGCTAAATGGGCAGCGGCACAACACCCTGGCCAAGGAGGATGGGCAGAGACAGTGCCAGCAGGGCCAGGGGGAGTGTCCAGGTCGAGAGGGACTGCGTAACTCCAAGCGGCGTCTGGAGGTAGTGCTCAACTCAGTGGGGACAGGGGTTGTTGAGCAGAAAGCCAAAACCACTGGCACTGAGGCAAAGAAGGCCAAGCTTCAACCGACTCCTCTGGAGACACGCAGCAGCAGCAAGAAGGTGGCCAATCAAGAGAAAGCTGCCACGCAAATCACCACCCCTACCACTCCAGTTTCTAATGGACACGAATCAGAAACACCTTTGTCTCCTAAACAAACTCCACCTGTTACCCCACCTCCTACTCCCCCTCCTCAGCAAACCCCAACTCCTTCTACACCAGCAGCCAATACGGAGCCGGTGAACCAGCGACCCAAGCGGGCATCGGCCGGCAAGCTGATGTTGATACGACAAGCACAGCAGCAGCAGAGCAGGTCTCATGGTCGGAACTCCTCCTCTTCCTCGCCCTCATCAGGCCAGAATCACCCACAGAACCCCAGTCGTGCCAGCACTACCTCAGACCCCCAACAAACCTCTGTGTCCTCCTCCTCCACCACCTCCTCCCTGCTTACTTCCACCAACAGCCCCGGACAGCTCAAACCAGCAGCACTGCGGCCCGCTGAGCGTGACAAGGAGTGGGAGCGTGAGAAAGAGATGACGCGCCAGAAGGAACGTGAGCAGGAGAAGGAGTGGGAGCGCCAGCGGAGCAGGCCAGAGGGCTGGGCAGCGCTGGGTGAAGTCCCTGTCTTCCGGCCAGCGCCGCGAGAGTTCCAGGACCCCCTGGTGTACTTGGACGCGGTGAGGGAACAGGCCGAGGCGGCTGGCATGTGCCGTGTGGTCCCACCTCCAGACTGGCGGCCAGAGTGCAAGCTGAGCGAGGAGATGCGTTTTGTTACACAGGTGCAGAGGGTCCACATGCTGGGCCGGCGCTGGGGCCCCAACGTGCAGCGGCTGGCCTGCATCCGCAAGCACCTCAAATCTCAGGGCATTACCATGGATGAGCCGCCTGTCATTGGTAAGTGAGACACACAAGGGTATATATGAACGAACACACGGCCCTTGAGACAACACAACTCAAAAAAAAGAATAGTGATAATAACTTGAATTGATTAATTAAGCAATAAGCCACAGAGGAACTGAAGTTAATTTAGAATTTAGTTCGAGTAAATTAAACCCGTTTCTTAACTAAGGCCTCCTCTCCGTCTTGTTGACACACATCAGAAGAAGATAATGCACAATTACCTTCTCGGTATCCGGCAGTTTTTAACTGCTTTGTCAATCAGTCCGGGTTATATAAAGTCACGACAAAAGCAGCCAGTAAGCAAGCATGAAAAATATTGCTATTTCCATTGGTATGAGTGGTGCTCTGAAAGCTTCAGTGGCGCTCTGCCTGATTTTATCTTCCTGTTTATAGACGACAATAACAATGTGGAACAACTCGGCGAGGGGCCTGACAGGCTGCAAAAACAATATTTCCCCAGATTGCCTTGTTACCTTCCATTTCTCACAATGACATCAGCATTTTATGAACATTTAAACAGCCCTTCTTCAGACGGAGTGTGTGTGTGTGTGTGTGTGCGCGTGCTTTTCAAATGGTGTATGTGTGCAGCCCATGAATGCAGATACTTTGCCATTGAATTTTACTAGTTTTACACTAGTTTACTAGTTTTGGTGTTGTGCATGAGTTTGTAGCGTTTGTATACAGCTGTGTACAGATTAGCCCAGTGTGAGTACGGCTATGTGGCTGCCAGCCAGAGAGACCAGGCAGCCAGTGACTTCAGCCAGCCACGATGCCCTGGTTCCAGATGACTTCCTTTACTGTGCAAAGCAGATCAGTTCTGCATTAGCAGTAATTTGTGTCTCTGTTTTAGTGCTGCGATGTTTCAGATCATTTTGAAAGTTGATAACTCAACTGGCTGTTTCAAATCAAATGAAATAGGCTAGAGGAAATGGCATATTTAGCCACAGGAGCAGATGCTCCAAGATGGCAGTGTTCTTGATTTGATTTGATTTTTTTTTTTTAGTTTAGACATGTGTCCATAGACGACTTCTCTGTGGACACATTCTCTGAACTAACCTCTTCTTTGTCCTTCTGCTCTGCACAGGTGGCTGTGAAGTGGACCTGTCACGTTTTTTCCAGCTCATCAATGACATGGGCGGCATGCAGCAGGTGATGGACCTGAAGAAGTGGACCAAGCTGGCTGACCTTCTGCGCATCCCTAAGTCAGCGCAGGACCGGCTGGCCAAGCTGCAGGAGGCTTACCTCCAGTACATCCTCTCCTATGACTCGCTTAGCGCCGAGGAGCGCCTCCGACTGCAGGCCGAGGTGCTGCAGGAGAAAAAGAACCTGGAGTTGCGCCGGGGCCCTCTGGAGGGTCTCTTGGACTCCTCAACACCTAGTGCTCTGGTCCTGCCACGCTATGAGCCCAAGAATGGGTTAGTAGGTGGGATAGTGGGAGGGGGAACAGGGCACCAGCGCACCAATGGAGTGTATCACCATCTGAAGGAGCTGGAGGCTCAGGTCAAAGCGGGCCGGCGCCGGCTCTTCGCTCAGGAAAAACAAGGCAAAGAGGACAGGCAGCATGGAGAAGAGCAGGAGGAGGAGGAGGACAGGGGCGTTCTCAGCGACCAGCACAAATGTATTTACAAGGTGAGGATGGAGAAGACATTTGCTGTTTATTCCACACATTTGAAGCATGCAAACAAGAGGCATGTAAGTCTATCTGTTTTTGTTATTCTTTTGTTTTTTTTACGGTTCTATTCTTTCTAGAAGAGGTTTTATAATCCCGAGTCATCAAGTGCTGTTGACTGTTAACTCTTGTTGACGACTGTTTCTGGGTCAGTTATTCATTACAGCATTGCTTTGAAGTTTCCATGAGCAGTAGCACCAAGGTGTAAGCACATCTGTGGATGATGCCTCCGTACTGGTCTGCCTGCCACCTGCTGTCAATAGTTTGTTTGATTGTGTTTCTCAGTGTGTTGGTATCATCAGGTTTGTTTTAGTCCTTCAATCCAGCAGATTATTAATGGCATGCCTTAAATAGCAGCACAAGATATCCACATTTGTTTGTTTGGCTAATACCTGACCTTTTGTGGCTTGTTGATGGCGCCTGAGCAGTTTTCAAAGGCCTCATTACTGCTCAGCCAGATGCCTGAGATCTCACTTCTATCTGAATCAAGACTGATGTCACACGTGAAGTGTAAACACTCTGCCCCTTTCATATTATCGCCACTAAAACTTGAGTGTTTTGATATCACAGTTCTAGTTCATTAGTGACTAAATAAGCACTGTATCTTTAAAAGGAACTAAGCTGTGCTATAAATTGCTACATCACACTTTGACTGGGTTTTGCTTAGGGTCAATGTTACTGTGGTTTTAACTGCAAAGATGTTGATTCCTATTGAAATTCTTTATTCAGTTTCCTTAGTAACATTATCATGCTGTTTACTGTCATCATTTCTGGTTTATAAAAGCAAAGATAAAAGGGTTGCACACCTGGTTACATGCAGCAGTTTTCGTGCAGCTGCACCGTGAAGACCTGGTTCTTCTTGTGAGAGTGAGGGACAGCGGTTTTTGTACCTTGCACATCTTGGGGTTTGTTAAATATCTCTGTGCACCTCTGTGTGTGGTAAGTTGGTCAATAGTCTTGCTTCAGTGTGCGCGTGTGTGTGTGTGTGCGCTCGCGCACATTAGACGCATCCCCACCTCCCCAGCCTGCAAGCAGCTGTGTTGATTCTGGCTGGCTGAAATGTAGGTCAGAGAGAAGGCAGCCCCCAAATCAGCCCTTCCCCTCACCCTGTCCCGCCCACTTCAAGCCCCGCCCTCTCCCCATGGCTCCTCTCCTTCAGCCCATGCCCTTGCTCTTAGCCATTTCCACAAACCTCCAGTCCTCTCGACCAACCGTCTCTTTCCCTCCAAACCCACTCCCCTCGTGCGCTGTCCCCTTGCCAAACCCCACACCAAGCCCCTCTTTCCCCCAGCCACAGGCAGACATGTATGCAAAGGCTATCAGTTCCTTGTGTACATTCAGATATGCACATGTGCAAACACACAGCACAATATGAGAATTCCAGTCCTGTCGTACATACCCGTGTGCACAAAAACGCAGACTGTGTCACGGTTTGTGTGCATGTATTTGCCACAGCATCTTGACGAGGTGACGCAGTAATGATGTCAGTCATTAAGACAACTTTTTCTCTGTGTTGGCTTTCTCTCTCACATTCACTCTCACACTGCACAATACTCCACCCATTTTGAATCTGGATCCCATTTGATTTTTTTTTTTTTTTCCCCTCCATCTTCCTTTGGTAACTAAATCCCTCTTTATGACCTCCCTCTGAAGAACTGAGATACTGTCAACAGACTTGACCCAGTACAGTCCATAGACGTCTGAGTTATAGAAGCACCGTTCAACATAGTGACATGTGAATGGCTGTCACCGTGCTGACAGGACAGGCTTGTCTAAATATGACCCATCACTCTTCTCTACAAGTCTGATTTGTATGCATTTTTCATCAAGAGCGGCCCCCGAGAGGAGGTTAGATTTCACCTTTTCTACCAAGAGAACAAAGTGCACGTCAAGGATATAATTATCTCTAATTACAGCAGGAAAGGCTTGGATAAGTGCTGCTACTGACTGGCCCAAAGAACGGCTTGTCAGTGCTTACTAGGTCACTGCTATGCTGTATTATTGAACTGCATTATTTTACAACTCTGTAGCTATTGTAATAATAAACCACAATGTCAGTCACTTTTCTTTTTTTTTGAAACATCTACTCACTGAAGACAGGAAAAAAAAAGAAAAGAAAAAATATATAAACTGTCACTGTAAAGATGAGGAATTCGCAAGGTCATCTTTCAGCAGGGTCCATACATCCCCGGGCCTGGAGCCGGCAGATTTATGGCCACCTTCAAAGCTTCTCTGTAGCAGGAGTGTTCATGGGAGAGAGGGTCAAGTCCAGGGGAAATGTATCCGGGACTTATAGAGGATGCACAGAGGTGGAGGCTTATAGAGAAACATAAATACACATGTACAGTTGTTACATTACTGTGCACGTACATGTATTCTTTTGACCATAAAGCGAACTATTACATTTCATCTCATACAGGCATGCGGTGGTAAAGTTGCAGTTCATTAATGAATATTTTCTTTGCTAATTTTTTTTTTTTCATGCTCTTGGTTTTTATTTCCCTATAGTTGTTTTTCCATGACTGAAGACCATAAATATGTAGAGTGGAGTCTGGAGTTTCTTCTTGTTCCCCTCTGACTCTCATCGTGCTGTGACTCACGATGTTTAATGTCTCTTTGTTGCAGGGGAAATCGGTGTCTTTGACGAACTTCTTCAGGATAGCCCGGAACACCATGACCATGTGCTTTAACAAGGAACCAGGGGCTGCTGAGGTTGAGGTTAGCGTGCTAACATCTTTATTAAACTGCAGTGACTTAAAATGATCTCTCGTGGCTCGGCTTCAAATTTATGTCAGTTGTCAGATGAAAGAACACCTGAAACCTGTACCCTGTTTCATGCATTCTTCTTGCTGATCAGCTTTCATGTTTCTTTTTTTTTTTTTTTTTTTTTTTCCTTGCAGCAAGAGTACTGGAGGATTGTGGAACAGAGAGACAGCCACGTGGCAGTGCATTGTGGGAAGGTGGACACTAGTACACATGGCAGTGGTTTCCCCACAGGAAAGTCAGAGCCATTTTCAAAGTAAGTAGCCCACAGACCTCACACAGCACTCACTCATGTTTGGACATGTTATGACCATTTCTCTTCTCTACCTCAGACATGGATGGAACCTCACTGTCCTCCCCAATAACTCTGGATCCATTCTGAGGCATCTGGGTGCTGTGCCCGGTAAGGACATACGTACTCTGCAGCAAAAAGGCTGTAGCTGTCCAATAGTGATCTCAAAGAAAGACAAATTTAGCATCAACATGATGATACATATATAGGCATCTACTCATTCTGTGTAATCACTAGTTAGTAATAACCCCATGCTCTTTTTTTCTCTCTCTGTAAACCCATCTGTCTCCCCAGGGGTGACCATTCCCTGGCTAAACATTGGCATGGTCTTTTCTACCTCATGCTGGTCTCGAGACCAAAATCGCCTTCCATATATTGATTACTTACACACTGGTGCTGATTGCATTTGGTAAGTATGCGCTGGGCTCTCTGCTCACACACAATCACTGGTATTGTGTGTGAGCATGACCACACAGGGGAAAAAAAAAAAACCTGCCTCAAATTCCCATGTAAAATTCTAAACACATGTAAAATTAGCTGGAAGACCCAGTTTGAAAAATAAAGTTTTTTTTTCTCTCTGTTTGTGCGTCTTCATCCCACAGGTATTCTGTCCCTGCTGAGGAGAAGGCTAAGCTGGACAAGGTGGTCCATACACTGCTTCAGGCCAATGGCACCCCAGGACTAGAAATGTTGGAGAAAAACATCATGGTCAGTGTCATTTGTTTTATTTGTGTGTGTGTGTGTGTGTGTGTGTGTGTGTATGTATGTATGCAAATACTAATATTTTGCTATCCTCCATCCATCTGTTTGTTATGTATTGATCTCATGTTAACGTTGACAGCATTTCATTTTCAATTAGTCTTAATACTTACCATTAGTTACAGTTACAGAAATGTAAACCTTTTTTTCCGTCCCTCCGTCTCTTCCTTCTCGATTTTGCAGATCTCTCCAGAGGTGCTGTGCCGTGAAGGTATCAAGGTTTACCGTACGGTCCAGCGGAGCGGCCAGTTCGTGGTCTGCTTCCCCGGTGCCTTTGTCTCTAAAGTGTGCTGTGGCTACAGCGTGTCAGAGACGGTGCACTTTGCCACGCCGCACTGGATGAACCTGGGTTACCAGGCTTCAAAGGTCAGCATATGAACCGGGGTGGGCAGAGCAGTACCAAGTGCCATGCTAAAGTAATAAAGGAACATATGTATATGTGGAAAATAAAATGTGCAATAAGGTATGCAAAATATTTTCTATAAATATATGTAAAATCAAAATGTGTTGGGTTTCTTTGGAATTAATATTACAGGCTTTACATAATGGCTGTTTGTTTTATTTCACTCCTGCTTTATAATTCCTCACAACACTGGCCCCCTGTGGAAAGAGGCAGTTAAAGCTCTGATTTATGGAGAGTTGATTGAAACTGAAATGGATAAATGAACTTAGAACCTAGAGCTTGATTCTCTAATCAGCCAGCGTGTTGAACTGTGAGGGGTAATTGCAGCTGTAAGTCTCCCCGGGAGGTGTATTTAGATTTTTTCTTTTGTGATCATGAGCAAGCCTTTGGACCATTGGACCTCATTATAGCTGTAATAGAAGAGAAGAAAATGTTCCTTACTGTCATCATGGGCATTATGTTGATGGAAGAACATATACCTTCAGCACTACCATCGTATCCAAAGTCACAGTAAAGATTACTCTCGAGGGTAATATGACATTCATACAGTGTACTTTAGTGAGGTGCTATGAGCGGAACATTTTCAACATTTCCGCCCATCTGTCCCATTCGTGTGAATGAAAATATCTCAGGAGCGCCTTGAGGGAATTTCTTCAAATTTGGCACAAATGACGATGAAATGATCAGATTTCGGTGGCTAAAGGTCAAGCATCGTCTGCTGTCATGGCTACAACCTTTTGTTCTATCAGAAAAGACTTTATCGGAAAAGCATGTGAACACACACTCCGGAATGTGACTGAATGTGATTTTGTTTCTCTCAATAAAATTATACACTAATACAGTCGACATACAACAGAGCAAGAACAACAAAGCTTAACAAAGTCAAGTCATGTTACACAAATCAGTTTTATTCACAAGTCCCTTTATCACAAATCAAAAATACTCTAGATACCTTTTCTTCATTCTGAGTCTGGACAGACGTGGATGTAAACTGTAACTGGACTGGAGAGGTTGAGAAATATTGATCTGAGTGTACAGAGTCTGTGGTTATACTGCAAACATGCTGAATGACATTATCACTTCATTCATTTAAATGTCTGTCCTCCAATGGCTGTTTTTTGATTTTGAGACTTAGCAAACAGTAAATTGAAATGCATCAAAAAAAACAATCTGTTGGGGATTTAATCAGAGTTCATTTGTAATCTGTTCTGATTTGTGTGCAGGACCTGAAATGTCGTCGTATAGCCAAACCCTTCTCCATGGAGAAGCTACTGTACCAGATCGCCACAGCTGAGTCAAAGAGGGACAACGGCCTTCTCCTCACCACCATCTCCGCCCTACTCAAAGACCTCAGGTAGGATACTGCAGTGCACACATACACATACATTTGCATATGATATACATATACATATATAATATACAATACTATTACTATTCTAATTTAATCTGCAAGTTAAAACCTGTTAAAATGTAGCACTGTCATTTCTAATCTATATCCTTGTTATCTATTCCTTTATGTGGATTATTTTATCCTCTGCAAATACTGTTCTTTTTATATCAGAGGAAGCCCCACTCTCTCTCTCCCTTTTTTTTTTCCCCAGAGCAATAAAAAAACATCCAACCTAATATATCATGATACAGTTTGTGCACAGATTTTACATGATGGCAGCAAAGGTTTTCTGGGTCTAATGAGCAGCTTTTTTTTCTTTTTTGATGTCCAACAGGAACATAGAGATGGGCCAACGGCAGGAACTTTACAAGGCAGGTTTGCTCTCCTCTGCTCGCTATGGCACGCATGACGGCGGCCTAGGGCCCGGCGAGGGACGCAAGAAGCCCCGCGGGAAATGGCTAGCACTGGAGTCCTCAGAGAGACGCTGCCAGATCTGTCAGCATCTCTGCTACCTGTCCATGGTGAGACCAGAGAGCACAGGAGTTTAACACTGTATGGTTAGAAGATTATAGCACTTATTCTCTAGAGGCCTATAGTGACAGTTTGGATATAATTTTTTTTTTTAACTTGCATCGAACGCAATAAGAAACACAATCCGATTTTGTCAGCTTCCTTCATGAAAGTTGGAATTTATTCAAGAAATCATCCATCATGGGAATTTAGTTTGTAGGTATTATCTTGCATTATGCTCTGCAATCACATACAGCTTATATACTGTACTGCCTGCTATACATAATAGCATTGCTATTTATTTGGACCTATTGACATTTTCTTGTATTTATTATTGGTCAATATTTCAGAAGTATCTAAATCAAAGTATGTTAATTAAAAAAACGACATTTTACAACAATGGTATCAAATTTGCAAGTGGCATAATACAGTAGGAGTGGAGGACCAAGATAAATGTCCCTGTCTGGGTTTCTCTGTCTGCGCAGGTGGTTCAGGAGACTGACAACGTGGTTTTCTGTCTGGAGTGTGCCCTGCGCTATGTGGAGAAGCACAAGTCCTGCAGAGGCCTTAAGATGATGTACCGATACGATGAGGTGAGCTGCCGCTTTTTGGTTCTGCTGTGGTTCAGTTCTCGCTCTGTCCAGATGGGGGAGACATCAGCCAGGTTTACACTGCTCCAGGAAGGAGATTATTCACCATGTGACGGTGGTCATGTAATGTACTTGGTTGTGTCAAGGCTAAGACAGTGATTTATTAAAAAAAAAAAAAAAGAAGAAAAATGTCCATTGTTAAAATGCTTTAATTTTTTATGTGTTTTTCTCTGTGCCTTCCTCGCTCAGGAGCAAATCAACAGTTTGGTGAACCAGGTGTGTGGCCGGGCCATGTTAAAGAACAGCAGTGGTGGCGGTGGTGGGGCAGTCGTCGTCAGCGGAGGAGGGGGGGAGCCCTGCCTGGGCTTAAGCCCTGCCAAAGCATCACCGGCCAAGCGAGGCCCCCGGAAGCGTGATACTGTGGAGGTGTCCCTGCCACGCCTGTCCTCCAGCCACATGCCTAAGGCAGCGGCTGTATCCTGAGGGGGACATCTTGACATCGCCACCCTGTGCGCTGTGCCCACGTCCTGCCCTACACCCTCCTCAAATCCCTTGTTTTTTAATTTTATTTTTATTTTTTACATTAAGCAGGATCACGATCAATCCCTCCTCCACCACCCGATATTTAAGATCGATTGTTTTTGACCTTTGAAAATCCCCTCACCTGACCTCAGTCCCCCCTCCAAAAAATATTCACCTCCCCCCTTAGTATGACAGGCTTGTTTTATTAAAAAAAAAAAAAAGAAAGAAAAGAAAAAAGAAAAAAAAAGAAAAACAAGTTGTCTTTTTTGCACTAGTGTGAAAGAAGAATTTGTTTTTATTCTGGATGATTTTAGAATCCCCCGCCCCGCCCCTCCTGAAGTCGTCCTCAACAACATTACAAGCATTAAGTGTAACGTTCACAAGAAGACTTGATGGGCCCTGTTGTACCTTTTACCTCCACCCTCCACCTTCCCTTTACTGAAATGGGTTACGTTTGTTACCTTTTTCTTGCATCACTCTTTCCTGCCCTCCTCTCACCCCTGAGACTGAACCCCATCCCTTCTCATCACACGTCACTCAACTGTGAACATGGGACGAATGAAAAGGCGGCCTTTTTTTTTTTCCTCCCTGGTTTTCTGAAATGAAAATGATATCAAGTAGTTACCCAAAGTTTCTCTCTGTCCTTGGTTTGAGGAAGAAGAGTCCTTTTTTATTGATTTTAGATGTTCTTGATGCAGCTCCTGCATTGTTTTGTTTTTTTTTTGTTGTTTTTTTTTAAAAAGGGGGGTTGGAGACGCGAGGTAAAAACTTGAAAGACAGATAATGTTGGTTTATTGTTGGTTGGCTATGTTTTTTTCAAGTTCTATTTTGAATTTTAGCTTTGTTTTTTCTAGGTTTTTTTGCAAGAAGTCTTCTGTGTACTTTATTTTATTTTGTTGTCATTGTGGATGTTTCTGTTCGTTGGTGGATGTGAGAGAGGGCAGAGCTACAGCTGCTTGACCTGTGAAAGGTCACCGCTCACCTCACTTCCTGGTAGTATGGAGGGATCCCTCCTTCGCTAGCAAGTGAAAACTGTGCCTGATTCTTAGCGAGGAGATCCATTTTATTGGTGCTGTTGGTTATAATTACTGTATAACAACACAAAATTTTAAAATCGGGGGGGTTAGCGCCTGCTGTCGGCTAACAGCTAGCTCACACACCCCCATCCCACAGGGCAGAAAAGCTTTCAGGCTTTTCTGGTTCTAGATGTGCAATCGTGTTAACATTCCATTCTTCCAGTCCTCTTGTTTCATCTGTACCAGTAAACATTAATTATTATATTATATTATTATTATTATTATTTTGTGTTTTTTTTACTTTTGTTGATCTGATGTGTTATCTCAAGTAGAGCCACTAGTCAAAGAGTGTAAAATGTGAAATATCGAATCCAAGTTTTGTTTGATTTTGTTTTGTTTGTTTTTCTTCTTTCATTGTGCTGTTTTGGCTTTTTGCTTTTGTTCCCTTTTTCAGATATATTATGAGTGATTTTTAGAGAGAGGAAAAAGTCCAACACAAACAAAACATCAACTTTTTTTGTACATAATCCTGTAAATTTCTTTAAATACTTGAGCCTTTTTCTGGGGTTAAGGAAGAAAGAAAGGAAGGAAGGAATAAAGAGAAGAGAGACAAAGTTCCAGAGGAGAGTGCTTGATGAAGAAAAAGCCTTACATTTCCCTTTCTTCATCCGTGTGAGTTTGATGCTTACAGGGTTGCTCTGGTAAACGTGTATAAAAATTTTAAGTGCTGCTTATATCACTAAGAAAGAAGATATTGAGTAGCCAACGACTGCCCCCAACCTAGTTTTGTTTGTTTAGCTTTACTTTTTTAAAGAAAAGGGAAAAAAGATATGTTCACTAAAAAAAAAAAAAAATGGGTTTTTACATTTTCATTACTGAAAATTCAACAAAAATGTAGTAGCTACTCATGTTGCACTGAGCTTGCCAGTGGTGACTGTCAAGGAAAAATCCTATAATCCAGTTTGTTGGTTGTCGTCCCTCGCAGAAGACTGAACTGTGTTAGGACTATTTAATGAAATACCAAGTCGGGTGTTTTCAACATAAAAAAAGTGGTTGTCAAGTTTTTATGGCCTTACAATATATTTTATTCTGATGGGATTTTTTTTTGTTTGCTTTTCAGTTCTTTTATTGTTTGTTTGTTTCTTCCATTTTCTACAGTATAAAATACTTGCTCACAGTGGGGTCTCTGGTGACTTAATTTATTAGTGCCGCATCTCGGCCTTTCCCTCCACTCGGAAAGAGAGTCTCATGTTGGTTATATTGACAGTTTTTTACTTTTGCAGTTTGTACTTAAGGTTTAATAAAAACTTACCGACAATTCACTGTCATTTCTTTCCAACCTGCTCGTGTGTCTCTGTGTGTGCAGACTTCTGACATGACTTCAAGAATAAATGGTTTGAACATTTCATCATTTAGATTTCATGTTCTCATACGGGGAAGTCGAGTAGCATTAAAGGGTCATTTTAAATATATTACAAAATCATTTCCTCACTTACCTCTTATGGTATCCAACCTAGAGCTGAAAAGATTATAATGGATTGACAGAAAACTAATTGTCAACTATTTTAATAAACAATCATTTAAATTATTTTTTTACACAAAATGCCAAAAATTAAACGGTTCCAGCTTCTTGCATGTGAATATTTGCAGGTTTTTCAGGCTTCTTAAATTATAACGTCAATATTTTTAGACTGTTTTCAGATAAAATTAGTAAATTAAAGTATCACCTTGGACTCTGGGAACTGGGCAACTGGACTTATTGATTAACTGAGTACTACTTTAATAATTTTATATATATATATAAATAAAAAACACTATTGGGATGGAGGCGGAAATCAAAAATAGATATCACTGGAGGCAAATAAGAAAATGCTTTGTTGTAATTTGGGTGAACTGTCCCTTTTACAACAAGACAAATGTCAAGACACCGCAGTGAAATTATTATCCATATGTAAGAGATTTAAACAGGCTGCACCACGACATTAGCAAGGTCCACAGGAAGCAGCAGCAGCAGGATATTAGAAGTGCTTTTCTGTTCATTTAACACAGGGCTTATCAGTCTATTCACTCGCCACATATTGTACATGCAAACTATTGGAGGGCCCTGTAGTTCTTCATAACCTTAATTAAAGTGCACTTGATTGAGCGTCACGCATCGACACCAGCTGTTTACTATTCACAGTGAACACTTTGACACGTCCACTCTCAGCCTTCAAATGCCATTTACTCTCAGCACAACACTAGTACTGCTTTTCCTTATTTTATAGTTGAAAAAACATTTAACTGTAATAATGAATATATACAAGGTAAAATATTCTCCAAGAGAAAAACTGCTGTATTTCAGAACCTTTCTTCGCTCCTGCTGAATCCCTCCATCCATCCATCCGTTCCCTCGCCGTGTCAGCTTTCCATTTGTAAAGAGCTCAGGCAGGACTGTAAATCAAGAGTGAGCGCACAGGGACTGTTAACATGCTCAAACCCTAAATCCTGCTCACATTTCACTCTTTAACTTGTTCCTGAAATGCTTAGATGAAAATTAAACAATGCTGGGGGAGAAACATTTATTACCAACAAGTCAGAAACTGTAGGCAGGGGAAAAGAAAGGAATGAGTAATGCTGTCACATTGCACAAAGGTCACCATTTCTGTACAAAAAAAAAAAAGAAAAAAGATCTGGATACAGTTAAACCTTCTGGGTGTCATCCAGTGCATAGCGCACAGTCCAAATATCAATTTGGTCCTAAGGAGAAGTTCGCCCAAATATTACTGGTAAAATGAATTCCAGAGGGCAACTCTCCTGCATGTGATTGTTTGTGTTAAATCATTGATATCCTGCTACCTGAACCCACTGCCAGGTGACGGCATGCCAGGGCGCAAAAGTATTATCTAATTGGTAGTATACATTTAAAATATTGCAGAATCTTGCGCAGCCAAAGGAATGCAAGAAGCTTTAGGGATTCAGCTTATACATAAAGTCCTGAAAAATTCATCCATGTGGCCCCTGCAGGTCATTAGTCCTAACTGTTCAGCATTAACTGTATTAAAGGGTCCGTTCACCCAATTTATGAATAGTCATGGTAGATTTTACTAGCACAGGTTTTGCAATATCAAAAAAAAAAAAGTTTATTTGGCGTAAGGACAAGAAAGAGAGGAAAAAAGGACGCAACAGAAACCGCACACGTCAAAACCCGGGAAACTATCTGCTCGTCTAGAGATAAGTGAGAAATTGTGATTTTTCAAAATTTGGGTGAATGGATCCTTTGAATGATCAAAGGTATACAACATTAAGAAAGTCCAAATTACACACACTTTTAGTGATTATAATCTTATTTTACTTAAAAATAAAATGTTATTAACCTGGCAGAGCTGGTGATAGCCTCTTCATTTTGGCAGGGATGTGGTAGTTCAAACCACCATCATATCTTTATGTTCTGCAGAGGTTTCACCAAAGTTCAGGTCATATAAGAACAGCACAGTGAATGCTAAAGTGTTAGCACATAGCCTGACAAGCAGCTACCTGAAAGGGACAAATGGATGATTTTAGGGTATGCTTGTTTATGTCCCTGTCACTGATCAGTAACAGGCATCTCCTGGTCTTAACATGCACAAACACAGAAACAGAATATTAGAGCATTCTCTGAATAATGCCAAACTATTAATGTGCATGTTAAGTCATTCAATGCTATTATGCTAAAGGGAACTCAAACCTATTTGACAGGATTCAATTAGAATTGAAAACTCAGTGGTGTTTTAAGGCAAGGTCATGTGGCAGTTAGTGCAACCTCAGTGTATTTTCTTTCATATACTTTTCTTCAGTATGAAAGGAATTTGAGAAGGAAGCCAATGTTGTTAGGTATCCGAGTTTGTTTTGGCAGCTCTGTATGTTTGTGTGTTTGTGTTTAAATCCAGTCCAGCTCTCCTCAAACCTTCTGCCTGCTCTCCTCACAGTCTTTGCTGGTATGGTCCTCTTGCTCCACCCTGTCCACCAGCGCTGTATCTGGGTGCACCTCGTCTTCATCCAGGGTCACCACCACCGGTGGCCGTCTCCGTCTTCCTCCTCCCCCCGATCCTCCTCCTCCAACACCACCACCTCCTCCTCCTCCTCCTCCTCCTCCTCCCCCTTGCTCAGTCTCCTCCTCATCATCCTCCTCATCATCCTCCCCGGCCTCCGTGTCCTGGCTGGCTGAGTCAGTGCAGGTGGATGAAAGGGAGGAAAGCTTGTGGCGTAGCTCAGCTTGGGTGGGAACCTGGAGACTGATCTCTGTGGTGAAGGACTCAACGTCAGGACCTAAGGGAAAGAGGAGTCAATTAGATAACTTCAGACTTTGGGGTTAATTACATGTCAAATCAATAGAAATCCCAAGAATAAAAAAATGAATTGAGATTTTTTACATAATCTGTACAACTGAGCATTTCTCCTATGGAGCATGGTGCCAAAGATCAAGCCAGATTACATGGAATTCAACACAGACCAACAATACCACAAGGACGGATCAAACACAATGTCTTAAATACACAATGAGAACCAAACAGGGGAAACATCATTGGATAATTAATAAATAGAATAAGGATAAGGAGTAAGGGGTGGAGACAGATGTAAGGAACAGATGCACATGGCAATATAAACAAAACATCATGTGTGTAAGTAAACAAAAATCCAAGCAAACAGAGGAAGGAAACAAACACCCAAACCTGTGAAAACCATGTTTGATACCTTAATACAGTTTGGTTCAATGTACAAACTTGTTATTTATTACATTTATGTATTTTGTACATTTACTAGTTAAAACATGTTCTTTTCAGTGGTATGATTGCTTTTAGGGTAGATTTTGTCATATATTGGCATTATGCACAGGTGTGAAAACCTTTTTTTCTTTTTCCATTTTTAATGCCTCATAAATCAAAAATGTTTCAGACTTGCACCTGTTTGCTATGAAAGCACTATAACATGAGGATTATATAGAGACATTTAAAAGCTCTTCTGTGGCTCAGTGTGAAGATAGAGTGGGCTCCAAAACACAACATAATTTTTTCATAGAATTTTCAGCAAGTCATAACTTTGCAAATATGCAGCTATGGACCAATCATTTTAGAGGTTAAAGACATAAAGCATGAACCAAATCAAAGACGGTCTGTCGGGAGGTCTCTGTTCATTTGACATTGAATGACCCCTTGGTTTAAAAGATAAGATACATACCAGCATTGGTTGGTAGGATGGTAGGTAGGTGGATAAATAATTCTGCTGTTGTTCTGGCAGATACACACTCCTCTCGTGTTAATGGTTTGTATCAGTCTGTGGGGAATTGTATCCTTTTCTCTTAAAAACCCTAAACAATTCTTTTATTTATTATTATTCATTATTTATTTGATATCTCAGGCCTACAGCTGCAAAGAAAAGCAGAGATCTTTGGATCTGTTCAAGTTGTTGGAATTACCTCATAGCTTTTGTTTAAATTTGCTAGAATTTTGTCCAAGCTCACTTGCCGACTGATGTGAAATATAGCAGATATTTGCATTAGAGTTGCAGTTGGTTATTTTTAGACAAAGACGAGCTGTCAGCGAGACACTGTAGGTCGTTCACTGTAAAAAGAAATTTCCCAAGCAGATGTGGATAGATGGTGTTGGTGCATCACATCTAAACATTATGCTTGTCACTCTTCTGAGTCACATGCTTCATCTCATTCTTTGATACGACTTAGCTGTAGAAAGTTATTTTAGATCTGTAATTAAATGTTGTCTGTGCATTATTATTATTTAAAATTGTGTGTGTGTGTGTGTGTGTGTGTGTGTGTGTGTGTGTGTGTGTTCACCTACCTGTGACAGGTGATGCAGCGCTGTTGTCCTCTCCCCCAGAGTGCAGAAACACATCCAGGGCCTCGTGGTCAGACATATCCATCAGATCCATCTGCTCCAGCATGTCCACGTTCACCTCCATGGATGACATGCTTCCTATTGGCCCTAGATACAACATGGGACAACGAGTTATTAGCTTCACACGAGACTGGAGCGTTCAGAAGGCAGCAGCAAGGGGCTGAGTCCAGGAAGAGAGGCGCTTTTTATTTCACTCCAAAATTTGCCAAGCAGAAGCAAATGGGCACATTGAAGCTGATGGCATTTGAAATGGGTAAGCTTGTGCACATGGAAGATTTTGTTTACCTTATGATCCAAAGCATTACCATAAATAATGGATTGGCAGGTGTCACTGTGTGTAGGAAGCTGTGTATGAAGGCGACAAGCAACACCTACAATATCATTAAAAGGATAGATTCTCATTTTTTCAAGTTTATCTTAATATTTGCACGCCCACATGTACATTGAAAGAGCAATTAGTCACTGCACAGTCCAAAGAAGACACAAAGAGTAACTTTGGTTGATACGTACTTGATTTAACTAATTTGTCTTTCTCCCTCACCACTTACATTGGTATTGCATGAGGAAGGGAAATTTTCACAGCCAGGGTGGAGAGGAGGAACAACTGCAACACTCTTGATGTACATACGGGCATGGTGAGCGGTGCTTTAAGACAGACATGAAAAAATATGAACTCGTCCTTTAAGTGGACAGATTTCAGCTGAGATATAAAGAAGTCAAAGGTGCATATCTCCTTTTTGCCGGTTAAAAATAATGGGATGACCCTTAAGAGGTGAATGATGCTAAGTGATGAACCCACCTGTACGTTTCAAGCCTTGGCTTCTGTAAAACACCTTAAAATTGCATTAATATACAATGGAACGAAAGGTTGACCAATGAAGCCAGAACCAGTCCATTAAGTGAGTTTGGAACATTTAGAAGCAACAACAATACAATACAGAGAACAAGTGAAAACCAGACAGACTGAACTTAAATGAATGTTATATTCAGCATGACAGTGATTGTATTGTGTTTGATTCTAAATTATCCCCTTAACTTTTCTGACATGTGACGAGGCAAAGGAAGAAAGCCAACTCAACACACCCAACCAGTCTCTTATTTTCTCTATGAATGTGGCTGAACTAGCATTAAAACTGGCAAATTATCTTCTTGTTTAATAGGCAGGAAAGTACAATATCATTGGAAACCCTGCTACACGCCAGCTCATACATTAACTACCACAGTCCTGGATTCACCACCTTGCAGGGGTACAACCCCCCCACCCCCCAGCCTGTTCACTATCATTTGATGTGCTGCATGCGTCACAAACAGCCAGTCAGTGCACTGTGGGGATGGAAGGAGGGGAGCGCAGGGTGGGTGGGTGGGGGTTAGCTTTGCGAGCATAAAAGGAAGAAGGGAAATGATTGGCCGGAGCACAGCAGTGAGAAAAGATGCCATTGGCTCCCATACCTCAAGGAAATGAGGAGAGCAGAGGAAGGCGGCACAGGGAGGGAGAGCAGAAGAGAGAGTGAAGAGAGAGAGAAAGAAGGGGAGTATTATTTCACAAGGAGACTGCCCCCAAAAGTCTCCCTGTCCTTACAACAGCAACACACATCACAAAAATCATCACACACACACACACACGCGCGCGCACACACACGAGGGTCATATTTTCAGAGGCCTCAACTTTGGCAATTCATCTGAATGTCCACAGATGTATTTTACAAACATATAAACTGATTCTAAAAGCATAAACACAAAAACCTAAAAGAAAGAAACGCATATACACAAACAAATGGAGATGTTGTATATTTAACTTACACACATAAAATCGCTCCTGCACACACATTCTCTTCTTTCTCTGTGGAGACAGCAGTGTTTTCTGTGACACATCTTCGGAGAAACAAGGGTCTAATGCTCACTAATGACTCCTCAGTATGCAGCCTCTTCTCATATGTATTTCCATATCTCGCCTGTCAGCTATGCAATTACCACCACACAGCAGCTATTCAGCCTCATAAAACATAGGATGGAGGATGTTGACTCAGTTTTCAGCCCCAAATGGAGCTGTGTTTCCAGCACATGAACAAAAATAAACAAATGTGTGTGCACGCACACACACGCACACAAACACAAAATCATGTATACATATATACACACACACACACACAAATACCTAAACCAACACTGTGGTTGTGTTGTAAAAATCTTGGTCCAGAAAGCACTGCATTGAGAACATTATTTCCATGTGACTGCCTCTAACATGTTCTTCTTTTAACCCCACTATGACCTTGCTAAAAGGTTCTCCTGCTGGGAAGGACTGTTTTTGCCTGCAGTGAGATTACAGAGTATATATATATGTGTGTGTGTGTGTGTGTGTGTGTGTGTGTGTGTGTGTGTGTGTGTGTGTGTGTGTGTGTGTGAGAATTTGTACCCTTGAGACCGTCTTTTGATGGCTCAGTGGCTTATGACATCCTCAGCCCTTTCTCTCTCTTCCTTGACAGTTTCCTCTTGGTTTAATTCTGTCTTTCTCTCCCCTCTTTCTCAGTGTCCCCCCGCTGTATTTTTGCTCCTCAGTGGCGCCGCCCTGCTGTACATATTTGTGGCTGTGTGGAGGAAAATGACTTGCAGTGTGCCGAGTAATTCAGCTCTCACATAGTGGACCTTATTTTCAGATGTGTTTCACCAGAATAATAATTCAAGCCTCCTCTGTAAATGAATGCAATCACTCTTAAAGCAATTATGACGAATCCGTCTGCTGTGGATTTTTGTCTTGAAGCCCACGTTAGTCTCTGGTCTGTGAATCACATCATTTGACATGTGAAGCCGAAATGTAAACATCTCCACTTTGTTTTTACCATGAATGAATGGTGGACACGCATAATTCTAACTAATCTCTGGATAATGAACTGTGAAAATTTCACTCACTGCATCTCACTCCATCCTATGGTGATTGTTTTCGTCATAGGGTTCATTATAAAAAACACAGATTGATAAAAAGCCATTTTGAGTGACAGTGAAGTCTCTTGCATTCTCTCCCTCTCCTGTCTTTAAATCTCTCTTTCCTCACTGCTCTACAATCCTCTCTAATAAGCCATTTCCAGAGGATTAAGTGAGGAGGACAGATGAGTAAAAGAAGAAGAAAAATCACATTACAAACGCTGGGCCTGATAGAGCCCAATACATCTTCCAGTGCAGGTTATATCTCTTTTGCAGTCCCTCATTTCAGCACATCCTTTGGGTATTTCAGCACAGACTTTTGGCAGCAATACATGGGGTAAACTGGAGCAGGATTCTATTACATTCCCAGTGGAAATCTACATATGGTGGTGGCATTTTTCAAAGTAATGGCTCTGCTTGTGTATTTAGCAACAGGCTCTCAGAGTGTGGAGCCTCGCTGCAGAAAGCTATTATGGCTCAATCTTGTGATATGCAGTTGAAGTGTGGAGGTTTCAGTTGATGGTATCAGAAGTCTGGAATTAATTCATTTGAATGCTGGATGGCTTTGCATTCACCCTTGAATAGGTTACAGATACCATTACCTAAACCTCGACCCCTCAACATTTTCCTTTCAACTCTGCAGGCGTCAGATCACAAGAAATGCTAAATTTCAAGCTGTTTGAATATAATCACAGACTGCGACCTCTGAGAAGAACTTCACCCACTCCTCCTCCTCACCTCTCCTCTCAGCGATCTGCAGGTAGCCAGTAGATAGGTACTGCTCCATGTCTTGCTGGAAGGCCTCCTCAAAGAACTTTTGCCTGTCTTTCAGCTTGACCTGGGGGGGCGGGACCCCTCCCTGTTCCGCCCCCGGGACTCTCTGTGGGTGCTCTGCATCCAGCTCCACTATAAGACACAACAGAAGTAAGTTTTTAAAGCGTCACTATGTAACTTTTACTAAAGTGCTATTTATGAGATAAAGGTAAATACACAGTGCAAGAGTAGCACAAGTAGAAAACAATCAAGTCAATCAGGTCAGTGTACTGACACAGTTATGTCTATTTTACATTATTTATCTAAAGCTTGCTAAAATAGTTTGTGGTCATACCAGACCAAGTGGGACTGTAGCAGCAAAACCCAAGTGTACTGAATTGAGCAATGCGTTTTATGGCTAATGAATTCAACTTGTCATTTCTAAAAAGAACAATGTGTTATTTCTTCTTTCAAAAGTTACCTCACACACTCTTTACATTTGGAATCAAGTTTATTGCAATATCTGAACATCTAAAAAAGTTTAAAACCTGGACAAACCACCAAAGTCCAGTAAAATTTTCATTGGCTCGAGGTCTGGCTGCTGTCCACTAAATTTCATAGAAATCTGCTCAAAACACCGATAGCAAAACGTAAATAAGAAAAACAATGCACTTTAATTGAGATAATTTTTTGAATCAAGCCCAAGGCTTAATTTACCTAACTTACATTTATACAAATGATCCAAATGCTGGTTCAATTGCATTGTGAGCTGACATTAATGACTCTTTCAGATAGGAGGCGGCCAAACTCATCCTCCACAGGCCAGGCTCAACCTTTACTGAAACAGAGCGACGTGGAGCTGAATGCTCACATATTCTGCAATTCTCTTGGCATTCAATAAGTCAGTGCTGTCTCTCGTTGGTTGCACAGAAGGAACCACACTCAGTGAAGTCTCACTCATACAACCCCCTCTGCTGCTAGCACTTAAGTAGACCATGCTTCATCTCCTGCTGTCTGAATCCTCAAGTTGTGCTGTGGCATTAAAGTGGCTGCGATGATGTCAAGAAAAACTCTTGACTGCTATGTTTTTGAATTTCAGGATTATAAGGTCATTCAGTGATTAGTTTGGCCTATAAATTGGGTCTGTTAGATACTGAATGTTTGGCTTTGCACTGTTAAATGGCCTTGTATTTTATTTGGAACATGCAATTATTTTGAAAAACTTCTGCAAAACATCCATTGGTAGCATAAAAACAAGGGGATGATTTAATATGCTGCACAGCAATTCTTAGATGTCACTGGCCTTGACAGGGAAGTTCCTGGATTCTAATTGGTTGAGGCAGGACTCTGGGACTGTGATTGGTCTCATCACTGCACTTACCCCTGTCCTGGTGGTTTAAGATGTCTGGGCAGTCTGTATGGACAGGTCAGGAGAGGGAGGAGCATATTCAAAAGACGGGGTGATAGATAACATGACCCTGTGGTGTGTGTGTGTGTGTGTGTGTGTGTGTGTGTGTGTGTGTGTGTGTGTGTGTGTGTGTGTGTGTGTCTGAGCACGGCTGCAGCCTGGAGTCTTGGACGGGCTGTCTCTTCACTTCTCTCATCTCCCTCTGATAGACGACAGCATTATATAAAACCCCTCGCTGACACTAACTACTGTGGCAAGAGCCAGGCCGCTACAAATAAAATGTCTGATGTGACCTGTATCTTTGATCCTGGTTTAATATGGACGAAAAAAAAAAAAAACATCCAATTTAGGGAATGATGGTTTAAAAAGATGTCCTGTCAATGTGAATTTACTTCTGTTTGTTTTCTCTCAACAAAATAAGTCACGAATGTCATATCCTCTCTTCCACTGTTCAAAGCTTATTGAAAGTCTGTTAAAATTGCTCAGCACTGCTGGTTTTGCAACACTGACGTCAATTTGCAGCATTTCATGTAACTGAGGAATTCCTTGAGAGCTGCTCACTTTTCAGGTTTGACATATTTACTACTGCTAAGGCAGAAGTAAAAAAAAACAAAAAACATTGCATTTTCTGTCTTGATAATAAAAACAATGGTTAAAGTATGTCAGCATATACACAGCATCCTACAGTACAAAAAAAACATTCAGATGTTTGACTGATTGGCGACAGAGCCACACACCTACATACGTCAGTGGTTGGTGCAATTTGAACATTAGCTCCTTGTGACCTTTTGCATTTACATCCTAGGATATATTGTGCTTGCTTGTCTTACACAGCTCTGCACCATTGTCTGCTTCTCCTCTATGTTCACCAGCCCCCCAAAATCAATACACTGCTTGAGGAGTGTTAACTCCAATGCAGGATCAGAGGGTGGGCACTCTCACACAGACCAGAGTCCAGATAAAACAGACTGGGTCCTAAAGGGGCTTGCAGCAGATGGGCGCGCACGCACGCGCACACGCGCACACGCGCACACGCACACACGCACACACACACACACACACACACACACACACACACACACACACACACACACAGAACAGAACAATGAGGTCCCAGCAGTGCTCATTCATGACAAACATCACACCACCAGCCCTTGGTGACATTGAAAAGAAAAGCTCTCTCTCTCTCTCTGTCATTCTTCACTCAGTGTCCAATTTATCGCCTTAATCTGACCTGCCATCTTTTTCTCTATCCCCCCCCCCCCCGAATCAGCCCCTCCCTCGCTGTTGGCTGGTGGGTGTGTGTTTATGTGGATGTCTTGTTGAGACTACTCTATTAGATTAGGGGCCTCAGGGAAGCTTTGTTCAGATTGTGAAGCATTGTGTGGGGTCAGTATCAGGGGATGGAGAGGGAGTAAGGGACAAACAGAGCAGTGAGTTTAGTTATAATTAGAGCTTGTGGACAGACAGCATTAACGACAGAGTTAGATGCTCTCTTTGTCTCTAATCTAATTCTAAATCCTATATTAGCCTTCACTGTCTTTTTATTTAGACTATGAACCCATGCATGTATGTCCATTCGTCTGTCTGCCTGTCTCAATGCGCAAACCTGCCCTTCCTTTTTCCATCAAATCTACATACAAACAGATGTGAGAGTTTCCAAGGAAGCCACCTGCTTCCCAGACATGAAAACAATTGAACAAAAGTTCAGTGTTTTCAAATACATCCCCAAAACACAATGCTTGTTAACCTAAGCAAGACATTAAGCATTGGCAAGAACGGTTTACAGTATGTCAGTATTCCCATCAAACACTTTACCTTTAATGTTAAAGAGTAGTTTTTATCATTCTCGGCTTCGTTAAAATATAAAAACTGTCGTATAAATGTCTCATTTTATGGCACCTCTTTTCTCACTAATCTCTCCTCCCTCCCCCTTCCTTCTCTTGGTCTTTTCTTTATCATCATCTACCAGATAACCATATCCTACCACGCACGTTACTGTAGGGGGTATTTTTAGCTCTGGCTCATATTTAGCCTGCAGGATTAAGTTTGTGCTGATGACTTAAGTGTAAGAGCAAAAGTCGTTAAGTCTAAGAATTTCTACCGTTACAGGCCTCGCTGCAAGCACTGCTTCGTACAGCTTCATACAGCTTCACAGACATACCTTCAGATTCACTTGAGTGCACACGTAGAGTTGTAAACACACTACACCAACCCACAAACGCTCACACAGCCTCACAAAACAGTCTATTACACACTTGTATGGCATGATTCATTCTGTACAATTGTGAATACACGCTGACACACACACACACACTCACACACACACACACATCTGGTGATGTTTCATAGGCGCAAAGGCAATTGTATCATTAGTCATGAAGATGACGTCAAATTAATTAATTTTTTTCAATTACAAAGGGTTTTTAATGGCCAAACTTGACTAGAAAAGCTGCCACAATCTAAAAGTGAAGCGCCTCTGCTAAAATGAACACAGAGAGGAATTTCGTTTCATGAGGAAAAAGACGTTTGAATGATCACAGAGTCTCTGGCTGTGAACTTCCAGTCACAGTTGTGCTTTTAAAATGAAGACGAAATATTTTCAACTGAACACATTTTACAGTTAAAACATGAATTGAAAATTCTCGTGTACTACCTGAGTTTGTATTTCCTTCAATCATCATGTAGTCCAAAAAAAAGTGTTATTGTCCCCTCACAACTGTTTTTTAAATCTTTTTTTGTTTTTTTTGTTTCAGATGCTCAGCAGATGACAGTGTTGTGTTGTCTGCGCTCCTCCTCACCTCTCTGCTGTGTGACCCTGAACCCCAGGGGAAATAAAAAGAACATAAATAACATTAAATAATCTTGTTCGGCTTGTTCAGACGGCTATTTGTGCAGACGGATCAATATGAAATGAGACTCTTAATGTAATTACACTCATATCTGTTTTCAGCGGCAGAGACTCGACTGATGTGTGCTCTACAAATGCAGGAAGCAGAACCCACAGGAAAAGGGCTGGTGTGTGTGTGTGTGTGTGTGTGTGTGTGTGTGTGTGTCCACATGCACGTGCGTTTGCCTGATGTGTGGTTGATCATACATCTGTTTTTTTTGTGTGTTTTTTTTTTTAAATAATTTCATATACAAACATAATAAATAAGCAGAGAACCATTTACCTGCTTATGAACTTTGCTTTTAACTGTCATTAAATTGTAGTATACATTTTATTTGCTTTGTGTTTACAAGTGTGTGTAAAGCAGAACTGTGAATGTTCTTTTATATGGCATGTAAATGTTTGTCTATATATAGAAGCGCGGAGACCAAACCTGAAAGAAACTGTCTGCAGCTGAAAAGTAAGAGAGGAAACTAAGGGCAATTCAAAAGCTCGAGTTGAATCGAGCTTTTGAATCAAGATTCGAGATTAGATTCTTTAGGTATAGAGAATACTGCATTTAGAGCATTGACAGATTCCATTTAAGTGACAGTAAATAACAAGTCGCACTAAAAGCCTCCTTTTCAAATGGAAATATGTCTGTTTAGAAGTCGTTAACAGCCATTCAAGTCACTGCAGGTTCACAGTCATTTACACATAGTGTACTTCACATATCAGGTGCTGTGCCAATGGAGAGAAAGATGGATGGATGGATGGATGGATGGATGGATGGATGGATGTACCAGTGGACTAGTTTGCCTTTAATGCCCACCAAAGGCCTGGGACTAGAGCCAGCGCTTGTGTGCGTGCAGACAGTATTAGACATGTAACGGTCCTCTGATACTATGTGTGCATGTGAGAGAGAAAGACAGAGCAGTACACAGAAAGACAGAGAGAGAGAGAGGGGGATTCCCAGTGATATGCAGTAAATGTTTCCATCTGTGTGTCATTCCTGGAGAAATAGATGACAAGAAGACAGGGACATGGTCAGAGGGTGTGACCTTCAAGTCAAAGCTGAAGATGTCACAAAATCTCAAACACTCTGAAATGCAGTGTGTTTAAGTCAAGGTCTGAAAACATCCCAGCATTTTACTTATTTAGAATTTGTCAACAAAATCTGTCTGTGGCATTTTTCCAGTATGGATGAAACACTAATACTCATTCCTCATGAGTCCAAATGATCTTCTTTTCCCTACTTTGATTAAGGCTCAAACAATCCATCCACGATCTTGTTATAGCTGTTTCATACACTTTACATCACACTGACTCACCAAACAGATCAAACATTCAATATCTGATATAAAATGCCCCCCTTGTTCAGGCCGTCACTTTAAATTAGCTGCCTGGTCTCAGATGGATTTGTTTCTGTTTGCTTATAAAGGCCTAATATTTCATTCTGAGACAGCAGCGCGCAGCCTGAAGACCAAGAGGCAGGTTTGACAGTGGAGACAGCCACTGCTTCTTCTTCTTAAGCCCTGCTCACTCAGTCGTGGTATTTTTAGATTCTGTCCGCCTCGCTGTATATCTCTCAAGTGCTCAGGTTTCCTCCATAGGCAGCCCCCGTGCTGTAAATAACACACACACACACACACGCACACACACGCACACACACACACACACACTTCTTCCTCTCTGTCACATGCACAGCCCCGTCACAGTTAGTGTCATGTTAAGTGACAAATATGCATAATACAGAAACTGTGTATCCCAGGGGGACTGAATGATCTCCTTTGTGATATGCATATATATGAAACATACTCAAGCATGCACCGGGGACCAGGCACATTACACATAAAAACAAAGCAGGAGTGAGTCATTATTTTGGCTGAAGTGTGACTTAGCAGTGTATTCTCGAGAATGAACCATCCAGTCATTTATCTGTGTTCCTGAGTGTTATCTTCTAATGACTTTTAGTGGCTGCTGAGAGGCACAAGAGTCACTTTACTGGATAAACTAAATGTGCGTATAGCTATGGGTACACACATGCACACACACTGTTGGCCTTACAGCGACTTCACACTCATCGTCAAACCGATCATCCTCACGCTCTGTGGCTCACTGACACACACACACACACACACACACGCACCCACGCACGCACGCACGCACGCACGCACGCACGCACACACGCACACACGCACACACACAGAAGTGGCACTTTCTGTTCTTACTTCATGGTCTCTAACACCCGTCTGTCATCACTGTTTGTTGAACTGCAGCGGCGGCAGCTTCCTGAGGTTTCTGTCTTTTCAGGCTGCAATGCATCAGCTTTCAAGAGTTCAAGCATTCACACAATCACTCACTAACGCCTGCAAAGCTGGAAGACAGCTGGTACAACATCTGAATTAGTATTCAGCTCAAGAAAACAAAATCATTCTGTTACCGTATTACTCCACGTCACTGGCGCATTTTAAATCTAATCTTAAGCCTCCCACTGCCTTCTAGCATTTCAGTGTTATTGCTCTACTTTGTAGTATGAGTTTGTTTTCTTAAGAACTCTTGCCCTGGGGATCCGAGATTTAAACTGCAACTACAGTTATTTGTGTCTTTGTTGAATAAAGTGACATTTTCAAGAGTAAAACTAATACAGTAGCTTTCTGGAAAATTGAGTAAAAAATGTTCCACACTTCTAGGTTTACTTTGTTCTAATTTGCATTGAAACAATAAACCTATTTGAACTTAATTGCAAAATTCAGATTCAGACAGAAACCCTGTGTAAATGTAATGAGCCATTTGTGGAGATGCTCTTGAGACTAAAAGAAGACAGAGGAAAATGGCTGTGAGGTTTGTGGCCTGCACTCTTAACTGAATGTCCTTTTGATTTAGTATAGAATATGATTATGAATATGTCAGCTTTATTTTTCCTACTTTTTCTTTATCAGAGAAACATTTTACCTTCAGACTGAGCATTTTGGCCATCTTGATTGAATGAACTAAGCTGTGGGTGTTATGACAAATACAATCACAAAACAGAAACTAGAATCCCTTTAACAGTTCACATCTACAGATTAACAACTGATTAACTAATCTGTTTTATTCTCTTATTGTGTAAATATTCATGCTAAGTCTTATTTCCAGTTTTCCCCTTCCACAAGCTAAAACACAGTTGTCCAGCGGAGGTATTTAAAACATTTACAGTGAATGTGTCTCCGCTGAATGTGGCAGTGTAGTGGTGTACAAATCACAATTGTCACTTTATGTGCCAAGCATTCACGGCTGGCAAGCAGGCAGAAACTAGTTTTCAATGGTCAGTAATATAATGTGTTTGCTGTGATGTGGCAGTAATTGATGGGCATCTAATGAGGGGCCTCACTGAGAGGAAATGAATACGATAAAATACTGAGAACACTAAAATAACACAGAGAGTTTTACATTTACTACTGATCTATGTGACTGACTACAAGATATTATTGAGTCAGATATCCGTCTGTAATGGAGATATGGTGAGTGGTGATTTTTAGTTAGACTTCAAACACCAAGACTGTCAGTAACCATCATCCAATTTGAGTAGGAGTCACGCATTACACTACACGTGTAACCAGGCAACTGCGCACCAACATGTAAGGCAAAGCTCAGTAGGAGGGCCCCTCACTCCCTGCTAAGTCATGCACAGTGTGAACACCACCAGAGGATAGAACATTTTTCATCTCAAATTACGACTTATTACATGTTAAAAGATACCATACAGCTTCAGAGACTCCATACAAGACGAAGTAGCCCATTAGACAACATTTCCAGATATGAAGGCATTTAGCTAAAGCATCAAAACAACAAGCTGCCAGTGTTATTCACCTGGTTTACCCTCTGTCAATTAGTCACACGAAAAGAACACATGGATAGATGGACATAAATTGCTTAGACAGGCTGGAACACACACACACACGTTAATTGATAGAGCGGATGGGTCACGGCCAGGCCTTGAAGCAAATCAGAGGTGTCAGCTCACTGTCTGACCATTCGCAGCAGACGACTGTACAGTGGGATTAGGAATGTACCAATAAGATGTGAGAGGGGTGAAGGTCATAACTATGTGACCAATGTGAGGTTTGAAACCTCAGAGTGTGTTTAGATGAGGCTGAACATGTGCTGATTTCTTCTAAAAATGTGACAACTCTGTGTGATTATATTATGCTCTCTAATATTTGCTATCATCATTATTGTCAACTATTCTATTAAAATTCATGATAGTGAAAAATGTAACCCTACAAAATCACTGACATTTGTGCTACTAATAAATAATTCTAGTAATTCCGAGAGATACAAATTCAAACAAGTTCTCATACTTGCCATTAAAGACCCTTATCTATTATCCCACTGATAAAACACTTGTGGTTAAAACATTTGCCCTGGCCTCATCCCAGCTAATGTTGCTGATGCTTGAATCCTGGGGAGATTCTGGCAATTTTACAGTGAATGCACTGCAGGGGGATTTGAATGCAGCCTCAGTCTGTATCATCTCAAGAGCTTAAAGCTAGATTTGATAAACAGGCTAGCAGATCGTTTGCTTTAAAGTAATCAAAGCACCAGCAGTATCGAGTGTTTGGGTCTTATGAGGTAGGAGATAAATAGAGCATAGGTGAGGGGAAAGAGACAGTCATGACCAGAGTCCTAAATGACCACAAGCAACTTCAAAAGATATGTGTGACATATGAGAGGTTATTATAATGGTTTTGTTATAAAGGGGAAAAACCAGACTGACTGATGTAAATAGCGAAAACACAATATGTCTATAACAAAACATGTTTAACTCAGTCAGTTGGATACAAACACAGAAATACACACACATTATCTCACACAGCCACAGTTACATAATATGACATAATATGATGGCAATAGCTGCATCCTGGATCTCAAGGTGCATTTATTACTGTGCTGTTTTTGAATCTGATTTGACACCACAGCGAAGCAATGCAGCAAAGCACTTATACTTCTTATACTTTCAAATGTGTGTGATATATTTATCCTTGTTTAACCAAAACTCTACCAACCAAAACACAGTGAGCAGCTGCACTCCTCCTCAGCTCTGGGATGTGTAGCCATGTCTGCCTGTTTGTTTTGTTCTGAAGTGAATGAGTTCAAAATCTAAATATTGTGGGTAGGAGAGCCTGCAGCAGAGGCGATGCAGGGGAATGTGAGCAAATGTACTCTGTGGAGGTAATGTGAAAATATATCTAGATTTTTATTTTTTGCTTTTTTTTTTCCCATTGCCAGCTGACATTTACCTCAAAACATTTCCACTGCTGCAAGACATCTGGCCTTTTTAAATGTGTACATTCAAGCATATACAGTACATGTATATGTAAGCATGCAGTCACACAACAGGCAGGCAGGGAGAAACAGCAGGGCCCAGATGGTTATAAAGGTCAGCAGCAGAGGAAATAAAAGGGTATGTAACATATCCAGTTTATGTATTTTCAGACTTTATAAACGCACATTAACACCAAGCATTAAATTCAGGTTAGGAAAGTTTGAATAGATAATGTTTGGCAGAAGAATTTGATTTGGACTTTGCATCAGAGACTGGAGGAGAAGTGGATATAAACATTTCAGTGTTAAGAAACTCCAGGCCAAAGTCTTTCTGAAAGGTGAAATATCAATGCATACGCACACCAAAACTCTCATGGTCAACAAATACATTTCAGCAACAAATATTATTAGACTGTATATTACATCTACATGAAAATAAACACAGGGTGACTATTTAAGATGTGTGTGCACATTTAATTTTTGATGGAATGGTTTTGTTCTTGTGGTCGAATTTGAGTAAACAGCAATGACCTCATGACCTTCAGTTAAAAGCAAACCATTCAACGTAATGCCTGGTGTAGTGTGGTTCTTTGGCCTTGAACCAGTATCTCGATAATTGGTGACAGAGGAAGACAGGGATAGAGAGTATATTGTCAAATAGAGGCTCCATCCATCAAGGAGGGAGAGGAGGAAAGGGGAGGTCTTCATGTTCTCAGGTCTCCCCAGCTCTTCACAAGCCTGTCAAGCTGCCCACCTTACACAGTCTGCTCAAAAACAGCTTCCTCACTTGCCAACAAAATGTACTCCCCATGTGAACCTTCTTCATGTTCCTTGATGCCATTTTAGCTGACTGCATCTGACTACACTTGGTTACTGAATATACCATGCACTTTTATGTTGAGAATCCAGTGTAACTAATGTTTGAGGCATGGATGATAAATGATGTTACCTAATGTGTGGAAATTGAATTCTCGGGCGAAATTAAAATTTTGCAGTTCCAGTCCTGCTTCATTTGCCATTCAAATGCAGCTAAGCCCATCCTTTCAAACAGGGATTAAATATGTCTTAATGAATAATGAAAAATTAAATTTCCCATACTCTTCCCTGTGCTCAGAGATAAATATGAGAGAAGAAGAATCCCTGGGCTGCCAAGTAAATCAGAGTTCAACCAATGGGCTCTAAGCACCTGACAACGAGGAATCGAACTAAAGCGGAGCTAGAAACAATTTATTACCTCCACAAAGCCCTTCACCATATGCACACATAGTACAGCAATGTCAAGCCGCACTACTGGAAACAGATAAAAAAAACAAAACAAAATCCTGCTCCCCAAGAGACAATTAAAAATGCTTACATCACCAAAACCTCTGTGAACTGTTAATTGAGGCTAAATAAGGAGGTAAAAGGTGCAGGAGTGGGAGAAAAAGTGAGGATAAGAGGCATTTTCTAACAGGTTAATTGCATGCCTTGAAGGGAGCCTTACTCACACCGATAAGGGTGATGTCTTGTTTAACGATGGGTAGCATGGTAATGACTGTGCGTTAGCCTCTAAATTAGGAAACCTGGCCAATCTGATCCTCACAACGCAGAAGGCAGTTAAATTTAAAAAGGCCCCAGTGACTGAAATACACAACAAAAGCAGTCAGAACAAGGAAACTAGAGTGCACACATGCCCTCCGGCGTATGGTACAATCTAAACCAAGCAGCTGGGATACTCTGGACCGGCAAAAGCTCTTCACAATAGATGTCACTGTGGCACTGCAGCTGGGTTAAAATGGTCAGCTTCAAGTGTTTAACATGTAGGTTATATATGAGTGCACATGATGTACGCAAATGAGGAGTTGCACGCATATACATATTCACACCCAATATGTATTTTAGACACGCACACACTATGCTTGTTTTCGAGGATAAAAATGTGTGAATATTTTAGATTTCTAGAACATTTCACACAGGCTTTGATGCATTATGCAGGAATCACTTGTTTCTTTCTCCCTATACCGCAACAAATCCAGCAGACATCAGCAAAATTCACTGCAAGTCCTCTGTGACGTCATCTCTCAAGAATGACCTGTTCACTCTTTCCTTTATTATTTTCTTTAACTTTAGAGAGCAGAGGAGACTGAAGAGAGAGATACAGGAAACAGACATGCACCTGAGGCTGTGAGCCGAACTTGAACTTCTAGCACCGTCAGAAAACTCAACTCCCTCACTCCTACATTGACATGAGTAGACCAGAAAGGTACACGGTATAGCCTACAGTGGTAAATAATACTATATAACACATCACCTTGTTAGCATCATCTATAAAGATAAAAACACAATTCAATGTGAATAGTCGCTTGTACTGCAACACAAGTTTTATAGCAATCAGGCAAGAGACAGTGGAGCACTGTGGCGTTACACAGTCTTAGTAAATATAACACAAAGCAGAGCATGAGTATAGTAAAGCATATCAATTGTGGAATGACAAAAGCATAAAAATTTAATAATCTCTCTCCTTGGAAAAAGCTCTGAAAAGTCTCAAGTAGAGCCAGTTCATATTTTAATAACCTTCACAAAGTTAAATGTTTCCAGGCTACAGCTAATATAAACTGAAAGGACAGCTTTCATTTAACAATCTGTGTTCATCTATGAAATATTACTTAAGGAGGATCTGCATTGCACTGTAGTTTTGAGTCTCCTTGTGCATGAATATCTCATCACCTCAGCTAAGAACATGTGTTTATACATAACAGGCCCACACACGATACCTTTGATGAATCTTTCATCAGTACTCATGTTGGAGCGAGAGCCGCAGGACGGGTGTAGAGTACTGTATCCAGGTCTCTTCATTTAGGGAAGATGATAAATGATAGAGTGGTTTGCATGCGAAGTGTCACAGTGTCTCCGAACCAGAGTAAAAATCTCAAGCAGGTGTTCTGACATATGTGCAACATGGTTGTTTTATTATTTAAAAGTTCATTTAATCAGATGGGTTGGTTGGCAGCAAATGTATTTTTCAGGGATCACCTGGAATGAGTCAGAAGAGCTTTTGAGGAGGGGTGGGAATTAACGCTGCAATCTGTAGTTTCAGTACGGTGCGTTCTGTTGTTTGTTTATGGTTTGAGCGACAGTACGTGAGATTTCTTCAGCTGCATTCTAAAGCTTTTACAGGTTGACAGAGAATACAACAAACAACATGTCAACAAAGCATAGATGGATCCAACATTCAACTGAGGTTAACTCTGTGGTTACCGCTATTACTGCTGATACCGTTTAGTCATTTATCATTTTGACCCACCACCCAAAAAGAATTTCTCTGAACTGTTATCATCTAAGATATTTACTCATGAGCTTGGTTTTAAACGACTGTTTTGGTTTGACATTTTTGAATTTCATTACAATGTCAAAAGAATGGAGGGAGTAAAGAAAAAGTGATGGTGTTTGTGATATGAATTTCTGAATATATTCTAACAATTTTATAATTTTAATTAAAATCATGATCAATTTGTCCATTAGCTATACCATTTATCCTTATGGGTCGTGAGCCAATCACATCAGACACTGACTGAGAGGATGGGTACACTGTGGACATTTCACAGGTCTATCACAGGGCTGACATATAGAGACAAACAACCATTCACGCTCACATTCACCTAGACTCGCCTATTAACCTAACATGCATGCTTTTGCACTGTGGGAGGAAGATGGAGCACAAGGAGGAAACCCACACAGGCAAAGACAACATGCAACATACATAGAAAGCCTCAGCCGGCTGGCAGGTTCAAAACCTAAATCTTGTCGCGAGGCGACGATGCTAACCACTGCACCGCCGTGCTATCTCATTGTAGAACGCTACTCTGCTCTCACAGCAGAAACGTCTGATTTCATCTCTCTCTTGGACCCATGCCATCCCCAACTTTAGCCTTTATTTAGCAGCCTCATTTCCTACTTGCACAGCTCAACGACAATGGGGACGCTTCCAGCCACAGGGGCTGGTGGGAATGTGTGTGTATAGATTTAGGTTAAGAGGCAGCCAAGTGAGATAATGGAACTATTGTATGAATCTTCGAATATGATTCCTTCACATCCCCAAGAGCTGGCCTACTGTCAGCCAGTGACTGAGTAAACGGGAGGGAGAGAGTGAGATAAACTGTGAGTGTGTGTCTGTGTGAGGGGGGCAGCAGCATGACACTGGTTACAACTCTTATTCTTCCAACTTGTAGTCCATGATGTTGATAAATCTACTTTTTTTTATGGAGTTTACAAGGCAGAGTTTATGCTTTAAGTTTATGTTACTATTCCTCTGTTACTGTCCAAATAAACATCACCGTGGTCATGCTGAATAAATCACTGAAATACTCAGTCATTCAATTTTAGTTTTAAAATTATACAGCTTATCAAAAATAAACCTAGAAAAACAGATGAACACATCCACTCCGTTCCAGTCTTGTGCTAAAATGTCTCATTCATGAGGCATGGCATAGAATACTAAATCGAGCTTTTGAAGATAAGTTAAATGAAGGCTGCCAGACAGTGAATAACACTAAGCAAAACAGTTGACAAACAAAAAGATGAGGCAACAGCAGGAACATAATTATCAAAATTGAATGCCCAACGTCTGGACAAAAATGTTTACCTTAAACACATCCTAGATGGGTTTTGAAACATGTCAGGGGAAGGCCAATAGTTGGTGTAAATGCACAGGATGTTGTCGATGCTTCGGTAAAACTAAATATTGTTTCTGACCAGGTGCATCATTTACTGATACTCTTTCAAATAGCTACTTCCAGCAGGACAATGGCACATCTTTCCCACATCTTTTCCAGGTGGTTTTTGGAACATGAGAATGACTTTATGTTAAACCCCAATGCCTGGCACATTCACAATACCTCGATACAAACGAGCGCCCCAAGGTGAGGTTGACACAACTTTATCGATACGGCTGAAATATTCACAGAACCTCCACTACACCATCAAGTCAAGATTGAGTAAACTCAGTCTTGATTCATTCCTTGTTCAGCTTGGTGATCTGTTAAAAGTTACACTGTAGTTTTATAGTTATAGACAGTGAGGTGTCACTGTAATGATGTAAACATATAAACCTGTGGTACCAACTCTGTCAAGCCGATTGTGTTTCCGAAGACTTTCACCTCTCTGGATGAACTATCTGGCAGAGAGCTTGTTCTTCTTATCTGCACTGAAGTCTTACACTAAATATTTCATGGGAGTTTTTGTTAGACCCTGACAGAGATATCAAAAGCTATCAGCAACATCTCTTTGTTTTGCCTAGCTCCACTTCTCTGTCACTGCGCATTTCTCACATATGCTCTTCATCCCCTTTTGTTGCTCCTCTCCCTCCTTCACTCCCTCACCTATCTGCAGTCACAGTGCGCCCTTGTGTTAGCCCCAGCATGAATTGTTAAAAAGCTTAATCTTGGCCGGGGGAGACGGAATCTTACAAAGAGCATTCACACAGAGATGAGGCAACATCACACACAAGTGCACACACATGCACACACAAGCTCGCTCACACACAGAATACCCCCCACCACCACCCCGGGACTCTCTTCTTTGATATTATATCATCTCCCCCTATATTATTTCAGTTTTTCTGCATCATGATCATGTGGTTCAATACTGTGCTGTAATTGATCCTCTTGTACAGTTAGGCTACAGATTCTCTCTCCACCTCCCTACACTCATATTTGAGTCTGATTCATTTGCCAAAAAGAGAAAGTCAAGTGAAAATCTGATATCATGACAGCCCTGTATTTACATTCTTGCCTCTAAATTAGAACATTTTTCACAGGTTTTCACCACAGAACAGTTTGCACAGTTAAAACCATGAAGCCACAATTCAATATATATATATATATATATATATATTGGTATTATTGCCTATATATATATATATATATATATATATATATATATATAGGCAATAATACCAATTTATTTTGAATAAATTACATATTAGAGAATTAGTTAGATTGTGTTTTTTAATATTTAACCCAGGATCCCTCACATATTACAGAGGCATTGCAAACTTTTATAGAATATTTGAAATATTTATAACAGTCAATGTGAGGTAGTGTGTGTGTCTTTTCTTTCCTCAAGGCAGGTAGGTTTTACCGTTAGTATCACATATTGGAGGGGTGGGGGGGCACTTCAGCAGTGGCCCAGTGATGATGGGGGTATTGTCGGTCCATCTGTTGTTTTGTTGTATCTGACTTCTAGTTGGACCACACACAGTCACCGGGCGCACAGCGGGAAAGCCTTCCCTCCCCCACAGCAACCTGTCTTGCCGTCTCCTTTTGTTTTGTGTGATGCACTGACACAAACGCGCATATACACACACACCAGCACATGCCACCTACAAATCTGTGAAGACACAATACCTGGCAAAAGAACAATACATGGACACTTTCACTGAGATCCTCATGTACACACACAACAGACACACATTCAGTCCCTGGTCAAACACTTCTTTCTGCTGAGTAAGGTACATGGAGTCACAGAGCGGAAAAAAACGTGGCACGAGGGAGAGAGAGGAAGGAAAAGATGTGCTCTGTGACCTCAGTCCAAATGAAAGGTCCTTGAGGGGTTTATCTATCTTTGCCTGACCTGAGTAATATATCCTTACATAAGGCAGCAGGCAGGAGGTTGAAGGACAGAAAAAGAGAGAGAGTGCAGACAGAGGAAAGCTACAGGAACAGAAGCACTGATGTAGACGAGCACAGAAAAACTCACTCTACAGTATATGCAGCAGAAATACAGACACACCTAAGCATGATGCTGACGGACATACAAATGCAAAAAAGTGAGTATGTGCATTAAACTCACAGGAACTGGCAGTATTACCTCTGTAACAGCCTCTCCCCATCTGAGTCTGTAAATACTGTCTGTTCAACCATGGACCTAATTAGAGCAAATCTCTGGCTGTCTGACCACACTATTACTTTTCTCTCGATCCTCTCTTTCTCCATTTCCCAGAGGAGTGAGAGGAAAGGAGGGAGAGGGAAAAAAGGCGATAACCTGCTGAGACACATCACACATGCATGGAAAATGCAGTTTCCAAACCATCTGTGACCACAAAAACACTGATTACGTCTGATTCCTTTTGGACTAGAAAACAGATTTTGCATTTCGATAGATAGATGCATGCACAAAAATACACTGTGGTCTTTGTTCATCCATGGGTGTGTGCATGTGTATTTGAATTTGCGAGTGTCTTTTTGCATGTCTTGTGTATGATATCATTTAAGACAGTCTGTCATCTCGGCCCTCCAGTTTTACATCGTCACTAGGCACATTTGAGGGGGCGTTTGAAATCATCTGAAATCTTAACTTCAGATTCATTCCTCTCATTCCTACTTTGCAACGGAAGTGACTGGGAAACACTGCTAAAACAAAACGACCAACCTGCCATTACTCTGTGTGAGAAATTACATACCAGTCTCTATTGTCCCTTTAATTACTATCATTATGCTTCTTGTTGATCTGTCCCAGTGTTTATTCTTGTGTCATGCCACACAGCTTTGAGTGTAATTTCTCACCATGATTAGCAGTGGGAGCTTATTTGTAGCTGTGATACTAAAAAAAAAAAAAAAAAAAAGGCAACGTGCAGATTGTATTGGATGAAAGTATATCTGGTGATATTTGACGTGTGTCGTTTCGACAAAATCAACAGAAATCTTGCTAAAGTGTTTAAATTCATCAATATTTTTAATGACTGAGCCTGGTGTGGCAAGTTAAATTAACCCTGACTATGACCTTTTCCTGATTATGATAATCAGGAGAAAGACAGTTCACTCAGTCTCACCCTCCTTAGTTACTGTTTCTATGCTTGTCAAGCTTTCCATTCTCCCACAGCACATATGCAGTTTACAATGAAAGCAGGAGGCAGATTTACCACTGAAAATTTTAAATAATTTTTCAACCAGCGGATCCTTGATTTCCGACTGTGGTAGCAAAAAGCAGCTTTCTCATTACGAGCCAGTGACCACCAGCTTTATGGGCTGAAATGAACAACTGTTGCAACTAGATTGTTTTAGCTATAGCTAGCAAGCTAATTAAGCTAATGTTAGTTCCACGAGTTGGAAATGCGATCTCTGAATGACTCTTCAGTGCTTCCTGCCGACTTATATTAAATGGAAACCCTATGGAAAGGATCTTCGATATGGACATGATAGCTCAAATGACACGGAATGAAAAGACTGAGGCTAAAGCTAACAGATCTCTGGTATAAAAAAAATAGCATCCTCTCCAGTGTTGTTTAAAATTTTGTATGCAAGTAGGTAATTGTTGTCTGTAATTGTTATCACTGTCTAAATGTTCGCTATACATTAAAACTGTGGCAACATTATTATTAAAACAATTATTTAAGAATAACTTTTATGTAGTGAATTTTCAAACAAACACATTGCCCATGAAAAAGGATTATGGTACTAAAAATCCTGTCATATTAAATGTGATAATCTGCACTTAAACCTCACTGAGCACATGGAGCCAAAACCTCAAACAATACACTCACTGAGCCTCCTTTAGCTCTCAAAGCAGCCTCAGTTCTTCGTGGCATGGATTCCACAGGATGCTGGAAACATTCCTCTGAGATTCTGGTACATGTTGACGTGATTGCATCACATCATTTCTGCAGATTTGTCAGCTTCACATTCATGTGGCTGATCTCCTGCTCTACCACATCCCACAGGTGTTCCTCTTGGATTCAGAGCTGTGACTGGGGAGGCCACTGAAGTACACTGAATCTCTTTTGCTTCGTGACATGCTGCATTATCATATTAAAGCGCACAAACTGTGGCAAGAAAACATTCCCCACACTATTACAACACCACCACTACGCCTGGAGTGTTCACACAAGGCAGGTTTATTCCATGGATTCTGACTCTACCATCTTACTATATGTGACAAGGTCCTAGCTTTTTCAGTTTCCGCTGTCCACTGTTTTTAAGAAGAATGAAGCATCCTGTCCTCCAGGTAGAGGCTAGAGATTCTCCATTCCTGCAGCCAGTGATCTCTGCGCAACCTTTGTACCACCACCAACATAATCAGCACCAATTAGCAGACTCCCAGATAGTGTGGAGGCCTGTCTAACTCTCCTACGTCCTTTTATTATTCTCTTTCATTATCTGTAATGTGTTTTTTGGTTTGGCTCTGTATTTAATATTCTTCCTCTTTACCAATATTCTCTCTCTATTATTCTCGAGTCATTCTCATTCTCTGTCTTTTCACCCACTCTCCTTCATCCTCCACCTGTTATCTTTGCCTTCTGTATTTTACCCCTCCTCTGCTGCACTGCTCTCCTCTTCATCTGCTGTCGTTTCTTCACTGTCATCCTCTTCACCTGTTCATTGTTCATCTCATCACTTTTTTGTGCCTTCTTTTACCTCCCTCTCTTCCAGCCCTTTAATTGCTCTTCTTCCTCCCTTTGTCTCCTCTCCGCCTTTTCTCTTTCTGTGGCACTCTATGTAACAATGCTGAATCTGACAAGCATCTTTCCTGTGAGACTGTTCCTCCTAATCTAATTGAAGACGATCTTGGTGTAAAGACTGCTGGGAAACCCAGACAGTAGTACAGTTGAGTAAACAATATGAGTGTTTAGAGGGGTGACAACATGCTCAGGGCTTGCCAACAACACCTGTTAAGCCAGGTGCACACCGCTTGCAAAACAGAATGAAAGGAAAGGACGAGGGAACAGGTAAAAGAGAGCGAGAGAGGAAGAGAGGAGAGGAAGGAGGATAGGAAAATAAACATGGGTAGAGAAGTAGAGTGAGAAATAATGTATCATTCATCCCAAAACACTGTACATTTCTAATTGATGCCTGACATGTCTGTGACCCTGAAGAATTAAGTGGGTAACAAAAACAAACAGATGGATTAACATCATCACAATGGTGAACCACGTCACTGCACTGAATAATACTGTAGTTACTATTTATGTACTTCTGTGTGTATGCATGTGTGTGCATGTGTGTGCAACTGCGTGCATACTTGTGGGGATGTGCTTGAAAAGACTCAACATTTATGCAACATGCACACATGCATCTCTTATGTAACATGGGGAGCATACTATACAAAGACTAGATTTTCAGTGGCGCTGAAATAATGACACAGATCTAATTACTTTTTCATGTCACTCAACACAAAAAGAAACAAAGTGGAGTCAGTCAGGGTTAAAATGTGATTATTATGTCCTATGAAAATCAAGCCATGCTCTGTCCTCGACTTTATCTTTTGACAGCACAGATTCTTTCATCTCGTGAACAAAACTCATCTTTAAAGACAATTAATACCATCATCCCCAGTCTTAACCTTCGCCAGTGGCTTCAAAGGGAGTGTGACCTCCTTGAAAATTAACAGACAAATTAGGTCGCGTCTGCCTGTGCACACAGCGCCTGTGTTTACATGCTATGTGAGTAATGTTTGAATACGTTAATTAGCAGGTTAATTGCATTTTAGTTACATGAGACTGAGGTGCATGAAGAAATGTGTGCACGCACGCTCAGTCTGTCACATGCAGGAGACACTGGTTAAAAAAGCCACAGGGTTCAGACATTTTAACTTGGCTGCAATAGTGTCACTTACACTAAGTGTTTATGTTCAACCAAATATTTGCTTGTGCTGAACAGTTTAAACACTTTCACTTGGTAACAATAGTTTGACTTGCAGTATGTGTTTAAACTGTTCAGCACAAGCAAATCTTCGGTTGAACATAAAAACTGAGGCACCTTCTATGCTGCCGGCTGTTAAATGTCACATCTCAGAAACTCCTTGCACCTTTTCTATTAATCCACTACTTGCCAATTTATTATCAGAATGACTGCTTTCTAATTACCATTTTAAAATGGTGGCCAAACACTGTTCCTCGACATTTCATCATTACCCTGACAACAAATCATTATATGCTGTATGCTGATATTGTTGTAATGAACCCATTAAACACACTTTCTGAATACAGCTAAAAATGTATACAGATTTTTATGTAGTGAGTAGAGCTGCAAGACCTAACCTTCAAAAGTAAGCACATTCAAGATTATAGATGATCTTTTCAACAATTTTTTTTTTTTTTTTGCTTTATCCCTGAAAACTTTATTCTTCAAGAAAAGAAGGATTACTACTGGCAGCAGTAAAAGCTGAGTTTGCCCGTGGCTTTAGCCATCAGAGACAGCGCAGGAGCCAGCTACTGTACCATATTTCAATAGTCCAGACTCCACTCATTAAAGCAGCACAAAAGCCTAATCACATCTGCAGCGCTTTGATTTACATGCAATTAAAGTTTCATGTGAACCCAGATAAACCAGACAGGAGGAGAGCGGAGGAGAGAGGGAGGAGGACACAAGAGCAAGTGGAGAAGAGGAGAGGAGCGAGAAGAAAGGAGGAGTGCTCTGGGACACATAGGAGTAGGAACAGATGAGACACTGACAGAGAAGAGAACAGATGTGTACTGCGACCAGGCGCAAAAAGAAGAAGAAAGAAAGGTGGGCACACCGAGATGGGGGGTTGGGTGGGAGGGTGTTGTGAGCTGAGAGGAGAGGAGAGGTGAGGCAAGCCATCATTTGGCGGGAGAAGTGATGACACAGCACATCCATCTCAGTGGCAGGTTCCTGCTGTTGCTCCTTTACAGAGGACACAAACTAACAGGGTGAGCGAGCTCTGCACCAGCGTTACACTGTGATTATACCACACTGAGTCAGGCTGCTCGAACGGAGATCAGAAAATGCTACGGATTGTCTTATCTAAAAATATTACTGCCTTACGAATAAAGAGCTTTAAACACAAGTCCATAAATAGTACATAACTATGCTCTGTTTTTGTTTCAATTGGTGTAGCATTGTGCAATTACACCTTATTTATATCTTATTTATTGCAATTTTTTAATCAGTAAAATTAGCACAGTAGGCGCTTTATTGATGTTTTAATAGAGTTTATATCATAAACTATCCTATATAATCTGCACCAAAGGACGAGTCACAATTCATGAAATGGTAATATGATTAGAAAAAAAATAGCTCAATATTAAACTAATGTCCATTTTTCTTGTCTAAAAAGCTGTTTAGCTAAGACTACTGACTTTCCTCAGATGCTGCATTTGGTTATGTAACATTATGGTTAGTAAATCAGTAATCAGAGCCTGCAGCCACTTGGTATTTCCATCTGAAGGCACTGCTATATAAGAAGGTAATGTGATGGATATATCTTGACAGGGAACGAACTGGTCAAGTGCAATGGAAAGCAGCCAAGAACTACAGCTAATTGAGTGAAATGGGGTTATACAGCAATAAGCTAGCATGATGATGATGTAATTATAAAAAAATAAAAAAAAATAAAAAAAAAACACACATAAACAAACAATAGGTATCTACTGTGGGTGGGTGTGTCAGTGTGTGATCATTAACACATCACCCAGACACACAAAAGGTTTCCGGGCGAGCTATATGAAAGGTAGGCCAATAAATAACAAGGAAGAGAAGAGAAATGAAAGCAAGAAGAGGGGGATGGTGCAATAATAATGAAAGCAATAAAAGGAGACCCATTTTCCTAGATGTGATCTGTGCCTCAGTCACAGCAGTCAATGTGTGTGTGTGTGTGTGTGGATGCATGTGTGTGTGAGAGATTTCTGCATGTATGTTCCCACTGAGCTCTCAGGAGTCAAAATGAGTCACATCATCTTATCAATCACCCACTTACTGTACAGCAATCCTTTGTTTGTGTTTGTATGTGTTTGTGTGTGTGTGTGTGCATGTATGTGTGTGTGTGTGCATGTATGTGTGTGTGTGTATGTGTTTGTGTGTGTGTCCGTGTGTGTGTGTGCTCTGCTTGAGGCCAGAACGAAGTCAAACATTAAAACTGCAGAGAATTCCCCCGCAGTTTCACCCACTGAATAACTGATAGACTTTACACTGTAACGTTATAGCCATGTTCCATTATCACAATCCTTACACTGTCCTGCAAAAGGATTACAAACATACAACAGATGCACACACTTAAACAGGCTGCCAGTTCATATTCATACTCAATCATTACTTAGCTAAACAGAAATACAGAAACTGAAAAACTGAAATAAAGATGTAGGTCTTAATCCTACCATAAACATTTTCCTGTTGTTTCTTTATATACCCATCAGTATGACAGCAGTGACTGACATCAGCATCAGCTGGTCTTTCCCTCTTACTGAAACGATACAGCTGGCTCGCTTGTCAATCAATGCACAGCACCTTTCCAATAGATTGACAGCTGGAGGCGTTCCAGGGACTATGTAAACACACTCATGCGTGCTCCCACACACTCCCAAATTACACACCTCCCCAAGCTCTCTTTCCATCATACAAACATGTGCAAATATGCACACACAAGCGCACATTATCCCACTGTACTTTTACTACTACGCATATCATTTTCCCTTACAAAAACTGTAGAGTGTTACACAATCAAATTCTTGGCATCTTCACTCCTCCTCCTTATCTTTCTGCTGCCACACACACACACTCTCACAGACGCACGCACTCACGCGCGCACACACACACAGCACATTCTTTATTTCACTTGTAACGTCCATATTATTGATGATACAATGTATATGCCTTGAACTACATGTCCTCCCTTTGTCTTGGCCAGGTTTCCCTTCAAAATAAAGACCTTCTATTTGAATGGACAAAAAGAAGGTTGGTTTCAAACAAAACCTATGCCACACACACACACACACACACACACACACACACACACACACACACACACACACACACACACACACACTCAAAAGTGAAACAGGCTTGCGCCCACACCCACTCTGTCTGCCTCCACTGCCTGAGGGGGAGGACATAATAATCCTCCTCATTAGCATGATGCTGTGAAGAGCATCACAGTTCCACCTAGCTTTGTCTCCTTCTCTCATGTCCTTCACTAACTCCTCCCCTCTCTTTCTTCCTCAGAGATACCTCCTCTTTTCCAATGCATGTTAAGTGCAATTGATGGGAAGACACATTTCTTGCAAGTATGGCTTCTGCGACCATGCTCGAGCCAGTGATTCGAGATTTTCAAATTATTGTTTGTAAGACTGTTTCCTCTATCAGTTTTGTAAATGTCAGAATCAGTGCAGTAGAGAAATATTTAATAGGCCTGACGATAGACCTGAAGATTACATATTTACAATCAAACAACACATGATTAAGAGTTAAAGAAGGGTAGTGAGTCATTCTGAAGAGAAATTAAACCCTCGGGCTTAAACAGACACATACACAGACACACACTCAAAATCCACAGTGTCATCCCTAGCCTTCATATTTATGACACATCATATCCCTCACTGCCTGAGGGTACTGTTGTGCAGGAAAAATAAGATACAAACACCAGCAGCCATAATCAATAGTGCTTGGATACAGCTGCACAAGTCACACTGCAGGGAGCTCAAAAGAAATATCATAAGCTTCTTAATTAGCTATGGGTGATTATAACTGTGCCACAGAACGTTCTGTGGGAGAGGTGAAAAGTGCACCGACTGGAGTTTAGGATGGACTCCTGGAACATGACATCATGCAGCGGAAGAAGACAAATTATTAAACAGATAATCGGAGCCCTCGGTTCACATTAAGACCATGAGAAAAATACTGCACCAATCAACTATTCTACCAAAAGTATGCACTGCTTAGCAACTACTTTGTTTAGCTGCTCTTAAACAGAACTTAAACATTTCTTACATATCTCTCACAGAACCATCAACTTCTGACCGTGATACTTTCCACGTTCACTGCCTGAATCCCACAATGAATTGTGAGAGATGGCAGAATACATCCAAGTGCCTTTATCCCCTGCACTCCTAATCACTGACTAATGATAATGCTTTGGGCTGACAAGTATGAAAATGTTAATCAGCACATCAGCACGATCGTCCACCGAGGAGGTGGGTGGCAATTGTCTGATTCATCAGCCATGGGATGGGACCACTTTTCTTAGTCTCACAAACAGGTTCATTAGATTCATCAAACATTTGTTTGTCATCATAACACAGCGCTAGGTGAGAGATGCAATGACTGCAATCACAGAGGAATAAAATAAGACGTTTTTAGACTTGACAGCAGAGGTGCAGTATGCTTACATTATAAAAATGTTTTAAGTGGTGTCTGACAATTATGTGGGGAGAGAGAAGCTAATTTCCCAGGAGAGTAACCTTTCATTTTTACTTGCCAAGTGGTCTGAGATTGATGGTAGAGAGATAGGGAAAGCATATAGACTGTGCTACTTATTGTACTGCTGCAGTGCAGTTAAATGTAAAATATATTTCCATATATATCCAAAACCAAGCCATATTAATAATAAAAAATTAAATCGAGAAAAGTCCTAAAAGTTGTACAAGATTTGTTTAAGGCTTCTCATAGCAATGTTTTAGTCTGCAGTTGCATATGTTATTCAAATATCATTGCTACAGATGTGATGTGGTCACAGTAAACATTGTACAGAATTGCTGAACAATAATTATTTTCCTTCTCAGTCGTCATTTGTTTTTTTTCTGATTTGAAATGTCAGTGTTTTAAAACCTCCATCGCTAATTCAGAGAGTTGCAGCGGAAAGTTATTAAGCTGCATTGTTTGGCAGATAATGAGATTTTCCAGCAGTCTATGAAGAACTCATACAAAGTAGGAACCCTATGGAAGATGCACGCATGCCTACAAACATGCCTACATGCACGCACCCACATGCAATTGAACATTTTCTCCCCTGCTCTATCCCTTTCTGTGCATCAATATTTTGTTTTAATAGACATAGACAACACTTTCAGCTTCTTCACTTTTCTAACTTCCTGTGCAATCACAGCCTTTATTAAACATGTTTTTCATTTGACACCAACCATTGCTCAAGCTTCCAAACACACACAGGCCTCAATTCATAAAAACTGCCAAGAGTGCTGAGGGAAGTGACAGATGAGAATGAGCACAAAGACACAAAAATACAGTTGCCCTGGAAACTGACATTCAGTTTTATCCAGTTTTATGTAATCTATGCGGAGACATGCCAGATTCTCCAGGCCATCCATAAACTTTTCAACTCTCTTGTCCAAACGCCTAACAAAGTTGGGAGAGAAACATTCTCTTTTGCCATATTATTGATGTCACATAATTGCCTGGGGAGCTGGCCTAATCTACTCTCTCAATAGGAAACAAAAAAATCCAAAATAAGAAGAATATCCCTCCATACTTTACCCAAGTAAGCATAGTTGCTAAAATGTGTGATTAACCAGTGCTTTTATTGGTTCACTACACACTTTTATTTTGAGCCTTAGGCTGATTAAAGTTCAATCTCATCTCACCTGCCCTTGGTCCTGATCAGGAGCTGTATTCACAAAAGATGTAATTATCTTACCACCAGAAGCCCTTCTAAATGGTGCTAAACTTTCCCTGCTAACAGTTTCCCCCCCAAGACCTTTTTACACTTCACTATGAGAAGGGGCGGAGTTGACCCTGTTGCTTCTTAATTGAACGGTGATTGGTCTACAGTCTACAGTGTCTGGTTAACAGGTGAACGGTCTGTGTCAGTGATTGTGAAATAAAATACTTATCAAAACACAGGAACAGAAGACACAAATCAAAGTGGGTTGATGGATGGATAAATGGATAGATTTCATGGGGTAATTACTTCTATGAGTGGTTTTATGAGTTTCACCTAACATACCCAACTAGGATGTTTTATTAGTACAGCCTCAGCATGGTGCACAGAACTCGCGTACATGTTCCTCCCTTCATCAACTACCTCTAAGGTACCCTTGAACTATCACCTAACCATCCTTAATTGCTCTTCTGGATCTGCCTATATGAACAAATGTGAAACAAGGCAGTACTGAGAAAGTGTGTATATGCTCATGGGACACCTGAATAATAATTCTTAAAAAATAATAATATTTCCAATTATTTTGCTCACATTAATCCAAAATTTGTTACCCCCTGGGCCTTGTAGTCACACCATTTAAATAAACAACATTAGCTACTTTTAATGTGTCATGTAGGCCTATGTGCAGCTGTGTTTATGTGTTTACAGGTTAGACAAGATACAAACAGTGGATTATATTTTGATGTAACTACCACTGCGCTGTTCTTCCAGCTGTCTGTTAAGACATTTGTTGTACGTTTTCTCACCAGTGGGTGATACCGTAGCAGTAACAAATTCCTGATCTCTCTCTGGAATTACAGCTAGGAGGCTGACATGAACATCTTTTTATGATGTGAATGTGGCATAACCTAGACTCAAGTTACAAACTTTCACTCAGATCAGCATGAATATTGACTGCAGTGTGTTACTTTTATGAGCTAACTTCCTGCACCCCCCCTCCAAGAGCCAGAGGTTGGATGCAGTGCCCAGGCAAGGGTAGAAAGCACAATACATACGTGCATTATACTAAGCTGTGGTGGTAGAGACAGCTGAGTTTCAAAGCATTTACAAATTTAGTTGCATTGATGAGTCACTGAATATCAGAGGCCAACATTTTAGCATTAACATTACTGATGCAGGTGGTCGACATGATGTTCCTCCACAGGGTAACTGTCCTCACGCTTTACCATAGCAAGATGTCCAGTAAACTAGGAGGGCTTGAGCGTATGGTTTGTGGAAGATGAACTACTGCAGTTTTATGAAAAGTCAGGGGTTAACAGCCTGAAAAAAATGTTTTACTTTTGCCAACAAACTCATTTATTCAGCTAAATGCTTAATTACATGCATTAAAACTGTGCTACTTGAAGTAACTGTTTTAGGATGAAATTAGAAATGGATGTCCCTGTAAAACTTAGCCATTTGGTTAGTTTTGCACATTACAGGCATATAACTTTAACAGGCTTATGAGAGAATATGAATAGTCATGACTATTTGTACTGTTTTACAATCCATCTGAAAAGAAATGAGTATGCAAGGGATGGATATAAAATATAATCCATTACACTTACAGTACTGCCACTCTTAATACACCTTTAATTTTTGTGTTGTGTTTTTGAAGTTGAATTGAATTTTATATTGTACAGTAGCATCTAACTAGTAGTAGTTAACTCCTTCTGCCTTCGTAATATGTTCAGAAATTGTGGGTAAGCATTTTTTTCCTCATACTAATGACCTCATATGACACAACAACCACAGGGTTTGTCACAACAACCACATTTTCTGTGACCTCTACGATATCTTTTCTCCAGTATTGCCAAGCAGTCCATAAATAATTGGGTTTTGCAGCTGCTTGTGTGGGTGGGTATTGGAAAAAAGGGCCATAATTGCAGGAGGAATGCATCAGACATTTCACACCAGCAATTGCTGGTATCTTTGTACCATCTAAAAGTAGCTAAAATACTTGTAGTATGCCCAATGTAAACGCCACCTCTTGCCAATTGAATGCATGGGAGTTTATTGTATCGGGATATGTAGATCATGTAAAAACACTAAACATGCCATCCACTATAACAGTATAGAGTCACGCTCTGGTGCCAAATATGTCACTTTTTTTGTGCTTCCCCGTTGGGTCAGTTACTGGGTACTGTAATGAAATACATACTTTCAGTTTCATTAGTGTTGCCATAATTAGATCAATGGTGTGTGAGATGGTGTATTGTGAAATGTAGATAAGTGAATTATAAGTGTACTTCATCCCTCTGGCATGACCACAAATTTTTGAAAATATGAGAAATAGGAAGTCTAATATTGTGGACACAGTGTTGTGCCAGGTGACCCTGGGTTGGCAGGGCTAGAACTAATAATACCTCACCAAGAAGGAAATAATACATTTTTCTGGATCACGTTTGAAGATGAAATACAATTACCGGAGGAAAAAAAGGGAAAGGCAAAAGTGGGGGAAATGAGGATTGAACCTCTCCCATCCTTAAAGCAAGGATTCGTGATAAATTGTATGGCCTCCATCCAACCCCTAGGTCTCAGGGATGAAGAAATCCTTAGCCTTCCTGATCTTCTTCTAGATTTAAAGGGGAAAAAAGAAACGAAGATGGGAGAGGAGCCAAGACTTAATGTCCTCGGAGGAAACTTAACACCAAAGGGGCCCTGTGACGTTTGCTCCCTAGACACAACACTTGAGCTCTCCTCTTTCATCACCATGGAAGCTAGACTCAGATGCATAACCTGTGCCCTGACAAGCTCCTTGTGGAACTCCATAGCAGGAGTGACCTGAGGAGAAGTGAAGACCCATCCAGCGATCTGTGATCCAGATACAGCGCTCAGCCTCCAGGTGTAATCTCGACCCCTCATCCTACTGAGAGAAAATGTGCCAGCCATGAAAAGATTAACAGCCACTGACATGATAATGTGGATTTATCCAGGGGGACTCTGGCTCCTTTCTCTGTGATAAAACAGGTCTGAGACTTCTTGGCATCTTAACCTGAAAAGGGACACCCAAGCCTGCCAGAAGAGGGTGCTGCGCCTCGTGACTCTAGGTTGGTCAGCCAGGGACTTTAACCATTGATCAAGCTACAAAATAATTCTAAGGCAAAACGGTCTGTATGGAGAGACCAGAGAACGTTGCCACAGAGGCAGCAAAGGTAACAAAGGTTACTTACACAAACACATTGAGATGTAAAACCATATATTAGCTTGCTTTCAACAAACTAGAACGTTTTTACACTCATCTGTGAGACTTTAAAAAAGGGCACAGTAGAATGCCATGATGCAAAATCCAGTCAGATTAGTGAAAAAATGAAAAAGAAGTAGACATGAAGGCTGGCTTTGTGTATGCCCAAACCCAACTGTCAAAGTTGGTCACCCCATGTGGCAACACATTATTCTTCAGCAATTAGTTTTCTCCTACTCCTTCTCTTTTTCTAATTTTTCCTGTCTCTCACCAATGTGTACAAACCAACTTTTATGCTTGAGTGTTTCTAAATGTCTTTGCTGCAATCTGATGAAGGCCAACTCACACAAAGGTGGGAAGTTGTTGCCAGGCAACTCTACACCTCAGGCAGTTCTCTTTATTTTCCCTTTTCCCCAGTTGGATCACACTTTCTTTGACATCACCACAAAATGAGAGCTGTTTTATGCTGGTTCATACTCCCAGAGTATCTTACTGCAAGTGAAGTCAAACATAAAAAAGTCAGAGGATGTACAGGGGAGAAGCCTGGAAGGTTGGCAGGGACTGCAGGGATTGGACGCAGGGAAAAGTGGGTGGAACATGAGTTTATCAAGGAGAGAATAGGGATAGAAAAGTGAATGACAGAAGGAAAAGTCAAGGAGAGAACCTTGATAGACTCTTTCAAAAGTGTTCAACTAAAACAGATATGTAGGAACTTAAATAAACATTACCATTCAGATCACATTTGGCTTACAAAATATTACTATTCCATTTAAACAGTACCGATTAACACCAAAGCTAGGTTTAAAACCAGGTCATATTAGATTTGTTTTTTCAAATTTTAGGAACTTTCCTGAGTTCCAGTGTGTGGATAATTAGTTTGTTTCTACTCTGTGAATGCTAACACATATTCTGTCGCCATTTTTCTTCCGAGTTTTGCTTTTGGTGATACAATGCAAGCCTTCTCTGCTCCTCTGAAAGGTCTCCGTTCTTCATCTCTGCATGTATGTTCTTATCTCAAAGCGATTATTTAGTTTAAAATATTCTTTGCAAAATTTTTTTATCCAGTGAGTGATATGTGACCAGTACACATACATTTTAATGCGTATTTGTGTGTGTGCATGCTAGTGTATGCATGTTGTGATTGACAGAGGGTTGAAAAGTAGGTGTAGAAGTCAACAGATGCTGTCTTCAGATGTCAGCATTTTACCTTCTGTCATCATCTTGTCTGGCATCTTTCAAGTCTCATCTTAAGAAGGAGGAGGATGGGGGTGGGGTGTTTGGGGGAGTTATGCGCTAGCTGCTAGAATGACACATTGTACAACACCTGTAACTGTTACTGCCACGGTTCTGTCAAAAACAGGACAGCGGCTCACAAACTGTGAGAAAATGAGCAGGGGAAGACAGAGACCTCTAGGCCTCTTCACTTGCATTTGATGTAGACGTTGAAAAATCGTTCTGACAGGAGGTGCACACGGCCTCCCGAGACCAAAGGTAAACTCAACAGATATGTTTTAACAGTGGTAAGGCATACAGGCAAACAAAGAAAAACTCTTACAACATGCAAACACACTGTTTTTTCTTAATCTTATGTAACCGGCTGACTAAGAGAATGATCTTATTTAGAGCAATGGCCTGCAGCAGCGAATGCTGGAAAAGAAATACAACACACACTGGTGAGCACACATTCACATACACACCAATGTTCAGACGTAAACCGACTCGCGCACACACACACACACACACACACACACACACACACACACACACACACACACACACACACACTTTTCAAAGTTGTCACAGGCACAGTGAGCATGTCTGGATTCCACCCGTGGGGCCATCTGTTCTTGCACTGGCCAATTCGAGGAGACACAAACTCAGGAATCATTAAGGATGCAATATGGCTCCCATGTTCATCACCAGCCTTCGTCATTTCCATTGAAAATGAGCCACTGGGAGATGGGGAAGTGGGGACAGTTTGTTATTCACAATCTGTTCGAGAAAGCAACATTTTATAGACCACTTTCAGAAGAGTGCGATTGACCATGAAGACTGTTGGTAGGGTTTTACAGGTTTTTGGACATTAATAAAATATAAAAAAGGTAAAATCTGTGATCATCAACACTATACTACAACACTGTAATATTATTAGCTCCACCTTATGGATCAGACATTTGATTTTGTACGGCTCAAATGCATTTCCATTAGAGTTGAGCAGCAGTAATGTCAACTAATGGAAATCCACATTAATGTCAAGGATAAGTCAAACAGATTTCTTTGTCACACACTCTTAAATATACTATATATACATATTTCTCTTTTCCTTTGTCTGGGTATTATAATTTTGGTCGTAATTCTAAACACTACTGGTTACCTGAAATTTTGATGGATATGAGCTCATCTAACAACATTAGCATGTCTGGAAAAAAAAGCTTTGGTAAGATTTTAAGTGTCTTCTCACGCCTCATGGTTTGCTAAGAGAACAGATTGGGATTAAAGTTTTTCACATTAGCTGCTCCCACTCAACACCTCCCTACACAAGCCTGCTGCCATGTTCCTGCAAAACCAGATCCTAAAGTCAATGCCACGTGTCCCATAGCTTCCTCTCATGTTTTTAAAATACAGTGACCCAATCTCTCTCTTCTGCTACCTGACAACTGCTACAGGCCATAAATGACCTGTGCCATTAACCTTGTTATCACTTTGAATTTTCCCCCTTTCATGCCACAGGGAGCTTTTTTTGATTGACCACATTAGACTTTAGAATGCCAGCCTTTTATAAATGGTTTGAACCCTCACGTTGCTTCCTTTTAAAAGTGGACCAGGAACTGCCACGGTTAATGGCTCCTCCCCTGGTAAAGACTCTTCTTTTTTGGAGCAAATAATGTCAGATGGCATAGTGCTGTCATCATTTGGATAATAATCATCTATTGCACTAACATAATAAAAGCAAACTTGATGAAACCAGAGTGAAACCAGATCAGTTATCATGGAAAGGTTTGTATGACCCTGGCAGTATGTGGAATGCATGCATGACGATATGAGCATCATACTTATGTATGACATAAAAATCAAAATTAATTTGATTTGGAAATTGAAATACAAATGATTTTTCCCTTCTGAAACGAGTCATCCGGGTCCAACAATATATCAAATCATATTAACATTCACAAAACTGTCCTGTTAGCTCAGCTTGGAAAGGTGACTTTCAACACAGAGCTACATCTTAGCCCAGTGCAGTTATCTGAGAGTGATTTAAGTAAGGTAGGTCACAACACAAGATGCAGTAGTTTACCCATGATCTATTTCCAGTACATACAGAAAACTGTGAAAAATATGACTGTATTGGTAGAAAATGATAATCGCTTGTGTAAAATGCATGAGCTGCATTTTCTTGTCTTGCTCCGGCTACTGATAAAAACCTGAATAGGCTAATTAAATCCATGCAAATATCGCAATCCCAAAAATATTGTGCAGCACCTTCTAAATTTACTCTTTAATGCAGGTCCCAGGTATCTTCAAGAAAGAACATGAAAAGAAAAAAGGGACTTGGTAATTACTCTTGTTGCAGTGTTCACTGCTCTGTGCAAAAATCAGCCCTAAAGGTCTCCTGCAAAGTTTAAGGTTTCCACTGAAAAACTGAATGTGAGAATTATGTCTCTTAATTACTCCACTTTTTCTACCTGATCCTTTTTTTATGCTACCCAAACAATAATCTGACCTTCAGCATATATCTAGTAGAGAACTAGCTTGCTCAATAGTTTCTCCTCTCTCCTCTTTGAAATTGGCTTCTGACTTGCACAGCAACTGAACAGGTTTAATTAGAAGTTAATGTCATCAGTTCTGGATGACTTGTACAGTAGCCCTAGAATAATGGCACTGAGTATACGCAAGGTGTTGTATTTTGCTTTAGTAATTTGACACCGGATCTCCACGCGACACAGGAGAGGCTGTGTGTGTCGGCAGTGGAATGGAAAAGTCTCACGCTGGGGAGATGATGACATAGTCCTATCTAGCTCAGAGATTTGAACAACTGGAGCAGCTGTTTTCTTTAAGAAGACCTCACAAAGAACATATACATATGACAGCACAGTGTGAAAATAAACATGAAGAGACTTGTTCAAGATAGATAATCCATCACATGTCCATTTACATTATTGTCAGAGGTTACGTAATCATTGTGCAGCAATGCAGAACGGAGCGTTCAAATCGGCCATGACTTCTAGCAGCATGACTGTAATGATTGGTTTACTTTTGACAAGAATAAAAACAGACAGGAAAGTTCACCACTATTAATTTCTGTTGCACATGTTAAGTTAGTGCAAGTTGATTTTCAAACTATAATGAAATGAATAGAGACCCTTTTCTCAACAGTTCATCCAGTCAAAACTCTGGTGTAGTGTGGGAAATAATGTCACTTATGTCAAGCATGCACAATTTTCATTTGATGCGCAAAACATGCAAAACATTACTATGGTGAATCAGTTTTAAAGGTAGTAACATGTTAACTGGCTATTCTATGACATTTTTCTTCATAGGATAGCCCCACCTAGTGTAAGAAAAGCAAGGTACTTCAACATTAATGAGTCGGCTAAAACTTCTCTGTATTGCTCTGGCTGGGCCTCAAGTATTGTTAAATATACTATGATATCAATTGTGTATAAACAGATATTATCTTAAATGTAGTATTTCATGCCAAAATACTTTGTTTCAATATAGGAGGAAATGTCATACTGATTGACATAATGATAACACATAAAGTGGATATAAATAGGATGCTTCAAAACGCTGTTTTAATGTTTTAAACAAGTCACAAATGCTACATGATTCAAATTTTCCACTGGCTCAAAGGCACCAAGACATAGACGGCAGATGACGACAGCAGGGTCATTCAGGCAAAGTTGCCAGTAGCTCAGTCAAAAAGAGGATTAGATAATGACTGGCTTTCTGGCCTCAGAGCACTTTTATATATTGTGGGTACACAGCTGTTGATCCTTTCTCATCTCAACAACTGGGATATACAGTACAGAGTATGTTAGCTCTTCCTGCCTGGAATTACACTACATATCTACAGTAAGATGCAAATATTCTCCTCTGAAATTTAGTGTTATGTAATGTCACTTATATCTGAAACGTAGCAGTAGGTTCATTTAAATTCATAGGAAGCTGACTAGATTGGAGGGATAGTGTGATCCAATCAGGGATTTCAGCAGAATTGTCTATAAAATCTTGTGCAGGCTGTAGCATCTCATATTTTCAGTACAAAGGACAGTGAAAGATTTGAAGTGGAAGGGAACTCGGCATACAGTGCAGGTCTACTGATATGCAGCAGTTTGCAGGTATGGATGTAAGCGTAGTTTAACTCCTGGACTGGAGCCACAGGTTTCTTTTTCTGAATGGAGAAAGGAGGAGAGGAGAATGGAGACAGTGAATTCAGTCCAGACAGACTGAAATCATAGTCGTCTGCCTTTCCACTTGTTCCTCAACTTGACAGAACCACATGTCAAACCCAGTGAAGCGTCAGATCTGGTGTCAATCACATGTTGCTGGTTAGACGAATTGCCCACATCAAGAAGCTGCATGCCCCCACCACACACAGAGACAGCTGGCTTTAATTTCCTCTGGATGCTTTGATAGTCATTCTAATTTGATTCAAGGATAACATAACTTCCAGAGTTTTATTACTGCATGTGGATCAAATATGACAACGTTCCATTTCTCTCTGTCCTTGGGTTTTGACTCATTTTGGTCTTGAGACTGAATGTTTTCAATTTCACTTATCAATTGTTCCGCACACATCTTTTCAAGATGAAAGAAAATCTCTATAAAGCAACTTGTCAATGGTTAAAAGAAAGAAACAGACGGCACTATGAGACATAAGGCTGTTGTCGAGACAGGTAAAAATAACTGGTGTAAAATTTGCTTGGTAAATCTCACTACTGAACATCAGTAAAAAATATCATACATGTTAACTCGAATGAGACACACTTCCTCTTGAAGATGCTCCCTAGCAAAGCCCAAGACAACTGGAGAAAACTGCCTTGGACAGTTTCCACTTGAGGATTTGTCTGACTTTATACAGTAAGTGTGAAGCTGAATGATATTAACAAAAAATAAATATTTAGTGAACCTGTCTAAAAAAAAGTCATTCCCAATCCATTTTACAAGGATAAATGTGTAAACACAGTTGGCAAAGTTAAAATGTGAGCAGAAAACATGAACACGGAAAAAAAAAAAAAAAAAAAAAAAAGCAAGATGTTGGAGGCATGGAATGAGATCCCCGGATTCATGTCTTTGGCTTATTGAAGCATTACATCCACAGACAGTATATTCCCCACTCACTCTGCCTATTGCTGTAGAAAGCTCAGAGGGAAGTCTTTCCTATTACCATCCCCATGGACTGCATGCAAGGCTGTATAAAGATTCATTCACTCAGATGGGATAAAGTTAGTGTTCAAAGAGAGAGAGATTATGTGATGATTATATGAGAGAGAGAGAGAGAGAGAGAGAGAGAGAGAGAGAGAGAGAGAGACAGAGAGACAGAGAGAGAGAGAGAGAGAGAGAGAGAGAGAGTGTGTGTGTGTCTTTGAACATGTGTCTGTGCATGCTCTCATATTAGGAGAGGCGCAAACATGTTATTCAACAGACTCCAGCAGAGTGTGTGAGCAGTATGACGACGCAAACTGAAAATGTGAAAGAAGTGACAGGGAAAATTGTCCCTCGGGTTCTTCATGCGAGCAGACTCCATCTTTTCTTTAGCCAGAGAGGGTCTGTCACAGTGTATTCCACTGAGACTGCCCTGCCACAGCCTGAATCAAAAGCCCTGCACGTCTGTATCAAATTCAAACACACACACACATGCACGTATGCTAACGTGCACACATATTCTGAAGAGGGAGTTTGAGGCTGTATAACCACACGTATAACACACTGTGATCTGCAGGTTAGCGTGGAAAAACACAGACAGAGGTTATGAGAATCCTTTTTTTGCAATGATATTCAACATGTTCTCTGTAATTAACCCTGGTGGGATTTTGAGACATACGGTCTCACACATCTCCAGCAGTAAAAGGGAGTTAATTCAATCCATAATTCACCAATTACACTTGAGAAATATATTCTAATATGACATTTTAATTGGTGCAATGTAATATCAGTCTTGGACATAACGACAGAAAGTTACGCTCTTATGGGGAAAATGCAACTTGATTATATCCCCATATTCTAATTTTGTCTAATATTTCGTGTCAGGCTCGATTCCTGAGTCATCACTCATCTTCTTAATGAAGCTATTAGTTTCCCTTTCTTTATTAAACTAAGTAAATAATATTAGAGTGGATTTCTGTCTGAGATCAAAAGATGATTAAGGGAGGTACATTAAAAGTTTCATCTTAGGTTCGAAAAAAACTGCACAGTCAGAAATGTTCTTCCTTTGAGAAATTTTATAAAAATTTCCCCTTAAACTTCACATAGGGTAAATTTCAATCACATTATTTGTGATATTATCCATATAAACTAAGACCTGAGGCCAAAGTGGTAATTATCACATTTCCATATGCCTCACAGTTTTGATTTTAAGGCCCCCAAAAACCAGAGCAGATATGTGAGAAAGTCAGACACCCCTCCACTGCCTTTAATCTTGCCCTGTTTTAAAATCTAACATAAAAGCTCAGGGAAAAGTGACAATGTTGCATCAGTGGATTTAAATAGATCAATGTCTCCATCTAGTGGTCTCTTGTCATAGTGTTGTAGGAGGGTTTTTGTCAGCATCAGGTTTCACCAGTTAAAGTGTAACAAGTTCAATGAATCAAAAATCTATGTGTTTCAATAAACTGAGGGTTTATCTTGCCTACTATGGAATACTTAATGTTGTCATATACATCTTATCTACACTCTCAGAAGAGGTGACACTAAAACATGTAGATAAAAAAAAAAACTGTATGTCTGTGTGTAATTATCCAGCAACAATTTGGAGACATAGTCCGAATGTAGAAAAGAAAAACAGGATGCCCTAACACACTGATTTATTCTGGGGTAAAACTAAATCAAAGACAGAGGAATGTCCAGAAAATGTACTGAAGGCAGCAGCTCCACCTACTGTAGATTGCTGTGGAAAAAAAAACCAACTCCAACTCACAACTGCAATGTAGCCTGAGCATTTTTAAAAATATAATTTCATAGGCAGGATTCAAGCCATTTGTCTCAAAGATGACAAGTTAATCAGCAGCCTGTCCTTCTCCATATGTCACAAACACATCCAGCTTCAATGTGAAGACATACACATCACACTGCTCCCCTCAGCACAAACAGAACCTCAGCAACGTCATTAACCTGAAGAAGAATTTCATACCACGCTTCAGCTGTGTACCGCCCAACAAACTCCACCAATCAAATACTTTGAATACTGCGCAAAGTCTGTCCTGCCTCCACATATGAGCAGATTAGGCCTTTGCTCTTATTCCCTGGTGAGGGCAGTATAGCTTAGTAAAAAATGTTCTCTTCAATCACATCATCAGCCTGGCTCCTCTCTCCTGTTCACTTTCTTGCCTCCATATATTATATTATACATATATATATATACTGTATATATATTATTCAGAATAAGTAATACACACGCTTGTTTTTGTTCAGGTCTGCTTGCATATGAGCATATCAGCTTTGTATTGTAGTACACACTCAAACATCTTTATATCCTCAGTGTTGCATCCTACAGTTTTGTTTTAAGTTTTAATTCAGTAGTATGTAGAGCAGTAATAAGTTGTGATTTTTTAATTGACTTGGTCTTTAAATCCACAGAAATACATATTTCAGCATGAGCTCATTTTGAAGAACAGTGTTTCCTCTGTTTAACTGTTTCTTCAAGGCTAAAAATAGGGTTCATTCTAAATTTCTCATTTATAGAATTAAAAATTTACCACTAGCATGTTGGTTTGGTCATGAATAAGACATAACACATGAAACAAGGACAAGATTGCTGACAGATAACCTAGCTAAATTAAAAAATAACACTCTCTCTGCCTCTGAGAGAGGGGTGAAATCTACAGTACATCTGAAGTGTATACTACTACTTGTCTGTTTCACTGACCTAGAAACATCCTCTTGACTCAGTGAACTCAGATCCAAAGTGAAGCTTACTCCATATCTGTCAGAAAGCACTTGTGTTTGGGGTTCATTGTGGGGAATGTGGAGCAGGTGTACCTAGTCAGCTGCAGTTACTCGTGCTTTGAAAAGAAAACTTTTCAACAGTAATGGTGAGCACGCTTGTGGAGTAGATGCAACAGCTGCCTTATATGCTCAACAAAAGGTGGCGGGGACAACTGCTGCTGCCAGAAAAAGATGTTGATGGCACTACTTTGTGGTGACAAAATATGAACTGCTGCCTCAGGTTTGTCAAAAATCCCTATTTTATGATGAATATTTATCATCATACTCATCACCATGAAGAGAAAAACCTAAATCCCAGTTGTGACTACACTTTCAGTGAGGTGCTGATGTTAGAAGATCACTTTAAAGAATTTTTGGTGAACTCTGCATGTTAAAAGATTTAACTGTTTCACCACAAGACAAATTTAACTTACCTTCCTAATTATACAGCACAAGCATGAATTAAATATGGTTCTACAAATCAGCTAGAATCATTTCCTAAGGCAGCACCGCTTGGTAAATACTGCTGACTCACAGCAAAAAGTGCCATGGTTTGATTCCTTGTGAGTTCGAAGACTAAATTATCTTACATGAAATGTGAGTATGAGAAGACACTCTCACAAAAAAGTTATCAGATTTGAGTTCTCATCAGTAAAGACGGGAAGGGAATAATTCAAATGCCAAGTGACTGCTAATGGTTCTATTGTTACATTTCAGCCAATAACTGACATGACATTTCCGCAGTCACTTTTCTTTCTATTGTTTACTAAATAGCTAACTGGAAAGAAATGGATTCCCGGTAACTTGTTGAAGTTATTTATAATGTGAATGTACCATGAGTCATGTTTCTGTGTTAGCTCTGTGATGGGCTGACCTATCAAGAATGTTTCCTGCCATTCTTGCCCACTGCATTTACCAGTCAGTGGAGACAGCGGGCTCCAATGACTCAAAGTAGGATCACACATCACAGGGAACATGCATTCACTGCCAAATCTGATTATCCACCCTATTACAGGATGTGGTGAAACATTAGAGAGACATATGAATTGTTCATTTGGTTACATGTGCATTACTTGGCATCAAATTGATACAAGAAATTGCCATTATACAGTATATACTGTATGCACACAGTAGCTATAAAGCACTGGTCGGTTAGCGCTTTCCATTTAATGTCTCTGTCCTGTCTCTGTACTCCTGATCTTATATATATATATATATATATATATCTTTATTATTCCCAGGTCTATTTATCCATCAGTTTTCTCTACCCACTTATTCCTAATCTGGGTCACAAGGTTTATCCCAGCATGCACTGGGGAATGGCAAATAAACACAGATCACCTGTGATCACCATTGCATTGCTCCTGTAAGTCAGTTAAGTCTAAACATTTTCAGTTATAAAGCCATCAGTCTCAAAATCAAGCAGGGTTCAGTATCTGTCGTGTTACATTTCTTTCATTCATTCTTTAATTGCCAGCGAATTAACACAGCCTTTCCACTTTAATTTGTAGCTGTGATATGCCAAACAATAGTGGCCTGTAGGGGAGATGTGCTCTGGGACTTTAACACAATGTGAAAAGATTGATATGTGGCCTTATGCTTTGTTGAAGTCCACATTGCATATCACATACCCCTATGGGCAGCAGTGTTGGCAGCTGTCATAGTCACCAGGAACTGTGCCAGTTTGGATGTGAGCCAACACAATACGTCAGACAGGAACAGGATAGCAGAGTATAGTATAGCTGTTGCTGCTCACACTTTACGAAGATTAGAAGCAGCAGCTCCAGTAATAATAAACTTTGAGTATCTATTCATCATTTTTTGTTCATCTGATAAATGTCAATTATTTTTATTATTGCAGTGTTAGATTGAACAAAAGGGAAGCAGTCATGTTCCTTGAACATTTTCATTTACATTCACAAACAAAAAAAAAATCCGCAATCGATGAGAGTGAATCTCGTTTCCTGTCAGTTTCCATATATTGTATTAAAGCAGCAGTGACCAAACTAATTCACAAAATAAAACCTTGTCTATACCTGCATCAATGCAATTTTACACCTCCGTATTCCCCAAGAAGCACAGACACACAACTAGGAACAAGAGCCTTAAGGTTTTTCTATATTCCATTAAAGCCCGACCCTGAAAAGACGCACTGAAAATACAACGTTAAAGGATGCTATACCAATACTGCATAATGACTGTAACAGCCAGAGACAAAATCTTACTCTATTTCGAGACATTACCATTTAGTGCCTGCTCATACCAGCATTTATAACAGTAAAATCTTTGGACAGAAATGAATTATTTGCTTGTTGAGGAAAGGAAATGTGGCTAGTGCTTTTGCAAAGAGTTAAACATCTTGAAAGTACTGACCTTTAGGAAAGGAAAAGAACCAGAGTCCAAAATGGAGGAAGTCATTATATTCAACTATATTATACCATCATGACCCTGCTCTGCTGGAGTATGAACTGCTGGTCAAGAAAAATGTGTCATGGTCTGCTGTGAGTTGTCAGAAAGGATTGGATGTTACAAATATGTTTCCTTGAATTAGTGTTAAGTTATTGACCAGTTAGCAATCAAGAGCTCAAGTACTTACTGCGTCACACAAATTAAATTTGCTGTGTCATGTACTCAGACTAACAATTTAGCTGTTTTGTTTTGCAGTGCTTACAATAAAAATATGATGAGGTTGTTGTTTTGACCAATTAACCACCAAAAGCGCATGTATGGTAACTAATCAGCAAATTAATAGGGTTTCATAAGAACATAAAACAAAGGCGTGTAAGCATAACAAAAGTATATTAATCCTTTTTAGTTATAGATAAAAAATGTTTTACAGGAGAGTGAAAGCTATGTACTGCCTCGCCCATTTCTAATTCCTGCTTCATTTCTTCCTGATGCTCATCGAGTCATGAATATTTCTCCCTCTCTGTCCTAAGGGAAGGTGACATAGAATGCACTGAATAAGCTTTAATGTGCATCTAGACACAGCTTGTCAGCTTTGAACTGTACTTGTCTGACCATCTTTTCCATGTCCATCAGCCAGTGTTAGAGGACTCTTATCCTAAATTGATTCTGTGCTCCAAAGATCTATGGAGAAGGACGGAGACAACAAAGCAGAGACTGACAGCAGACTTGAGAAGTACTTAAGGCATGTGAAAAGAGGCTAGACAGGAGTGATAGATAAAATAGGAGCGAGATATGACAGTGATGTCTTGTTTAGCTGCAGGGCATGGATTCACATATAGATTTCTTACTGGGTAAGGTGTCTTTGCACCTTACCCAGTGTCGAGGCAGTGCTTATGCTGATGTGTGCCTGTCTCCTGATACTGCAGCTAGAAAAGCAAGTGATGATTCTCCTTCGGTTTGAGACCTGTGCCTGAACGTTCCTAAGTTTAATGCTGAGATAAACTAATGTGATATGACAAAGTCCTAGAGCAATACACTGGCCTGTTACCTGCTCACACACTGAACTGACAGTATCAGCTAAATGGCTAAAAAACATAAATGTGAAATAAAAGGTTCTTAAGTGCGCTTTAGCAAGAGATGCAAGTCAGATTATTTATGGAAAAAATCTTACACTTCTCTTTTTGAATCTTATGCATTCAAATTCACAACCGTCGAGGATTATGTTTATCTTATTTTATGGTGCCAGTATTTTCCTGCATGAATACGAGTGATATACGCTGGCTGTCCTTGAAATAGCAGTGAAAGAGGGATGGTCTAAAACACACACTGCGTTCTCTAGATTTTAGAAATGAGCTATTTTGGCAGTGACAAGTTCGTTCTGCAGTTCAAACTGTTGTAATGATCCACACTTGGCTTCAGCTATTCCAGCTTTATTCCAGCTAATGTGTTTCTATGGATTTCTGTTTATCAATAAACCTCTTTTGAAAAGCAGTTTAAGGGGATTTCTGTCTGGAGATGGAATTAGATGATACTGATGCAAAACACCCATCACCACCAACACAGAGTGATGCATCATCTGAACTATTTAAAGTGAAAGGAAACATTCTTCCACCTCCAAAAACCAAACAATGCTGAGCTGCCTGTATTATAGGCAGATATTAGACATTGTGTTGATTTCTTGTATTTAATCATGATTATTTATTGTATGCTGGATAATGAGCACAGTGATAAATAATTTATATGATAATTGCATCACAAGCACATGTTTATCAGTTGCAGTCTCTTGCTCAAGCAATGAGTTTGGGTATATAAATCACATGTTTATAGTCATGAGATAGAGATGCACATGGATACATGTCATTAACATACTGCGTTTAGCAGGATTTAACATTTATCAGAGACTAAAGTTACATCCCAGATGTTGTTACATAAGTCCCTGATAACATGAAGTTGTCAATGTGCCACTGATACCACTTTATCTATCTGGGCTAAATACAAATGGACTGTACGCTCATGATTGACATCGACAAACGAAATAATGTACAATTGATTATTACATGACTTACCAAATGTGTGATATGATTTTTTTCATGCCAAAGATCCCTTCAAAATATGAGCTGCTGTTTTAGATCGGTTACTGTTCAATATGAACAATACATCGGGGTACAGAGTGGTACATTGGAGCAGGTGAAGCACACAACACATCCGATGTTAAAACTCACTATTCTCCTCACAGACTGTCTGTCTGAGACATGACAGCTCTGCGGGGTAAAGAAGCAATTAACAAGGAAAATGATTAGTCTGATTGAAGCAAGACAGAGGCAGAGAAGGAGTGGGGAAAGATAGCAGGAAGAAAAACTTCTGACAATGACTTTGTGACACAGAGTTTTCACATACACACACAAGCGCGCGCGCACACACACACACACACTGGTGACTGATTTCCCCCAGAGCCTTCAGGCCTGGACCATGGCTGCCTTTAGAGATAAACCACCCTGCTATCTCTTGGAGATTTCACTTTCTTATAAGTTCCATGAAAGCTGTCGCAATGCGTTTTTTGAAGTCAGCATAATGTGTGCCTTACTTTTGCTTGCATGCTTAAATCTATCTTTGTAGTTCACACAGTTCATTTTCACCTGCTGTAACAACCAGATTGCTTTCCTTTTTTTTCTTCTTTTTTTTTTTTAGTTTTAGCAAAGCTTTCCAATTACCACACATGTCCAGATTTCAACTGTGTTATATATGGACAAAGACACATAGGAGACAAAGACAAAATATGAATTGATTTGCCTACCTCATGCATTTCTCTGCCTTGCTCTTAATGTTGTTTAGCTGACAGTATCCAACCTGGTGTAGTGACAGCCCATTCATTCTGTTGGCACACAGGTATTTTTCAGATAGTGAATGTACACTAGACGTTTTCAACTGCACACCTGGGTGAGGGAACATGTTTCCTTATAGACTGTATCAGCAAGAAAGTGTTTGTGCTGATTGTGTGACTGTGTGTACATGCGCAAGCGATATTCCAACCACATTTATTACTCACATACACTGATACTGAGTTGTGCTGTAACTGCTAAAAAAGATCAACGTTACAATTGAATTAGTGTATCTTTGCAGGTGGCACTGGGGCAACTCTGCTGTTTTTTCTTTCCAAAAGTAACTTAGAATAAATGCCTAGAATTTAGCATTCCTTCTGAGTGCAATGGGAGGTGTTTGGGTATTGATAACCCCATCTCTAGCCATCTGCAACAGCGAACAAACATGAGCTGGCTGATTGGGCTGGTTTCAAAATGGATTAGAATTGTTAATCATGCTGAAATCAACAAATTGTGCAGAAACAATTTGTCAAATAGTTTGCTGGGCAGTCCATGTGAACTTACCAACTGAGTAAAAACGTTACCAAGTTTTATTTACTAATGGCAAGTTTTCTGGTGGTCATTGTTCACTGGTACAGACGGTAAATACATCACCTGAAATGAACCAAAAAAAGCAAGGTGTAGGCTATATAATGGAATCCATGCATAAACCATACTACCTTTATTTATCATAAGCCTGGTACAATGATTTCTGGTTGTACATCCTGTTTATTACTACTATTCTGTAAATTTCTGCAACAAGTTTTTTTTTTTATCTCTTTGTCAGCTGATCAATATATATATCCCATGGAAAACATATTTTTAACTATGAGTTCATGAGAGCTGTCCAAACCCATCTCTTTGTGAAGCTACACTGTCATTTGGAATATACATAGGGTACAGGTTAAACCTACTTGTCTAGTCCCGTCCGATTCCCTGAAGATCACACCTCTGTTGGCCACATCCTCGAAGGAGACGGCCCATGAAATGAGACAGCTCATGTCTGCCAGGCCATTTGGCCCCATCTGGTCTTTTTCCTCTCCTCACTTGAGGACATCCACATGCTCCATCACTCTAGCTCTCCTCTACCATTTGATCCTTGGTGTCCTAATGAGAAAGACAAGGCATTACACAACTCTGCCTAAAAATAATATCCACCCCCTCTCACAAAATTTCAGAATAATAAAAGTTATGGTTCTGCTTATGTAATCAGATGAAACATGTTTTTAAGGCTTATAAACAGAATAAGTGGTGCTGGCTGAATTGGCATGAAACATTCTTTCATTAGCTCTTACTCCTCACTAAAAGAATGTATCTCATTGTTATGTTATATTTATAGCTGCTGTTGAAAGTATTCAGCTCGGATGCCAGAATCTCCCTTGGGCAGTGCATGTAACATACTTTGAACTATGCACTGTTCACTGAGGCGTGCAGAATGAGTACAGTGGGGCAGATGCGAATGTGTCTAAACAAGCCTCAACTGAATTCAGTGGGGATGCAGGCACACACCAGCAAGCACGGGCACAAAGAGGCAAGTAAAGACATAGACATGCAGATGTGAACATAGGTGCTGTGCCTGGGAACCTATAGACTTATGAGTATCTTGTATGGAACATGCAGAGTTCAAACAGACAGACCTTATGATTCTCTCACACATAACCTACTGTACTCTCATAGACTATAAGACCAGTCAGCCTAAGGCAGTAAACCACCATAAAACCATATTCAGCTCTCTTACTTTCTAAGAAGGCAAAATCTATTTAATATAGCAAATTTGATAAGATATGCAGTGCCTTGTTTTTCAAATCATTCATGGGTGTCCTCTGTCCTATTAAAATTCATTAATGAGAGGAAGCTTGTGTAACTTTGATTTAAGAAGGAATATTAGTATTATTTATCATAGTAATCCTCAGTTCAACATTACTGTAGTCTCAAACAATCAGATAGATTAGATACTATATAACCAGAGGCTAATGTTAGTTAAGTGACATTACTGAGTCAGTTTGCTGACGTTTGACGTTTTCTCTATTTGTGCTTACTTACTGCTGCACTATGTCACATTTGTTTCCTGTTTTGGTCACATGTCCTTTCTGCTATCCCTTTTTTGAGGAATGTAGGTATATTCAATATGCTGATGTCCTATATATTGCTATAGTTCACTGAAAGGTACATAGACGGGCTTTAAACATTTAAACACAAACATTTTCTTTTAGCCAGTCAGGTTTGTGCTTTTGCACAATAACCCTAACCCTACATAATGATAGCATAATGATTACTAATGACATAATGACAGCACTTTGGAAGTGACATCAAGTTAGTTCATATTTTATGTATGTCATATTGGTTAGTTTTTCCTTCTGTGTCATGCCAAACAACTGGCTTGGGACATTGCCTTTTTACAAAGAAAATGCATCTTCTAGAAATAAATATACAAAACCACAAGAACATATATTCTTAATGTCTCTTCTTCTATATAGTAAACAGCCCTGTATCAAACATTGTGTGCATCCTTTGCATTCATGCTTTCATTTCTATGATTTATTTCTATAGCTACTTCTATGTTACATGTAAGTTAGTATGTAGGTTACATGTAAGTTGCAAGTTTGGTTACTTTACAGGTGAAAATTTTTATGACTGACAGCAGCAGTGTTAACAATAGTTTGAATGTAACTAAAAACTTCAACTAAAATGGCTCCCCCTCAATTCTGTCAAAGGAACCTTTTCCCTCCCAGAAAAGCACAACCCAGCAAAACTTTCAATGACCATCAAAAACAGAGAACACTGACCCAAGATCTAAAAGTGCTGCTGCCATGTGAGTAATTTATGTATGTGTCTGTATGATCTGTAATAATTAACTTTAAATGTTTTATTCTTCATTGATCTCATCTTTGATCTTGATTACATTATAAAACACTGTAAGTTGATGAACTGGGTTGATTCAGTCATCTGGGTCTCGGTCCACTTCAATCTTCTGACTCAAGATCTGCAATTGTTGTAACAGTATGAGAATTGATGTATAACCTGAAACCATTTACTTAACAACTAATTTGTTCTGTATTGACCAGACCACAGTCCACCACGTGAAAGTATTTCATGATATAATTCCATGTGGTTTATGTAAGGCATGTGGTGAAGGAGAGACTGCAGTCAGCTCAACAGAGCTGTGTTAGGTTGCATTGAAAAACATCAGATACCTAAATCACTGCAAGGGTTGCTATGACAGCAAATTTTCATCTGATTAGTTCTGGCTAAAAAATATTTTTCCTGTGCTCATGTCATTATTATCAGTTAAACCTTAAAACAAGAAGGTGATTATGGCTCATGCATTTTAGAACATTTTTCCAAAAGTTCAGCCATGTCTAGCATTGTAATTAAATTTTAAAATGTGCAGTAACAGTGTGACATGTCTGATTTTTCACTAATGCTTGTGTGAAACTGGAAACCCTCTCAAGGCATTTCTAAGAAAACTGAGGCCACTGCCTGATGGCAACCTCTGTAAATGGTCACCCAAGCTCATCAATGGTATCGGTCACAAAAAAAAAAAAAAAAAAAAGCTCTCTTTGAGCTACTAACCACAATCAATTGTCATGGTATGACTCATGTCACACTGAACCATATAATAAGATTCCTGTAGGGATTTTTTTAAACACCTACATTAAGAATGGCAGACATTGTTCAGCATTTCCGTGATATCACTGTTTTTCTTAGAAGTACTATAGTATATAGTTCAGGATATTGTACTATATGAGTAAAGATAAACATTTCTCATCTTCAGGAAAAGTTGAAGACACAGAAAATACCATGTATGTTAAACACAAACATCCATTAAACTTGCTGTACTGTATATTAGAAGTATTTATGATATCTTCAAAATGTACTCAGAACACATAAGGCATACATCGTGCTGTTCACCCACATAGTACAAATTAATTGTTTCACAGTGGACTGTATACAAGTTTCCCTCCACACCCAGTATTTCGTGACTTTCTACTGACCGTATTAACAAACTTAGATCAATGACAGAATTTCAAGTCTGACATTCTCACATCAGAACTGCTCAGGCTTCCAGCTCTTTATGGAGACATGAATTAAGTATGTATGAGATGTAGCATCCCAGAGGTGACACACTGCTCACAAACCGTAGTTCCATGAAATATCTTATAGTTGATAATCAATTTTAACAGACATAATATACTGTTCCCATCTCATGTGCATAATAGAGAAGGGGTAAACCCAAATAAATCATATACACACACATATATATATATATATATATATATATATAAATGACATGTTTGCTTGCTGACTTTTTACTCTCCTGTGACAAAGTCAGATGACATAAACAAAAGAATTTGAAAAGTTTTTGATTTCAGATTTAGAGAATAAATTAATTTTGGTCTTATTAGGGTTTTTACCAAGGACACAAACAGTCAGACAGTTTTTAAGCAAGTTCCATCCATCCATCAGGTATACTGCTCAGTCTTGGAGGGTGTGTGGGGACTGGAGTCAATCCCAACTGACACTGGGCAAGAAGCAAGGTTTACACTCTTCCGCTTACGCTCACATTCACACCTACAGGAAATTTAGAGTGGTCAGTTAATTTAACCTGGACTGTGAGAGGTAACCCATGCAACGATGGGGAGAACATGAAACAGAAACACAGAAAGGCCCTAGCTGGCCAGCAGGTTCAAACCCAGGACCTTCTTGCCCATCTTGCTGTAACACCGTGCCGCCCTGAGTAAGTTCCATTGAACCTATTACTCAACAATTTGGAAGTGAAAATTAAAAGGTTTTTGTCATCTAGGTTGTAAATACATTATCAAACACCTTAAAGGTTTTATTAGTTCTGATGAAGAAACTATGATGAAGCCCCACGGATGAGAGGAGAAATTATTACAAGACAGCAAATCCAGTTGCCTCAGGCTTACTGGATTTTCTGGATGAGGATGGAGGGAAGGCAATATTAGTGGGAATTATTAGTGGAAATTAGTCATGCCCATCCCTCTCTCTGCAGCAATGTCCTGTATGGCTTCGAGGCACATAATCCCCAGCTGGTGAAGCTTGATAATGTTAACCAACCAACCAGTTCTATGCATCTTCCAAGTAGTATATGGAAAGCAGAAAACTACACACTGCACTGCTGGCAGAAATGCATGGGTGCATTTTACTGTACTATGGCGGCACATGAAAGTGGATGTAATGACAGCGGGAAGGAATATTGAGGAGTCTCATGTCACTATCATATAGTCAACCAGCCCCCCCCCCCCCATAAACACACACACACACATAAGCATGCAGCAGACTATGAGCACAGAAGGACAAATGCATCTAGCAGATAATATAGCAGAGACATAAGAGTCCAAAACAGCCAGTGATGTCACCAGAGTACTTCTGGCCATCTGCAAAGTCTGTTGTTGAGAGTGTGCACATGTGTGTGTCCAGGGATGACTAATCATCACAAATGCCCTGCAGGAATAATCCATCACACTCTCCTTTATCCTCCGCAGACGCGCACCACACACGCACTATCGACTTCCAACTCCAATTCATCATCCTGAGTCAAGTGTTCAACTTGCCAAGTGTCCCCTCTGCTTCTCTGTGCCACTATTGGTATTATTTTACAACGGCAGGCTCACACTTGAGGCTGAGTCATATCTGCATGCTTTGTGCCACACAAACACACGCCATACACACACACATAAAAATGATAGGATACAACAATAAGGGAGCAATGTGGGCAGGAGCAGACAAGATTACACTCCCTTTGCTGATATGGTTTTAACACCTTTCCTTGGTTAAAAATAAATACACAAGTAAAAATAGGGGATTATCTGACAACTATTCACCTTGCTAAATCCATATACCTTGGTTGACCACTCATCCAGCAAACCCATATGAACACAAACAGGAAAGAATAGGGTTGAGAATTCAATTAGGTATGTAATTCCTGTGAGGTGACAGTGCCAGCTGCTGAGTCACAATCATGGTTCCCACAGATTCACCTCCTAAATCTACTACAATCTCATCTAATTTCCTTTAAGCCTTTCAAGAGGGACAGAGACCTACAGTTCTCATTCTACCTTCATGAAGGAGTTATGATTTCAGCAGAGGAGCCGGACAAATATTTACAGTATTTAAGTCAGTTCAAACAATCTTTGCTTTCCCTATCTATCGCTTGCATTGATGCATTTGGACATTATGTTAAGATTATGGTCATTACATAAGAGAGGCTATTAAATCTTAATGCATATGTAAAGTAGGAGTGGGCTTTCATTTGGGGGAAGAGAATAATGGCTTTTCTAAAAAAGCTTGAAATCTAATAGAATATAAGGAGATGAAGCAATTACTGCCTGGCCGGCCTGCGACAACCACGACATTCCATGAAGTCACATTTGTCCTTTGGCAAATGGAACGTGTGTCCTCTGCTGGGATTTACTGTCCATCATTACGTTATGTAACTATCTTTGGGGACGGTTCCTTCCAGCACAGTTTACAAACACACTTGTTTGACAAGAGGATGAAACGGGAAAGAGGAACATGTCGTTCTATACTTTGTCCCCCTCTTGAATACAGGCAAAGAACCCTTTCTCTTTCACTCTCGTAGTCTTGATTATTGCCAGGGTATGATGGAATAATTACAATGGAGTGCTTCCTGCCAGAGGTCAGGTTGCTGATCGTTTCTGCTATGGCCAGCCAAAGACAAAGTCATGAAAAACTTTATGTTCAGGAGTAAATTGAGTGGGATAGGTGATGAGTGCTGAAGGAAAATACTATTTTTAAACTGTAAAAACTCTTCTCTGCTTGCAGGTGACCTTAAATTGTAAAACAACCACCTGTTAGATCTTGATGTTATCATCAGGCATACATATTTATTTGGCTTTTGCAGACAAAAATGATCATTTTAATAAGAAGCAATCCATTTTTAAGTTGTTGAATGTTCAGCGCTTTCAGGATGTAGTTTTCATATATTTGGAATGGCTAAAATGCAGAATGAATTCTCCACATATTGTTTCATTAATAAAGTACGACTTAAATTGTATGTAACCTAAAAGTTAATTAGTCACAGTGTATCAATATGGCAAAACTAATAAATGCCTGAATTAATTTACATACATCAGATGCATAAATTAAACTAATCTTAAAACGTCCCACTGAAGAGTTAATTGGTTTGTTTTTGACATTGTGTGGTTACTTATTAGTTGTCTAGTTGCTATTTTTTTTCTCATGCACTACTCTCTAATGACTCAGAGATGAGGAGTCACACATTCAGTATTTAATGATACTTTAGCCAAGAGGAATCGAGTTATCATTGAATACTTGCTACAAGACTGTGTCATCGTCTGTGGTACATGTATCATTTGCCTAATGAGGCGGTCATTAGTGATGATAGGTTGCCAGTTTTGTTGCTTCAGGGACGAAACTCCTGGCTTTCAACAGATGAGGCAAATTTCTTCCCCTTTTCATGTATGCAGATTTTGCCTTTGCAGACACTTTTTCATTCTCTCCTCTTGTTTTCTCCATGTGTTACATGTGTAGTATATGTGCACACACAGAGTACAACTTCTTTGAACATTTCTTAACATATTTTTAGAAATATGAATGACTCCATGCTTTGGTCTTTACCAAGCAAAACCTGTATTTTTACAATTTTATGATTGAACTTGTTTCCCACTTACACATGGTTCTAACATGCAGCAATGGATAGGTGAAATTCAGCTTTGTCAGCAGAATATATGAAACACACCAAGATCATAAGTGCAACACCCATACTGGTACTTGGGAGTCCCAGCTGAGAATACTTCATTGATGATTAAGTAAAACTAAAAGCAAAAATCATAGCTAGTGTTGACTGCCTGATTGATAGTGACTGTTTACTGGCCTTTACTTCAAACTCCTATCTATTTATTTTTCATACTCCTCCATTTCCATCCTCCTTTCTCAGCCAGCACTCATTACAGCCATGGCAACTCTTAAATGCAAATATGCTCCTTTTTTGTAAAGTTACAATAATCAGTCACAAGGATGAGAAAACAGAAAAACTGTTGCAGTGATAGAACAATTTGTTGGGTTATGTTAAAAGATATCATTTGCATGTTGTACTATTAGCTTTGGATGTGCTTCCAAAAACAGAATGTAAGTGAACATGGCAAGCAACCCATAAAATGCAATGAATGACAGTGAAACTGTTTCTGTATACGACTGTTCAAGGCCATACAGCTTCAAAAAATAATGTAAACAATACATAAGCCAACAGTTTGCATTTTGGAAATTATAAGTCTATAGTGGCACATTCAGATGCACTACTGTTAGAAGAGGCTACACACACACACACACACACACACACACACACACACACACACCCATATATACACTATATATATATATATACATATATATACATATATATATACACTATATATATATATATATATATGCAGTAGTACACATCCCTAACCATACCCTTTGCCTGGTCATATTTCTGTTATATAAAAAATGGTTAAGCTGTGTGCATGCATGTTGAAAATAGTTGCCAGCTATGCACAGAAACACTGAGGGGATGCTTCTATTTGGAAAAGCAGCAATAATAATAGCACTTGTCTTTCAAAATCATAATTCTGCAGCCACACATTGTCATATTGCATGTGATGGCTTTAAAAAGTGAGGGAGGCTGGACTGTCAGAATTTGAGGAAACTACATTATTTTCCATTTCTTTTGTCTGACAATGTTGTAATGAAAGGCTGTTAGATTTGGGCTTTGATTTTTTTTTTTTTTTTTTTTTTAAACCCACTCTTCAGCTGAGAGACTGTTGTAGCACTTTGGAAATGTAGTTAGTCTGACAGACATCTTGAACTACATTTAAATTCCATCATGTTCTTACTAAGACAACCCCCAAGACATTAAGACTTTTGAAATACAAATGAATGTTAAAAAAAAAAAAAAAGTCAGTGGGATTTACTTGAGACTTCAGACACACACAGACCATGAAATTTAATTTGGGTTTAGACTGTAATCTGTGTTCAATTTCTTTAGTATTATACAAAAATATTGCTTTACTTATATTGTTCTGATGCAAATTACTTTAAATCCTATTTTCCAAAATTGAGCACAATATGACAATGTACTGTGGTGTAAGGGACCCTATCCAGGATCATTACACACTATTTACCTGTATTTACTACAGAATTAATTCCAATTAAACCCAAATCTCAAAAAAAAAAAAAAAAAAAAAAAAAAAAAAAAAAAAAAAAAAAAAGACTTTTATTGATAAATGCATGACATATTCTATTAGATTTTCCTTGCCTCCCACACATGGAACCAGCCATGTATAAAATGTTCTGAGGGACCCAGAAAGGCAGGAAAATGAACATTAACACTAACTGCAGTACTGTGTTTCTGAAAATAGCATTTCTAATTAGTTAGCTACAGTCACTGCATTTGAATCAGCACAGCCTGTATCAGTACACAGTGGTTTACACAGCCATCATGCAAAACCAATCTTACTTATCATTTACTGAAATCTAGGCCATTTCTCATCAGCAGTTACACTTACTAAGGTTAAGATGATTATAAACGACCAACCTACTAATGGTTGCAGTAACCAATCTAACTTGATGGGTGCATGATATAAAGTCTGCCCCATCCAAGGCAACCAAACCTCTAAATTAATAGGTCAATCCATCATTTTTTTTGGCTTCGAGAAAGCCAGACTCCCTCTGCCAGTTCCTTAGTTCTCTCTGACAGCTTCCATTCGGCCCGGTAGCGTAAATCATCCCTCTCCTCGCCTGAATCTACCAGCTCAATCCTCAGGAACATTTCTTTCTCCAAGATCATTGAAGCTAACAAAGAATCTGTAGCTTGTCTGGTTCTCGGCAGTGTGGGGGAGGAACGAGAAACTCCGTGACGAGGGGGTGGACGACTTTTAACCACTCTGCTTCTGACTTGCTCTTCCTCATGTTTCACCAACGTCACCTCTCTATCATCTGAGGTAGATGTACTTGAAGGGCTCTCATTGGTTGATTCAGAGCTAGGGGATGACTGTGTGTCCTCTGATCGGTCAAGGTCCACTTGGAAGGCTAATTTCCTGTTGCTTTGTCTGCTGATGGACAGACAAGGAGGCCATCGGAGGGAGAGGCATCTCGTCATTGCCAGCCATAATTCCTGAGGCCTGAATAAACCTGACCTTGGTGTTTCATTTGTGCCAGAAAAGTTGTCCTGTTTCTCCAATCGTGTGCATTCTGCTGCTAATTCAGTCTCCACCAGAGCTGTGACAGGTACTCCATTAGAGTTCTTTGGTGACAGTTCTTCTCTGTCTTCATTCCTCGACTTTAGCTGTTGATCCTCCCCAAAGCTGAAAGAGCTGCTGAACCTCTGACTCCTCTTCATCGCACTTCCTGCCTCCGCATCTGAATCTGACAATGATTCTTCATCTGATGAGCATCCATGTGGTGACTGCTCTTTGGAATCCTTTAACCATGGCCGCTGATTCTCTTCAGAGTCAGAGGAGCTGCTCGCCCTCTGGCCTTTCCTCATCCTTGGCCAAACAAGTCCACTCCTTTTGCTTTATCTGTCAGCTGCCCAGTATTGCTCGTCTTTCAGCTTTACCAGTGACAGATTGAGGGGGAGGAAGGAATGGAATCAAAGCTACCACCACAACAACAACAACAGCCGCAACAGCTCTGCTAGCATGGCACTTTCTGACATAATCTCTGCTTCAAGAGGCACAGCTTTGGCTGGGGAGATGGGTAGTGATGACGCTGTGATGTCATGTGCCCACATGCACACACACAAACACACACAGAACCCCCTGCATGGCTATGTGTTCACGCTCCAGTCGAGTCAGCGGTGACTTGCCTCAGAGGGAAGTGATGTCACATTGCATGATGTCATATCTAGCCACGAACCAGGAGTCTGCAAATGGTCTGTGTCTGTGTGAGAGCCCAGACGGAAAAAAAGAAAAAGATGCCCGACCCCCAAAATTGACCTAGATGTGCAAAGGGAAGTCTTAATAGATAAAATGTTGTTTTGGGATTTTCCCCATTCATCTTACTATAGTTCTTCTTGCAGTTATTATAGCACTGATATTCAGTTCAAAATTATTTTCATAAAACTAATGATTGTTGCTCTTTGGGTTAAAGTATAAAGATGCACCAAGAGAAATGTACAAATACCTAAATTTGTAAGGACAGTATCTAGAGAGTATCTAGAAACAGAATCCACAGCAGATGCTTTTTCAGTGTATCATAGACAACTGTTCATTTATTTATGTTTATTTATCTTCTTACTTCTGGATGCATGTCTGTTGTTGTATTTTGGAGGGATGTGGAACATAGAGTAAGAGAGAGAGAGAGAGAATGTCAGAAAGATGAATCCAAAAAAAGACTCCCACTGGCTGCATACCTGCAGGTGCTCTATGTGTACAGTACACGAGTGTATGTGTGTGTGTGTCTGTTGACTGCTCGGTGAGTACCTCCAGTCCCATGTCGACACTGGATGTTAGGTCACTTGCTATCTTCCTTGCTTTTCCATTTATGGCTGTGATGGCTGCTCAGACTGCATGCCCCTCCGTTCATTCAATGTACACCTTCTTACATCACCTCGGGGTAAAAGGGCAGTAACCACTGTCGACTCCAGACCGGCTGACCTTATCACACACATACGTGTCCCAGCTGATAAAATCTGTTGAGTCAATTTTCGTGCGTAGGGGGCTGCATGTAATTGAGATAGAGAGAGAAAGAAAGTCACTGGAATGATCACAGTTCTCAGAATATCTTCCTGAGCAATTATATTTACCATACTAATATTAATGGTAATAGACAATGTCAGAGGCAAACCACTGTTACATGATAACCCAGTACTTCTGGTGTCATGCTATGGATGGATTACACATTATATTCAAACTGAATATCTATTTACTGACAGAAATACTGAAAAAGAAAAATTCTTGGGGGATTTTTTGTAAAAATGTTTTACTCCAATAGAAGTTACTGGTGAGCACTGGATGCCAAGATTTAAATTAAGGGCAGTTTGGTCAATATGAGATCACTGGTGTTTTTGACATGTAGTGTGTCAAATTTAATTTCATGTCACATTCGTTCTATGTAAATGCTTTCATACAATTATCCTGGAGATCCTGTTGAATCTGAGCCTCCAATGCTACAGGAATGCAGTGGTGGGAGAGGACACAAAAAATATGGAGAGGCTCGCTCCCTCTACTCTAAAATGTCCCCTGGCAGACAGAGCTTGGCTTCCCACCATTCCTACCTAGTGGAAGGATGAGTGTGTGGCTGCAGTTTTCTGGCCTGGCTGTCTCCCACTGTGGAAATTACAACATTTTGTTGCTGAATAATGTATTGTCAAAGAGTGGGGTTTTTTTGGAAGAGGTCGAATAAACATTTATTATGAACGCTCTTTCGATAAGTCACCGAAAGAAGAAGCTTCAAGTTATGATCACACTTAAGCCAGGAACCAAACAACAACGCAGCTTATTTCAACCTTTTGTTCCTCGCGTTGATAAGGTGGGCCTATAAGTTTAATTGAAGAGTTTACACTGTCAATTTAGCAAAGGTGCCCTTGGTTCAAGAACATTAAGTTGTTTCAAATGTTACACAAGCAGGAATACTATGGGAAAAGTGGGACTGAGTGTGAATCAACGGGGGCTGCTACCATGAAAAATTCATAAAAGCTTTGGACAGAAACCGCAGACTGGCAAGGCGGAATGTTTTCCCGTTATCACAGCTATTTCTGGACTGCGTTCCCATACATAATTCACACAAACCGAGGGGGGAACCGTATACAAGCCATTAAACTCACCCCAAGGTCTGCTGAAGTTCGCTGAAATGTCTAATTCATTATGAGCAGGTGAGTTGTTGAAAGCCACTTTACGTCCACGAAACAGGCGAGCCAGTTGATGGCGCTGCTCACTCCTCACACTTTCAGGCACGAGGATGTGAGCTCGAGCCGGAGCAGCGCATGTAACGAGACTTCTGATTGGTTAACGTTTTACAGCGATTTTATGAAATCGGCCGTGATTGGACTGCTGTAAGTAGGCGGTGCTGTGCACAGCATTTCATTGATATAGCCTACAGCTGGTGGCTACAGCTTCGCCACATACGGAGTGAAAGGGCTAAGAAAGTGACGAGGGCTCGATGTAGGGGGGTTTTCAAGAAGGCTCGAGAATTGTTTTTTAATTTTTTTTAAAGAGTGGCACACCAAAGATTTCCAGAAGACACAGCCAAAATGCTCTGCCACGTTACTCGTCCGGACTCGGTGGTGATGGAAGTGGAAGTTGATGCGAAGGCGAACGGTGAAGACTGTCTGAATAAGGTAGGCTGAGGTGTAATACACATCACGTTTTGTTGTTATTGTGATACTGTTTAAAACATCATGTCGCAGACAGGCGTGGGCAACAGTGTTATGTCTGTCTTACGAAACTTACAATTTCCCTAAACTTTATATTGTTTGTTTCGTCGATTATTTTGCCAATCAAAAGCTATAGTAAATAAAACGGTTTGAGGAGTTGACGAGGAATACTTTAAGTTGTTTTTTGCTGCTTGACACGATATTCAGTGTGAACTACATCAGTAAACAGTAATACCAAAACTGTTGCTACATCTTCCTCATTGTCGCACACGGGGAGGGAGAAAACAAAATGTTCTGCTCCCCACGATGTACAAAACAATGATACCTCTTTTTGTAACAAACCTGAAAAATGTTGATTCATAGTTCAAATGTTTGACTCGACATGCATGTAGGAAAGTTCTGAGACATTGGTAGGAAAGTGCCGACGGTCGCCTCTACCTGCACGGCTTAGTCGGAGGCAGATGGCTTTGTCAAGGTTACTCGAGTTCATTCTTCTGCCTTCTCAAGAACCCATCGCTCCACTCACACTGAAACTTCCGTCTCAGCTAAGTTGTTGCGATATCCTCCCTTCTAAAATGGACAAGAGCAGGGTAGCATATGAACTTTTTTCCTTTCATCTGTTGCCTCAAGTTGTCTTTTTTTCCCTTCCGCTAATAGAGTGAACAGCTATTTCATATGCAAGGCGTATTCCCAACTTGCCGTGGGTATGAATGAGTTTTATCTCAGCCTCCGGGCTCCCTGCAGACGTTCACCAGCAGTTATGTAATAACCTCATGGCCGCTGCCGCTCGAGGGGGCATGGGATTGTGGGTTTGATGAGCCCCTTTACCCCGGGAGAACCTCCAAGTTTACTTCTATCCTATCGCGAGCTTTGGAATATTGATGGGTTTTATCTGTGAGAGAGTAGCGCTGGGGCAGCAGAAATCCAAATGAACCAAGTGATAAAAAGCACTTTTCTTTCCTTACCCTCATGCAGATACTCTAGTGAAACTATTGATTCCTGCTGAATAAGTCCTTCGCGTCTTACCATCCTCCACTGGGAGGATAAAACCACTGTGGACTGTTTTATTCAAGGTCATCTTAGTCTGCTGACAAAAGTCAAGATGTTAGGACAGCCTCGTTGCTCTATGTGCTATATAATGTGATGCTGCTAACTGTTATAGGAACTTTAAATCTTCCTCTGTCTGAATGATTTAGTGTGTCCCCTATTACTCTTTTCGACACAATTGGTTTTAGAGTCCTTCTTAAATAACTTTGTCTAAAATCCACCTTTTGCAACCCCTTTTCTATCATCCCTGTCCAGGTTTGCCGGAAGTTGGGCATAATTGAAGCGGACTACTTTGGGTTGCAGTTCACAGGCAGCAAAGGAGAGAACCTGTGGCTGAATTTGAGGAATCGAATCTGCCAGCAGATGGATAGTGTGACGCCGTGTCGACTGAGGCTGCGGGTCAAGTTCTTTGTGGAGCCCCATCTCATTCTGCAGGAACAGACACGGTATGTCTACCAACCCATGTGCTGCTGCATAGACATTGTGTGCAGATCTGCTGCGTGAAATTCTTCAGCTTGTCATTAGCCTATCACATTCAAATTTAAATCTGATCTGTGTTTTCAATTAAATATGCTTTTATTTCCTTATGACTGCATGCGACATGCACTGAGGAATACGAGCTGGAAAAAACAAAGCCATCCTCAGTGAGCTCCCAGAGCATAATCTGATCACTTTGTTTCCAACACAGTGGAATGCCCTGTAGTAACCTCTTCCAGCAGCTCTTCCGGGGTTACTATAGGTCATTTTGGTAGAACGCCAGGCAGGAAATGTGATCCAGCAGCTCTGGGGCTATGTGTTGCTCTGTGGCTGCCCCTGGGGACCCTCTGTGTGACAGCCAGGACCTCTGTCACTGCCCCCATTCAACTCAAAATAACTTTTGTTGTGCCTGATGTTGTTGTTTTTTTTTTTTGTTGTTGTTGTTGTTGTCTCGATTGTTTTATGGCCATTTTAGTCTGAACAAAAGGACAGCCCTCGGTTTGACATTTGTGCAGATGCTGATGCAAAATGTGTGATAGCACCAGTGTAGGGTGTTTTTCCAAGTAGTTTTTGTTTTCACATGAATGTGTCATTGTGAGTCATCGTTGCAGCTGGTTTTAATAGTGAACTTTTATAACAGTTTTTGAAAGTATTAGGATGTGAATTTCACGTGTGCATTGTGTGATTTCTAGTCACATGTATCTGAAAAATGAATGCTCTATTTCTTTTTTTTTTTTTTTTTTTTTTTTTAAGAAACACAATAGTTCACTATAGCAAATAACCTGTTGTAGTGACATCTCCCTTCTCTGCCATATTAGTTTAAACAAAAAAGCTTCTAGTCAGAACAGCACAACAAGCCTCGACAAGTCCAGATCCTGACTCAGTATTCCCCAGCCCCAATTTGTTTGAAGTTATAATTAGAAAGTGCATTTTCAGCCCTCGGAACCTATCCAAGAAACTTGTTTCACGCTGAGTATATAGCGTGATACTGCAGATCTTATATTCTCTCTCAGGCAGTGTCACGAGTGTTTGGTACTGCAGGACTGGATCTGTGGCTCTGGATCGAGGGCACACTAGAGGGGAAATCTGTTTGGTGTCTTTTTAAGCTTTGCCACACTGCTCCTGCCCTCTGTCTCTCACACACAGCATGCCTCTAGAGCTGTTCATTAAACTGACATGTATCTGCCTTGGCCGGCATTTGTCTGGCATTCCAGTAAGCTCTCAGTTTCTCCCCAGTTCACCTACTGTCCCACCACCAGCTCTTTGTCACTCCTTCAACAAGGAAATATAATAACTGTGCTCTGTCCTTCAATAGTTTGTTGTTTTTGTTGTTTTTTTTAATCTCAGTCAGATATAAACTGTCTCTGCTTTCACTTCCACTCACTCACTCACTCACTCACTCACTCACTCACTCACTCACTCACTCACTCACTCACTCACACACACACACACACACACCCTCCACCCCACTCTGGTCCATATTTGGCAACCTTTGAAGAAGAAAGTGAAAGGCAACAGGGGGGTGAGAGAGGGTGAGCGTGGAGGACACTTGGCTGCCTGCGCTCTGACCTCAACTAGATTAGCAGGGGTTATCAACAGATGGCTGGCGTCGGGTGTGTGTGGGGAGGGGGGGGTCATGGGGTTGTGAAAAAAGGTGAGATAAAGATGCGAGACGGCAGGCAGGGGTATGTGGGGTTGCCGTTAATAAATACTCACACATGGCACACACCTCCATGCTGTCAAGTTGTGTGTTTAATTTTGGTGTGGCCTTGATGCCTTCCATCTGCTCACATGTGATTTATAATTTAAGTGGTGGGGGAGAAAACACTGGCCTCAGTTTTTAGAGATGAGCGTGAGATGCTGACAGTGCACAGTAGTAGCATTTTGGGGAGCAACACACACTTCTGGGAAATTACTATGCTGCATTTACAAGGGTCATTTCTGTGAATTACTGTTTTTTATATATATATATATATATATATATATATTTAATGTTATGTATTATTTTCATGAGTAAATGTGGTGTTTAATAGTTCTCTTTATTTTGTAAATCAAAAAAGTGCTTTGAGGACCTGTGAGAGTCCCATTCCACTTATTTCTCGTGCTGTCACCTTTAACCTACTTAAGCTACCGCAGGATTCACCCATCCTGGTCTGTTCAGACTGCAGGCACAGAAGATAGTCAGCTATTGCACATTTTTGTTTCTCACATGTCTGCAGGCTGTTTTAAATGAATGGAAAGATCTTCTTAACTAGTTTGAGGAATGTGTGTCTAATTCTTGTCTCCAGAAAATTCATTTTTTTGTCATATTTGCCATGCAGCATGTTTGCTATATTTACAGTGAAAAACACAGTTGGAGACCATTTTAGTCATTAAACCAGTTTATGATTTTATTGAAACTAAAGCCCCTCGACGCACACTCACTTTAAAACAACACAGCATGTTCCTGTAGCTCAGTAATTAGCAAGTGTATGTGGGTTGGTGTAAATGTTCTCAGCAGCTTATGGGCAAAGAACTGGCTAGAGACAACGGATGAATATTAGCCTATAGGGCTAACTCTGGCTCATTTCCAGTCTTTTTCTCTTGATTAATGAGACCAATCCCTATCAAATGAAGTGTAACCAAAAAAAAAAGGTCTACATTGCACAAAAACTCTCAGCCGAGATGAGGGGTGGGCCTCTTCCACGTTGTTCTTATAGGCCTTATTACATAACCTGCAGTGGACTGAGCATGCACAGAGCTGCTTATATAAGCTGATGTGTACTCTGCTGCCACGTAAAGTCTAGCAGGTCACTCTAGTGTTCTTGCTCACATGCAGCCAACTACTTGGATACTTTGTGTTAATTCATTTTTCTCCTTTGTAGGGCCTGCTTGTGCTTGAAAATATTTAGAAAAACATTCTATCCAGACTGAAATGCACATTTTAATTAGTATTTAAACAACAAAGTTTGTGCTGGCTGCTCATAACACAGTTGTCTATTTGTCTGATTTTCTTACAATCAGTAATTAGTTACTTATTAAGCCTTTTGATACGGTTTTTTATTAGGCCCTGCACTTTGGTTGTGTATATCTGTTTTAAGCTGCAAGGTGTAAATTCAGCTTGATTCTGTGGCAGCTGTGTCTTCAGCTTCAAAAACCCACTGCATTTTTCTTTAATCCTTTTTCCTTCTCTCCCAGCCTTCTTTTATGAATGTAGTATTTCACTTTCTGTAAATGTGTAAAATTGGCTCTCGGGGTGGCTCCTTCTCCTCTCTGAGCTTCTTTATTGCGCAGCCGATGGTGCTACATTGAACAAAGACTGGAGCTGGGCTGACCTTCCAGGAGTTTGAGGTAGTTCCTTCTGAACTGAAAGATGTGTCCAACAGCTTAGTCTTTTTCTTTGCTTTTATTTTTAAAAGCAGTTCTGCAAAACATAGTTGTTTACAAGACATCTAATTTGCATTCATCTCTATTGCCATAATGTATCCACTGATGTGTTACTACAGAAAACGCACTTTTCATTGGTTAAGGGATACTGAGCCAAGGGCCTCAACAACAGCCTGTCTTATCTGCATCATTTAACACCATTTGCTGGGGGGTGTTTCTGGTTTAAATATGTGAATGTTTCCCCTTCATTAGCCCTCGTATTTAGCATTCTGATCAGGCAAATGTTGGATGCCCTCAAAGGGCACAGCTATTAGCACAGGCTTTATCAGAGGTCCTGATTGTTAACCTGCTTACCCCCTTTGAGGCTGAGCTTATCTTTAACTTAAATCCAAACCAAAATACAAATGACTTTGAAGCAAGGAAGATTTATTTTAATAATTGCATCTCTGAATCAGAATATTTACATGTAAGGTTACTTGTGTTCTTTCCGGAGGAAGCGTTCCTTGACTAATAGTGTCACAAATTATTATATAAATGGAGCACAGTATTGGGAGGGGGTGGGGGTTAGACAAATATTTAAATCCAACTGTAAGGACAGTGCTCTCTTGATGTCATTGGTCTGTGTTCCTCCTCCTTATATAATACCAGGCAGTCCAAGTACATGCTAGTCAGGGAATGCATTTGCCTGCCTTATGGCCTTATGACAGACTATTGATCTGTCCAGGGTTTTTCCTTGCCTCTCCCCCAGTGCATGGTGGGATAGCTTCCAACCCTACGTAGTGTTTTGTAGAATGGATCAACTGAGAAAAGTTTTTCCGAAAGAACATGCCAACACATTTACATTAAGTAACGTTTAGTAATACATTGCACGAGCCGACAAAATCCAGACACTACTTCTTCAACTGAATGCTCTGCAAAAACAAGTTTAGGTAATTTATTCAGGTCACACACGAGTTATCATTTTCAGCTCACTGGCAGGCTACAGAGACAATCAAGTCAAACATCACACAAGATGCTTATGGGTCCTGGAGTGTTCAAAAACACCACCCGAGCTTTAACAGGCGTGCTCCACCATCAGTAATTAGTCACTTTTACTTTGCCCGTGAGTTTCTTTTCTCCTTCATTTGTTTTGCACTTGAGTAACCTAGCCCTTGTTTGCCCCGTTTGAAATCATAACGGTAGCGCTTGCCCAAGAATGACAGATTTGTTATTTGTTTGGCAGCTGAATTTAGGATTGATGCTGGACTTTAATCACTATTTTACCATCCAGTACAGAGCATCAGCCTGTAATCCAAGGCATTTAGCATACAAACGGCTTCATTGTTTTATTGCTGTATAGCTTTCAGTTCAGCTCAGCACAGAGCAAAGGCGTCTGTGTTTATATTTTAATGCTTGGAATTATTGTTTTGCAACTTTCTGTTAAATAACACAATTAAAACTTCACTAAGTGTCTTAGTCTCCAACTTTCCTTTCAGCCCACACCTTGGGAGAAGATCTTCAGCAGAGTTTACTATAGGTCATTGACAGCTAGTAACCTCACAGCACACACAGCTCCTGGCAGTATGTTATTTGACTAGCTTACAAACCGCATTGTTGAGAGCCCAACCGATGAGGTCTGAAACTCTACTGGTGATTGGCTGGGTGAGTTGCAGTCTGCAGGCAGAGGTGTTGGGTTTCAGCTTGTGGGGACGTTTTGTTCTTCTGTGTAGTGAACCGTCTGACATTCTGCCTTCTGGGGGAACAGACACTCGGTTGGGGGAGAAAACATTAAAATGAGACTGGTTTCATAGATGGGCAGAACAGACTGGAGAGAGTTTAGTTGACTTGGTTGTCTCTGTTATTTCAAAAGATACAACATGTTCTTTTTTTTTTTTCCTCCTCTGGCACCAGAGCACATTTAAAAACTTGTAAAGATTTCTTGACTATAAAAATACATTTCAAATGCTTCAAGACAGAGTTGATTTTAAAATAAACAAACACTGCATTTTAGGATATTTTAGCATTCAAAATATATTGGTTCAAAGACTGGGTAAAACAAATCAGGTGAAAAACTTGAATCATCTCATCCCCATCCCCTCAGTTCAGCTCTGCAGCCAGTGACCTATTTTCAGATATTCTTTGTCGGTCTTCAGCCCTGCTTTAATTGAATTATTCCAGCCAGGCAATCAAGTATTCAAACATTCCTGCAGCACCCTGCACAACCCCCCCACCCCCCACTCCCACAC